>NC_134544.1:32285000-32606875 GCF_050624435.1 Tenrec ecaudatus | reverse complement strand
AATTGAAATACTTTCAAGATATATTTAGATTGATATGCCATGTTCTGTCAATCTTCACATTTAAATTGATTGTGAGCAGAAGGGCATTTGGATGCAGAATGCAACATTAAAATAGCTTTTGGTTAAGTTAAAAAAGAAACACCTTATAAAATGCAAATGGACAGTTTGTACAAATGTGAAATTCAAATATTATATTCAGCAGAGAAACATATTATTCCAGTAATTTTAATATATACTAATAATCATTTACTAAATTACTATATTAAATATGCATTTAATAATTGACAAATTACTCTATGATTTTGGTAAATATACAAAATACTTTTACTCAAAAATTAATTTAGAAAACATAATTGAAATAACTTAAAAAGTGAAGTTTCAGGAGTATTCTACACCACAATGGAAGTCAGGAAATCAGGCAAAAAGTGTGATTGTCTTGAGTAAGCAAGGGAAGTCAGTTACCCTAGATAAAACAGATAATAATAGGAAGTAAGGAACCGGAAAAAGACTAAAGGCATCTCTTAGGAATCTACAGCACAGGTTAAGAAGCCAACAACACCATGATTATTGACTGGAAGAAAATAGTATAAAATATGACCCAATAGCAGTTAATTCTGCATGCTCATTAATGAAATGTTTTCAAAAGAAAATATGGGTACCATTTTCTGATGTTTTAACGATAAATGACATCTGACACGATGACAGATTCAGGTGACCATGAACATGGAACTGAACCCTTAGGGACATACAAAGGTAGTGACAAAGGATAAGCATGTTAGTGAGAAATGGGTGTATAAATAAGGACCAAGTGTCTTAACTAGAGGAATGAGTTGACAGGCTAGTCCTAAAAGTTAAGAAGAAACACATAGTAGAACTCAAATACAACTCAAAATGTATAGCATTAAATCGAAGCTGATGGACCTATGGTTCCAAAAACATATACAACATCTCCCTGTGTGTAACATGCCTATGTAAGTAATATACGACTCATAGAACATTCATGACACATATAAGAAGCTAACATGATTCCATGACAATTAATGAAAATTCACAAGTCAATTTAGTTCATTCATATTGAAATTCAATAATTAGATTTAATAATTAATTATCACTTGAACTTGCTATATATGTCTTAATTAATTCAAATTAAATGTATAATTAAGAAACTTAAGATGATTTTATTTTTAATAAGATATTTTATTCTTGAAGTGTTAATGCTATATAATTTGAGAAGAGGGGGTTCTGCTTCTTTTAGGTGGAAGATATTAAAGTACCTCATATGTGACAGGCATTGTATAGTAACTTAATGATTTTTTCAATTAAAATGATGTCTCTGGGGTTGTTCATAAAATCTACCTCTAAGTTGAAAACCAACTGCAAAATCAGGTTAGTCTTCAAGGCCATGTTAGAGGCAGACATAAGTAGGAATTGAAATTAAGCTAAATTCCAGATTAAAAAAAATAGTTTAGAAAGTGTTAAGTTACATTTTATAACCACCTCATACTTGAACTTTCAGTAGAAAAGATGCTAATGAAAATCTCTCTTAGTGAATGGCTTTCTTTCTATGGTATCAAAAACTAACCAAACCCACTGCAATTAAATGGATTCTGATTCACACCAATCCTATGGAAGGATTCTGAGGTGATAAAGCATTATGGGAGAAGTTGGCTTCATCTTTTCCCTGATAGACTGGTGGACTTGAAATGCAGACCTTGCAGGTAGCAGCGCAAGCTAAACCAAAAGTGGCACTAGGGCTTATTTGATGGTATCAGGTATCTCTATATATCATACTCTAACCTTCCCGGTTCAAAGTTCTACAACAACTGATGTTGTTGATAGCTCTCATTCAGTTGGCCCTCGCTCATGGTGACCTCATGCCTAACAAGAATGAAGGTTGCTGATTCCTGTGTTGTCGTCATGATCCCCGGAAGGCTCAAATCCATGGTCTCAGCTATGTGCTTTTAGTGCTTTCCAATTTAGGGAGCTAGTATTTCAGCACTATATTCAGAGAGGGAAAACGTGTGCAATTGGAATTCCAGACCTTCCGTGCTAGTCTGCTTTGTCTTAGTAGCTCCACTGAAACCTGTCTGCCATGGGTGATCCTGTGAAATCCATGTGGCATAGCATCTAGCATCAAGGCAACACAACAGCCACCACAATATGACAAACTGCAGATGGGTAGTGGACATTCTACAATAAAAATTCGTCACCAAACCCACTGCCATAAAGTGAATTACAACTCAAAGTGGCTGTGTAGGGCAAAGTAGAACTGCTCATTAGATTTTCTAAGACTCTTTATCTTTACAGCAACAAATAGACACATCTGTCTCCTGAGGAGAAACTCATGGGTTTGAAGCACTCTCCTTGTGGTTAGCGGCCAATACGTTTTTCATAGTTCCACAAGAGAACCCCAAACCAAACACAACAAACCCCAAACTCATTGTCATCGAGTCAATGCTAGCTCATCTCAGCTCTGTAGGACAAGGGTTAGAACTGCCCTTGTGAGTTTCCAAGACTCTAACTCCCTATGGAAGAGCCAGCTTCATCTTTCTCTTGGGGAGCAGCTGGTGGTTTTGAACTGGGGACTTTTCATTTAGTAGGCCAACCTGGTAATCACTACACTACCAGGAATCCTTTGCAATACACTTCCCTAAAAGTAAAAGTCATATTCTACAACATAATTCTCTTTTTTTAAGATTAATGTCAACAGTATTTTCAGTAGCAAGCTACATAATAATGATATATTAAAATTTTTCATTTTAATTCTGAAAATGATAACATAAATGATAATCAATATGGCCTAGAAAAAGAAATGATCTTTAGGGCCCTTATGAATTAGCAAAGAGTATCAGCCCTTATCTTGCTTTGACACGATGTATGAATATGTCATGATGAAAATGATGGCTCCACACCCTGTGAGGATACAAACAACTCAACTTTGAACCATGCACTTTACCAGGGTGAACAGAAAGTATGTGAATTATGTCTCAACGTTGTTGTTAAAAGGTGTATACAATCTCAACTTGTTGGCATTATCATCAAATTTAAAGAATAGTAGTTTCTTAAGTGCATAATATATTTCCTCTTTGAAAGCAATCATTATTATTGCTAAAGCAACCAGCATTTCTACTTCTACTACGATAGTGATATTACCATGGGTATCACAACCAATACGGCTAAATGCACAGAGATGTTTTATGGTAATGATAAATATGTGACAGATATCATCAAGATAGAACTGAAATCAATACTGAAAATAAAGGAACTGCATGTTCCTGGGAATTAGAAGAGGTGCTGGGTAATACTGACACCAACATAAAAACCCAGTGGATGCAGTTTGGAGAACAGACAGACAAACAAAAACAAGACCTGTACACTAAACTGGGAATTTACTTGACTTTAGCTAAAATGATAGCTAGATAGATATAAATAGATGGATAAAAATCAGTTCCTGTAATAGTGATCCTAGTGCTATATATATATATATTTTAAAGACTATTTAAAGAAAAAATTAAACCCTGTTTCTATTGAGTCATTTCCAGCTCAGTGACTCTCTACAGCGCACCGTGGAACTTTCCCCAGGTTGTTTCCAGACTGCAATCTTTATGGACGGAGACCAAGTCGACCATGCCACGACTGTCTCTCACCGACAACCTGGTGGGCTTGAGCTGATGGTCTTTCATAATTAGCTTTGCATTTGAGCCTCTACATAATCAGGGTTCCAATTTTCTTCATAAAATGAGACAATTCCTTAGAGAATAAAAAGTACTATCTATATTGAAGCTATTATTAGGGAGTGGCTTAAAATAAGATGTTGATTCTCACTCTTTAAAAGCACATGAAAAATTTATCTTACTAGCACAAAAAAATAACTCCTAAGTGGTAAGAGTGCCTTTATTTTTTCATTCTTTTCTGTGCTTTTCTGTGGTTTTCCCTCCGTTCATTGTATCCTTATTTTTAATATACAACACTAATTCATTCAATAATAATGAACCAATATTAAGAAGATATATATCTCAGGCCCCCAGGAATTACAGCTAAGCATGTGCAGTAATCACCAGAATGGTAGAGGAAATGGAAAACCAAGCTGGATAATTTTTCATATCTGCTTGATTAGTATCCTGATGGCCAGGATAATAATGCTATCCAGACAGCCAGCAAATACTGACCTTTGAGAAGTATAATAATTAAAACAGAAGCTAGTCTAGATGAGCATTCTGATGTAAGATGTACAGATGGATGACTACAAGGACAGGCCATATCAGCATTAAACAAGAAGCAGCCAATTGAAAATTCCTCTTCTGTTGAATAAGAAAAGTAATCACGTGAAACACACTACACACACACACACACGCACATACACACGCACACACACAAAGGTGGGCATGTGTTTATCAAAGGCGTAAAAAAGAGGTTGACGGGGTTCTCCAACCTATAAAAGAAAGTACAAACCTCAACTACTAACTACTACCTTAACTTCTGTGGGCATAACTGAGTATGGCCACAGAGATGCTCACCTGGGATAAGTTGCCACTGTCTTAAGAGGCAATTATATTACACAATGTTAAGCCCAAAGTCCTAAGTACTTGATTGCAAAAGAGAGACAGGTCAAACAGGAAAGATAGCCCTAAATAGCCAAAGATTGAAAAATGATTGCATGAAACAACTGTCAAAGTCCCCAGAAGAAAAGGAATAATAAAGATTGGAGTAGACATAAATGACACAGAAAAACACTTGAAAGAATAACAAGACGTTGCTTATTTCAAAGGATGAATACATTTGACAAAGGGCTAAAATTAAGGCTCTAGCAAAGGATCAGAGTAGGAGATGCAAATAGCATGAACAAGAAATGAAATGAGTGATAGATTCAACTGTCATAAAAGGGAAAATCACAGACTACTGTTATTATGAAGAATTATACTTGACCAAATACCAAATCTAGAATAAATGGACAAATTTCTAGAAACCCACTGCCTCCATCAACTAATACAAACTGACAGCAATCCTACTCAAACTGGTCTAGAGTATAGAAAACAGAACAGCAGTTTTCAAAATCATTTTATGGAGAATGACCCTGATCTAAACCCGGCTGACATCACTAAAAAAGAAAATTACAGACCAAATTTTCCCGTGAACATAGATGCAAAATTTATCAACAAAATCCTTGGCAATAGTCTCTAACAATATACCTCCCCCCCCCCCAAAAAAAGTACATCATGTGTAGTGGAAACCCAAAACCCACCTGTAGGATAATTGGGCAGTCCCTCTTAGATGGACCACACAGAAGGGATGAAAAATCAGGTTGCGGTATAGCAGTGTTGAACCACATCCCTATCCTCTAGTTCTGTATATTTCCTCCCCTTACTACTATAATTTTTATTTGTTTTACCTCACTAATTATGTTAGATTTGCATATGTTCATTTGTATATTTAAGAGTATTTGGTACAAGGAAGTCCAGATAGATAACCCTTCTGAAACAATAACAGGAGAAATAGTTCCTTGGGGATATGGGAGTAGAAGGGGCGGAGAAAGGGGAATAGGGAGAAGCAGCATTGATGAGTGTATAACCCCACTGAATGGGATTGAACAGCAGAATTGTATGTGAAGGCTATATTGAATCCTGTAAGATATGGAAACAAAACAAAATTATTATAGAGGAAAAGGGGGTTCCTGAGGGGTAGGGTGGGGAGGGAGGGGATAAAGGATAGCTGATATCAAAGAGTTCAAGAAGAAATAAGACATTTTGAAATTGATTGTGATAGCAAGCGTAAAATATTGCTTAATGTGATTCATCTATGGAATGTTATGATATCTATAAGAGCTCCCAATAAAATGACTCATTAAGATTAAAAAAGAAAAAATGTCAAAGAACAGAAAAATGTGAGTCAATAGATCGAGAGAAGGGGAAGGCAGACGACAGAGAGATGGAACATCTCTATAAGCATCTCTGACTCAAGAGATGCTTACACAGTGAAGTTGCAAAGCTTTTAGGAAAAATAAGTGTCCTGACTGCCAATGGAATCAACGAGGAGAACTGTATCCAGGAAAGATGTGTCCATGGGCGTGTGATAAAATAGGTTCATTAGGAAAAGGCACTATAAAGGGAGTGTTTCTAAATACCAAAATTTAAATACTGCAAATTATTTGTAGCAAACCTTATTCTTATTAAAGAAAAAAACAAACCACACTCTCATAGATAAGAAAACTGGAAAATAAATAAACAAGCAAACAAAGACCAGCCACCTCTGTCATCAGCAATATGTGGTGGACCATATTAAGGAAGAATGAAAACCCAGAAGTAGTGGGGATTCTATGTACAGGACAATATAATGGAGGGCACGTGACATCAATATATCTGGGGAAATATTCATTTTAAAGGAAGAAGAAACAAATAATTAATTCTGTAATAAAAATGTAATTTTAAAAGCCATGTATTCTATATGTTATCGTCAATATATGCACACATATACACATATAATGATGTATACATATAGGTGTATCAATGAATATATGCAAACATATATGTATCTCAGTGAATATATGCATATGTGTATAACTATAGAAATTCAATTACCTCACTTGCTTGGGAAAACTGGGTAATGACCGAAGAAGACTGAGATACTGATGCCTCTTAAGTACTGTTGGTGCAGAAGCTTGCGTATACTGTGGACTGCCGGAAGAACACAGAAGTCTATATTGCAAACACACAGGCAGGCTGACTAGTCCTTACAAATGAGAGTGAGAAGACCATCTCATGTACCACAGGTATGTTCTCAGTAGAGAACGATGTAGAGGATGATGCAGGGGCTGGGCCATCCTGTGTATGCAGGTTCCCTACCAGCCCGAGCTAAATCCATGGAACCTAACAACAGCCAAAACATGTTTGTGTGAATGTAGACATAGACGAGTAGGTATGCAGCAAATACTGTCTTTTAATTTGTGATTTGTATTCTGAATGGCTTCTTTGATGAACAGAAGTTCTATTTTAATGCAATTGAACTTTAGCAACAAGATAAAAAATTAAGCAGAATTCTAGAAAATCATGTGAATAAATACTTTACAGAAAAACCTAAATCGAAAACAGGCATATTAAGAACTATAGTTAAAATGATAAATATAAGATCCGACATGTAATTCTACACCTACTTTGATTGCCTAAAGTTAGGATGTATATAAATATATGTGTGGATGTATAAGATATATGCATAGTCAAATCAGCAAGTATGTGTGAGTATCTTTACACACGGATATATAAATATTCCTTATGATAATTTATTGAGCTTTCAGAAATAGTTAAAACAATGCATACTATTTCTATGTATATACATTTTGTCCAAGTACAAAACACATTTATAATTTCTATTTTCTCTGCTGTAAAAGAACCAGAATCTAGGGCTTGTAGTAAAAATGATGAGAGAAAACAGAACCTAGACAAGGGCCTTCCTCTGGTCTAGGAGAGCATTGTATAAACTAGAAGCAGGTAACTTACATTTATAAGCAATAGTTTATTATTAAACGAAAGTAACGGGTGCAATTTGTGTGTGTATACACACACACACACACACAAACACACACATATATATAACTGCCTATATATATGTTCTCCAGGGAGCATTTCACTTTTCAGCCTTGTCTCTTGCTTTGCATGAAAATGTAAGTCCGCGGTATTGAATTCCATGTTTCAGTTATGAGGCAGGCAGACCATGTGGTCTGTGTTTGGAGTGTCTCTGGCCTTTCTCAACTCCCATTACATATGCAGTGATATGCCCTGACCATTATTCTGGCTCTATCTGCCATCAGGCAGGAAACAAATAGCACACGGTTTCTTTAATTCTCAAGATAAAAACCAAATGCCTCGCTCATAATTTCTCATCTCTGCACATGCACTTATAATACTGATATGCAGCAAAATAGATTCATAAAACTGCTATAATCACATTACAATAATGTTATTTACAGCTGTGTGAGTTTCTTTGTAAGAAATACCCCTTTGATCACAAGAACGAGGTCTTTCTTCTTTGATCCTTTCTAATTAAAACAAGTTGTAGAAGAAGATAAAAGGATAAATCTTAATTTAAACCAATATTAAGATGATATACTTAAAAAATCCAACTATGCTTCTGAGCTGATTGTTTTCCTTGAGAAAACAATATGCTTCCCATCCTCTGTCCTGCTACTGCTTATGATCATTTGAATTGCAGATTATTCTCGCGCTGTGGCAATAGTAAGAGATGAGAAACAGAGGACGTGGATCATTAATAGCTGTGCACAGAACACTACGTTTCCAAACCTGACTTGCCTGCTCCAGATCTTGGCTGGCTGTGACGAAAATAGCATTGTTTCTTCCAGGAAGGGCGGGTCCCCTTTGTGAAAGCACTGTCTTTCCCTCAATCATTTCGAGTTTCCTTACACTGCACTCAAGAACTGCATTGGACCAAACTTCCTGCCAGTTATCCATCGTGGTCCCTTACCACTTCCATCATCGTTTCCAATCTCTGGGGCTTTGAGCGTAGGTACTTATTCATTTCTGAATTGCCCTTTCTTAGTGTGGTGATGTACAATGGGGCAATTAACTAAAATGGTATTTTTCTTTCCTACCTCCATCAATGTATGTTTAAGTAGGAAAAAAAAGGGCAGGGGACCAACTAATTATTTTTCCTTAATTAAAAAAAGTTTTCCTTCAAAAAATAACCTTTTATAACCTTAACTAACCTAGGTTTTCATCTATCACGTGGACAGACAAACTGTAGGTAGAAGTGCAGGCCTTCCTTGGTGGCTTTTCAGGTTCTATTTCAGAATACCCCAATAAATGCTGAAATAAAACGATTCACACATATTTTCTTTCCTGGTGCATGCATATAAAAGTTATCCATAAGATGGAAACAATCAAAATGCCCATCGTGAAAGAATGGATACATAAACTTTGATACACACAAACAATGGAAGACTATGAACCTGAGGAATGATGAAACTGTGATAGGTCTCCTGACCTGGCTGGGTTTCGAAGACATTATTCTGAGTGAAGTTAGTCAAAGACATGAGGACACACAGTGTATCAGATCAGTGTGCCTGAAAAAAATAAGATAAGCGTTTTCATATCAAAATATAAAACTTTGATGATTACCCGAGGTGGAAGGGGGAAAGATGGATGGGAAAGTAATTGGTAAGAGTTAACTGGTTTGAACTTGTTGAAGGGGATAATAATCAAGGACAGAGGGAAGGTAAGGAAAAGTAGGGTGAGGGGAGAGATGGGGCAAGCTATTGCTAATGTTACAGAATACAAAAACGGTGATCTGATTTACTATAAGAAGTTTGTTTTTGTACATTAAGATTACACTATACCACAAGCTTTCAAGTGTACAATAGCAGTATAGCTGCCAACCTATTCACATAAAGCAGGATAACAGCATTGCTGTTCAATATTAATTTTTAACTTTGAAATATCACATTTTTCCTTTAAATAAACATCTCTTTCTCCTCTTTTAGGTCTCAAATATGTCAATTAAGACCTGGAAACACTGTCAGCTCTGGACCCTAGGAGAGAGTATTGTTGTTTTGTAACCTGGAGTTCCAGGCTTAATAGGACTACAAGGAGGTCGAAGAATTTGTATTGATAATAGATCTCAGGTGATGATAATCATTCTGATCTGAGGCCCGCACTTTGAGAAGCACATCTGCGCTACAAGTAAGTCTATACTTGATGTTTCTCTTAGGTGTCATTGAGTTAGTGCCAACTGACACATAACAACCCTGTGCCCAACAGAGAGAAGCCCTGCTTGGCCCTTTGCCATCCTCACAACTGTCTCTGTGCTTGAACTCATTGCTACAGACACTGTGTTGACCCGGCTCATCTATTTTGTCACCTTATCTATTCCTTCACTTCAAAATTAGCTTAATAATTTTTAAAATCTGTGTATTGTCAATATATAGTCTAGCCAGTTTTATAAGTGCATTAATTAATGGAAGAAAGCAGCAATCTCTCCAGTGTTCCTTTATTTGATATTCAGATATGTTGGACTTTTTATTCTATGCTTCAAAGCTGAAAATTAGGACATTTATTTCCAGTTTGATTTTTGTCAACAGAAAGCTCTCTAGGCCATCGCTCAAGTTTAATGACTTCTAATTTTCACACAATAACATGAAGACCATTGCCACAATCCAAGTGATGGATGAGGACAGGACAGTAGTGCCTAGAATGTTTGCTTGTACCATTTTCAGGCACAGTGATTCATAATCTACAGATGTTATCTCATTTACTCTATGTAATAGGCATGTCAGAGGGGTATTATTATGCTTCGTTCACAGAAGTAGATTCTGAAACTGAGTTTAGGGTGTGAGATGTTTATTATAAATTAGCATATGTGAAAGAAAATAAAACGAATCCAGATTGGGCAGAGCAAAGTTGAACAACAATGTAAGTTCCACCAAGACTTGCCCAACCAAGAGAGGATTGTAGGGAAAGCTGTGACTATAAGAGATGACCCATAGTGTATTCATAGGGTGGAGTCTTGATTACTACACCTAATTGGATTTCCTCAGTAAAGATGAGAAATGAAAGAATGAGAAGTAGTGAAACTGAGTCTGACAACCAAGGTCTTGACAAGTGTCAGGGTTTTTTTGGGTGTAAAGATTGAACTTTAAAAAAAGTCAGATTCTTTTGCAAATATGTTTTGTTGCTGTCTATAATGTTAGGACCAGTCAAAAAGTATTGCTCCCCAGATTTCCATTTTTTCCCCAGAAAGAAACATGCTCAAATGTCTCTGTGATCACGAATAGGCTATAGACAGTTTTCTCTCTGTAATATGCTTGTTGTATGGTACCATATAAAACAAGGAACAAGCCAAGAGTGCTTTTCAAAGGGCTCTGCTGATGCAATGCCATTCACAACAGAGAAGTAAGTGTAGAGAACTCTCATGTCTGTTTTTGGAATTCCCAATCAAGCCAAACTCAGTGTCATCAAGTCAATTCTAATTCATGGAGACATCATAGAGCAAGATAGAACTTCCCCTGTGGATTTCACACACAGGAAGACAGACGATAATCCCATATGAGAGTAGAAAGGCCAGTCTTTCTACCTCAGTGTGACTGACAGTTCCGGGGATAACAGCTCAATGTGTGATCACTGCACCACCCAGGCTCCCAGAATTCCAATGGAGGCATCTTTATCTGTTTTCCTGCAGGACACAGGACAATCATGGAGGATTATGAAAGAAAAAAATCTTTAAGAAATGGAAAATTGCATTGGTATGGTAAAGGACAGGATAATTATGCCAATTATTACTGGGTTTTTTTTCCATCACCATATACCTGCATTTCTTGGAAAATAGCAAGGTCTAGACTATGGGTACTTATCTGAGAGCCTTACTTCGCCCTCTCAAAGCCCAATCCAATCTTGTCCCTGCAGACTTTCATGTTCATCAAAAAAAATTTAGAAGAAGCATGGTTTGAGTCATGTGATGATGATTAAATTGGTGCTTGAATGCTGAGTTAAAGGAAGAGCTCTGAACTCTTTAGAGAAGGGTTAGAAAAATTTAAAAAATATTTATCATTTTCAGAACTGTATAGATCTAGATGGAAATATGTTGAGAAACAATAGCTTCAAATTTTGATGATTTGTTTAATAATATTTCCATGACTTTGTAACCATATTTGTTTTTTTAAACTTTCCTCATACATATACTAAATATATTGTTTAACCATGCCTTGAGAAATTCATTATGGACTTCTACTGTCTGATAATGAATTGATGACCTCAGATTCCACTGAAGAACATAATAAAGTTTGTCTTCATGTGAAAGGTCTTCCAACCTCTGTAATCCTTTCACCTATCACGCTGTCACTGTGCTGTTTGAATATGGAATCACTGTATGCATAACACAGTGCTTTCACTTTTCCTCAAGCTACCATTATTTCTCATCCTGACTGTCAGAAGAATCTCCTAATTGACCACTTGCTTCTATTCTGGCAATTCCATAGCAGCTAGACTGATTAATAAAAATCTAGTCATGCTATTACCCAGCTCAACTATGTTAAATAACTTCTCTTCACACTTAAATTCAGATAACTTCATCACTATATTCTTACTCTACTTTCTTACTTGACATATTGGCTGTCAAAAACAGAGCTACATTCCAACTGGAAGATTTTACAAAAGTTTTGTCTTTTTCTTGAATGCTCATTCCTCAAACATTGACGTATCTCCAGATTTCTACTCAATGACACCTTTGAAGAGAAGTATTTTGTTTTTATTTGACATACAATATCCCACGCACTTAACTATCTCACCTTTCATCACCTTCCCCTATGTCACTCTTTTGCTTAGGTCTTGCTCCTACTCAAGATGTGTATGTGATTTTATAACAGGGGGTGCCCCCCATAAACAACTGGAAATAAGCTCCACTGCATGGAACTTTCATAGTATGCACTTTTCTCGCGAACTAAGCAGCAAACAGCTCGCTCTGAGTTAGTGCACCCAGCGGCATTGCCTGAGAAGGTTCTCTGTGGTCACAGTGAATTTTTCCATAACAGCAGTTTCTCTTGAACCTCGTCTTTTTGTGATGGTCATTTTAAGAGAACAGTGTGTGGCTGTGAACTTTTGCTTTCTCCTTTAGAAAAATGCCACAGCAACTGTGGTGATGTTAAACACAGCTTACAAAACCAGCGCTCTAGGAAAATCTCCTGTACCAGCGGTTTTCTCATTTCAAAAAAGGTGAAATGTGGATTGGGGTCAAACCGTGTTCTGGACATCTGTGAACTTCTCAAAGATATAAAATGTTGACAAAATTCATGCACTTGTGCTCAAAGACCAGAGACACACCATTGAAGAGATGGCGAAAATCTCCGGATTATCTTGGAGCTCAGTTCAGCTGATTTTAATGGAACATCTGGGAATGAGAAGGATCACTGTGAAATGTGTGTCTCTGGATCTTACTGACCAACAACAAGAGCATCCAGGCATCATACGCCCTCATTGCCATCAAGTTTAGATGCCTGGCGGGGTTTGATCAAGTGCAATTTAACCGAAAGGAAACAAACATCAATCAAGCCAGTGGAAGACACCAATGTCAGCTCGCCCCAAAAAGCTATTTTAGTGAAATCACTGATGAAGATGATACTCATTTGGTTTTTGTTTGTTTGCTTGTTTGTTTTTATCATTTTATTGGGGGCTCATACAATTCTTATCACAATCCATACAGAATCCATTGTGTCAAGCGCATATGTACATTTGTTGGCAACACATTCTCAAAACATTTGCCTTCTACTTGAGCCCTTAATATCTGATGCTCATTTCCCCCTCCCTCCCCACTCCCCTATACCTCATGAACCCTTCATCACTCATAAATTATTATTATTTTGTCATATATTACAGTGTCTGATGTCTCCCTGTGCCTTCTTGTGAGGCGGACAGTGCCTTTGGAGTTTGTTCTACCAGGTTAGACTGTTAATCAAACTTTCTAGTCAGAGATTCTGAAATGATAGATTAATGGTGCGTGACAAAAAGGCCAGAACTGTAGCAGACTGGGGACTGGTTTTTGCCACCATGACAATGCACCTGCTTATGCAGTCATCTCAGTGTGCCAGTTTTTGGAAAAAAAAAAAAAAAACAACCCAAAACACAACATTCCTCTCTTGCCCAACAAAGCTTACTGACCTGATCACACTTCCTGTGACTTCTTTTTGTGTCCATGAGTGAGTAAGTAGAAGAAGGGGAGAAATAAATGAGGGAGATGCTGTCAGCCATGCAAACAAATGAGTTTGAAAAATGTTTCCAAAAATGAAATAGCAGATTTGACAATTGTATTCAGTGTAATGGAGAGTACTTTGAAGGAGATGAGGTGATTTTGTAAAAAAAAAATTTAATGCATAAGTTGGAAAAAATCCATTTTTGAGAGGTGACCCCTCCTATTATTTTGCTGTGCATAAATTTTATATGTGATAATAGGTAATATACATGATAATCAAAATGACTGGTACAGGATTCTCAGAAGTGTGGCCGTGATATGATCCCACAATGTAAATCCACTCCATGATAGGAACTGTTGGGCACATTGGAGCAGTTGTGGGAAGACTGGGGTGGAGCGCAACTAAGGTCAATGTTTCTTCAGTGGTGTTGCTTATTTCATATCAAAGACCCTAGCGAGCAATTCTTTGCTTCTTACTGATCTGGAACTTGTATTTGGCTCATCAGTGTTCTATTCTTTGGACTGGAGTCAACGACTAAGCATGTTGCCTTCTGAACCTAGGAGCAATTTGATATGCACATTTTGGACTTACCCACCCATGGATATGGCAGCTGCGATCTTCCTGATTACCTTTCTTTTCTTCTTTCTGTTCCTGCTGGGTTCATCCCACTCAGTAGCTATACAAACCAGGAATAGCCTGCAACTTAACATCTGACCCACAGACTTACCTACTTCTCCAATGGTGTGAGGCCCACGTCCTTGTTATAAGTCTCTCTCTCTCTCTCTCTCTCTCTCTCTCTCTCTCTATATATATATATATATATATATAATTATATATAATTATATATAATTGTATAATATATACATGCATTCAATTTTTAATTATCTGTCCCTTCTGATGCAATTTTAGTTTTTGCACACATTTATTTATTTTGACTTTTAAAAACTTTTAAATTGCAAGATGGGTATAGGTTACAGGGCCAGTCATCTAGAGAAACAAATGTAGTGACACTCACACACAACCATACTCATACAATATAAACCATTCTGAGGTGTGCATCTATACCTCCAATTATTGTTTCCTTGTAGACTTGTCTATTATTTGGCTGAAAATTGAACCATAGTATCGAATTTATTGTCAGACCTGAATGGGTAGGTAAAGATCTTGAATTTTCTACACAGTATGCATAGTGGCTACACATTAAGATGCTAACTACGAGGTCAGCAGTTCAAAACTACCAGTTGCTCTGTAGGAGATAGACAAAGCTTTCTACTCCTGTAAAGAGTGACAGTCTCAGAAAGCCACCAGGGCAGCTCTATTCTGTCTTACAGGGTCATCTTGAGTTGGAATCAGCTAGATGGTAGTGAGTTTCTTTGTATGTATTACTCATTTTCATTGTGATTAATATATAAATAAATACAAGTGGTCATTTCTGCATTTTTGCATGCTTACTATCCCAAATCAATGATCTCCTTCTGTCTCTGTGACTGATTATCACCCCTTTATACCCACTTTCTAAAAAAATTTTACTTTCTACACATTAAAGAGTTATTAACTATTTGGTAAAGAAATGAAAAAACAGGTAAAAAAGAAAAAAATAAAAGTAAGACAATTCATATGGACTCAAAATCTAGCTCCACAAACCACAAGTTTATGTGAAATACTTAAAACTCTGAGCTCTGTTTTGTAATAGATTTTAATTAATGCATTTATAATATTTAAATTAAAGGCAGTAATACCAAAAACAGCATATTGTGTATACTGTCACCTCAATCTTGACTCATAAAAACAGCCCCATACGATTTTCTTGACTTTAAGGTTTATCAAAGCATTTTGCTAAGTCTTTTTCCCATGGAGTCTTTCGGTTGACTGGCACTGCCAGCCCTCACAGAGAGCAGCCCAGTGCTTAAGCGTGGCATCACCAGGGATTTTATGTGGAAAGGATAAATAGAGCTAAATAAATATTAGTGGAATTTGAATGTCTATCCCTTTACAATTGGGTAAATTACCAAACCCCTTTTCCCTTAAAAAGTAAATGCTCATCATTTGGAAATTGTATTTACAGAGCTTATGTAATGTACTTACTGATGATTAAAGATGGATGAAGTGCTACTCCTTTATTTTTCAATTTAAGTAACATTTGCAATTAATTACTGCACCGCAGCCTATCCAATATATTCTACTATGCAGCATGTATGTTTTAATGAAATGGGTCTTTGTGGCAGGTGCTATCTATGAAACAAGTCCTAGGATGCCTGATGCCTGGAGTGCTAGATGCGCAGGTGTCCCTAGTCCCTCACCAAGCAATCCCATGGCTTAGGCTCATTTGCAGCTCAGCAGATTCATTCTACTGATTCTAGATTTAGTCTTGATTCCTGCTTCCTGTTCAGGACGTGTCTTCATTTAGCGAGTCTCTTCCAAAAAGCATGCTGCCAAAACCCTTTCCTGATTTCCTATAACTAATGCACTATGGACACCATATTATTTATCATTTATTTTTGTTGTTTAATAAAGCCTTTTTACCTCTCTCATGAGCATAGACATTGTCTTTTTGAGAAGAATGAGAAGTCCTTGAGGATAAAGCCTGCACTACTCAAAGGTACCAAGCACTCACTCAGTGGGAGACAGAGCAGACTATCTGCTCCCTGAAAGATGTACAGTCTTGGACACCTGATAGATGGTTGCCAGAAGTCCAGATTACGTTGATGGCAGTGCATTTGATTATTGCTTTAAACAGGTTGGATGAACTCAGGATGAAATTGTTTGACGGACTGATTAGGAAACAGTGTCTTTCAGTGTAAACTCACCTTCCTTGGTTTTCCTCTTCATCGAGACCCCCCCTGAATCATCCAGGGGCATCTCTATGACCTGGAGCTGTCCACCCACACCTAATACCTTCATGTTGTGATCTTTCATGATCCAACTTGCCAATAAAATGTAATTGCTAACATTTCATGACTTGGGGGAACTGCTAAGATGCTGAAGCAGATATAAAAAAAGTAATTGATGATAAAATAACAATGGTTCACAGGCCACCAGTCGAACCTTGCAATGTTTATAATCAGGACTAGGATTTGTCTCTTAAATCAAATCCAGCTGTGTGACCTTGAGCTAGGTGCTGAACAGAGAGAAGCTACAGTTGAATCATAGGTTTCAAAGGTATCACAAAGGAGTCTGCTTCTCAGACTTATGGTAAGGGGCCAATTAAATAATGCTGGCAGTTTCTGGCAAATACTAAGTGCATCACTATCTCTGCCAGATTAAAATGAGTATAGTTGACAGACAAAGGAATAATTATGTTTAAAGGAAGGTCTTCAATATTTTTAGCTCAAAGGGATTAATAATGATGAAAACCTCAGGCATTATTTTTTTCTTTTACAGAAATGACCTTCAGATTCACAAAAATGCATACATGCATTCAAATGCATTATGAATGCAAACATTTACCAAATAAGATCAGAAACAACTTGAATTACCACTCCCTTTCAGACTATTTCAGCATAGAACAGGGAAAAAGAGCTACTTCTGGAGAATTCTTCTTTTCTCAGGGTTCAACAAAAGAATTTTGTTTAACTTTCATCAAGGTCTTTGGGAATTTAACTTTATGACTTTAAATATATTCTCTAAAAACTTTTGTAGAGTCAAGGCTCTAGGTACAAAGATCTTCGCTGTTTTTTAGATGAAGAAACAAATATTGATGTGATGAAATATGTGATATGAGTTTTAGTTTTAATTTTGCCACTTAATAACTGAGTAAATTCTATTTATGTCAATACTTGCACATTCAATCATCAGCGTCATCCTGAAAATGCTTATCTGACAACTACAGAGGGCAGTTATGACATTAATATAATGTGTGAATTGAAAGCATTTTGAAAAGACTAAAACAAGCTACAATTACATGAATAATTATTTCCATCACAAACACCACAGCCAGGAGAAACATTACACATCATCACTTCAGTATTGGAGATGTTGGTCCAGCATCACTTTACAAAGATTACAATTTGATTTTTCATGGGTTTTGCACTCTTTGTTTACTTGAAATATTGTTTATTTGCTTTTGCCTAAAAGGAAAAGTCTTAGAAGCTGGAAAATGAATGAGTTTAATCTTTGTGATATTTGTTTCAGGGATGTTGGCAGTGCTATCTACTGACCTCGGTGATAATCGGCATCCACTATTGACTGCGTTATGACTTAACAAAGTAGCATTGCTCCCTAGAGCTACTGAACCTTCCTCCTGAGGGAACTGAGAGACTCTGCTTACCCACTGTGCTGGCAGGACACCTGTGGACACTGAACAACAAAAGGAAGAAAACAGCACACAAAGCTACTGTCATTGTATCGATTCTGAGCCACCGAGACCCTATATAAGATAGAGTGGAACTGCTCCTTAGAGTTTCTGTGAGTTTACATCTTTAAGAGAGCGCACACAGTCTCATCTTTCTTCTGAGGAGTGGAGGGGAGGGTCAACCCACTGACCTTTCAGTTAGCAACTGGGTTTTTGACCCACCAGACCACCAGTTTGCCTTTAACTTAGCTGAAATAGACAGCTACTTACTAGAGAGGGATAGGGACCCAGTTGAACATTTCTTCATGAAATGATAAGGGCCCAAGAAAGCATATTGTGGCATAAAGGTCCAGGGGGATAAGTGGAAGGAAAATGGTGTATGTTGGAATTATGGACAGCAAAGGCCTTAGAGGAGTGCTGGGGGACTCTTGTTTGAATAATAAGCGGGACTTCTGAATGCACTGCCCATAGATTTCCGAGGTTGTACCCTTTATAGGCTATCATTCATAATCATTATAGATCACGAGATAGTTTATCCTACAAGAAAGCTGGTAATTTCCCCTCCAGAACCTTTAGTTCGTTGTATCAGAACTTATTTTAGTATCTATCGTTGCTGTTGCTTGTCAGTTCATACTCAGTGATGCTATGTACAACAGAATGAAGCATCTCCACTTCCTGAACCATCCTCAGAATTATTTTTAAGCTCCATTGTATTGCTTCCGCCCTAGTATCAGTCCATCTCAAGGAGATGGACTGTAGACCTTCTATTTTACCAGGTGTGACATCCTTTTCCAGGGATTGGTTACTCCCGATAAACTGTCCAAGATACCTGAGAGCATTGTGGGTATAATTCCTTCCACACAAACATGTTCGTTCCTCTGGTAGTTGAACACCACCATTCAAATGCATCTAACTCTTCCTTATTCAGAGGACAACTTTCACCTACATCGAAGGTCCGCTGAGACCTGGTCTCTCTGGGTGACCTGTCGCCATAGGAAATACCTATAATCAAAGCAACATGCAAGCCACACAGTACAATAAACCAACATGCCAGTGATGAGATTGTAGCCATGAAAAAGAATAGTTTTATTTGCCCACAGTCAGAAATCCAAGTAGGAGATCCATCTGAGCCATGTGGCATTGGCTAAGGTATCACATGAGATGACATTGAGATGGTAGCTAGAACAAGGGCATCCAAAATGACATTAGCCGTGGGTGGGGTGCCTTCATGGAGACAAGTGGGAGGGTAGGGCCATTCTTTGGCCTTTTGCACTTGACCTTCTCCAAGTTTAAGTTGAGATTCTTTACACGGAGACGATGCCAGGAAAAAGAATTTCAAGTAATAAAGGACAAGGTTTTAGGCCCAACCTCTGTGGTTAGAGTTTCACTTCAGTTCCACACTCCTAGATACAATAATCACAGCCAGCCAGGTTCCCAGGGGATGAGGGGAAATAAATGGTATTCCCTGATGAGGGAGGGAGTGGTAAGGGCAAAGCCAAGTAACTTCTTTGGGATGGGAGTTATTGAGGTGACCAATTGTGGAAACATAGCTCCACAATGATCTCTTCAAAAATCAGGTGTGTCATTTCTTTCTCACAATTCTCATGAGGAATCTTGGAAAACAAAGACCCTGGTCCTATATATCTTTAGAAGACAAGATAGGCCCTAACATAAAACTGGCACTTCTCTTGCGGAAATGTTCCGGGTTGATTTTGGTGCCCACTAGAACCAAAGGAATTCCATAGGTGTGGCTAACCTGAAAAGTGAGCTCTTTCAACTTGGCTGCTTCCTGGAAAGATTGATGGTCCGGTCCATGATAGAGAAGCTGATGATGATGCCCTTACCACCTCGGATAGCCTGTACCCTCATGGCTGTGCATTCTGCCATCAGGAAAGAGCAATATGCTTATGCAATTTAATTCTGCACAGTCAACAGAATGCACCCATCTATTTCAAAAGATCCAACATAGACAAATGATGACACTGAGTAGTTTGAATAGGAATATTCACAACCATGTTTGATGGCTTTAAAGATGTAGAAAATGACAGAATTTTAAATGATCAACGTGATTATCTTTAACTACAAAATGTTCACCTTAGCATTTGTGTGCTTTTGAATACACATGGATTATATAGATATATACATGTATATTTAATTTAATGACCATATTTTAGAAAACAAAACCCAGATTTGTTTACTCCATGTAATAAAATAATTTGAATCTAAGCTAGTGATAATCTAAATTACTTATTTCAGGCATTTCTTCACTTCCTGCACTGGAAAACCAATTTTTCTAGCCCCCAGTAAAGAAAAAAAACAGATGAGTTAAGGAAGTTAGCTCAACCTTGCAAATTTCATTTTGCCTAGAGAAACTTCCATAGGACGTCAAAAGGATTTTAAAGAGCTAATTAATTTTCTATTTAAAAATATGAAAATAGCCTGGAGTTAAACTTTAATTATCCTTGTGAATGGAATGGGTTATTATAATAGATAATCCCAGACCCAGTTATATGTTTGGATGTTCTTGGATTTGTTTTGCTGAAAGGCATCAGCAGAAGCACATGGATTTCTGAGTCACGGATGAATTCTCACCTTCTGATGGCTCCTCTGTCCTTTTCCATCACAATGGAGAAGGACAACATCGTCTTCAAGATTGAGCCAATTCCCCAACCAAGGAAAGTTCTGTACTCCCCTCCATTGTTGCAGTTTACATGAATCACATCTTCCTCTCAAATAAACAGTAACATTTTTGGTATGAATTGCAATCTGGAAATTGTATTACATCTAAAGCAAATATTTCTTATTACTCATATTCTGATACATGCATTAAAATCCTAGAACCAAAAGTCCATCAATAAAATCTGATGTTCAACATCTCTTTTCTTAAATTCAACCTTTTAAAATTAAACACAGCACTCTGCTGATTTAAACTCCCATTTTTATTACTTAAGAAAAGTTAATTAGATCAAAGCAATGGGAAATAAAATAGCTTAATTCCTGGCTGGGGAACATACCACATAAAATAATAATAATAATAATAATAATAATAATAATAATAATAACAGAATATACTGGGATTTGGACAATGGGTGCATATAAGAGACTGATGAAAAGAAGGATTAGGTGAGCTTTGGCTACATCGAAAGTATTTGAAAAGTCAGCTTACTTCAAGTAGCATAGGATTTCCAAAATCTCCAGCTCCGGGTAGGGCAACTATTGAAACAAAGATTAATTTGGATGAACAAAGTTTTTCTTTTGAAAATGTATTCTAGGTTAATGGATAAAGCTCTTTAAAATTTCCAATCATTATGGAGTCAATGCAAACTATGAAATATGACTCAATCGATGCTTTCAAAATGCTAAGAATTAGGGTGCAAAGATGAAAGGTTTGTCCATGGTTGAAGTAATCCTTATTCAATGATCCTGATTTTATTAACTTGTTCAGCATTATTATTATTTCTTTAAATTAAGTCTATATTTCACCATGTAAGTGAAATCAACTAACACGCGAGGGAAATCTCCTACCAGACATCAGTTTCTTCATTTCTAAAGTTAGACTGGATCATAAATTACCTTGAAGTCCATCAGGGTCCATCTTAGTTGAAAGTACTTTGATTTTGGAAAATCTTTTGCCTTCATCGGAACCTCACATATGATTGGGATCAAATAGAGAAATACAAACTTAATATGCTAAATAACGTCTCTTGAGATCATTTGAAATACGAAATATATATGATCTTGAAGAAAATAGAAATGAACTTCTTACATCAATTTTATTTGAGTGAAATCATAAAACAAAACTCGGAAAATGTATTTTATAATTCATAATGACAACATTTGCTAAGTATAATTGTAAATATTGAAATTCTTTGGTTTCCTTTTCATTTGTCACTTGACAGTGAAAATATTTAAAAACCTGAAAAATATTCAAATATTAGAGAACTATATACAATGAATTTCACTTCCTTCCCACCTCAAACTCCCACTTTTCCTTCCCCCAAACAATCACAACAATCTAGAAAGAATGTATGTGTACAAAGCACATTGGTGTATAGTCTACATTTATATTTTTTGCATATTCATATGGGAACATAATGTATGCAACTTTTAACTTTGGTTAAAATTTAATAGGCTTGTTATATGTTTGAAACCATTCCTCATAAATAAAGAGACCTTTTCTTTGCAGGAGAGCATCATGGCTTATTTCATTCATGTTCCATAACTTAACAAGTTGCTTATGCACAGGGCTTTACATGGCTTCCTTTTAGTCCTAGTACAAAAATGCTGCAATATGTATTCATAAATATCCATACTGTGAAAATGTATGCCTATCTTAGAAATATATACACTGAGATCTCAGTTACACATGTAATTGTGAGAGATAGTGCCAATATCACCTGAAATACAGTGTGCCAATAAAACCCTCTCCAATATTTTACAAATGTGTTTTTCCCCACATTCTCATCAGTAGTGCTGCCTGTCATCCATTTTTTCTGCCTTTACAAATTTTCAGTGACAAATGAATCTTGTTCTCAAAAAGCGGAATCAATTTATTTATAAGTAACACTGGGAACTGATGCAAAGGGCTTAAGTGGAGAGCAAATGCTTTGAAAATGATTAGGGCAAAGAATGTTCAATATGCTTTATACAATTGATGTATGTATATGTATGGATTGTGATAAGAGTTGTATGATCCCCTAATAAAATGTAAAAAAAAAGTAATACTGGGCATCTATGCTTATTATTCATTCACATTCATTTTCTTCTACATATATATTGGTTTTAAGGAATGGGATAGAGAATTCAGAGCCTTATTTTTAAATATATATTTGTTTAGAGTGGAGAAGAGACTTTCAATATAATACATAAGAACCCAATCAACTAAATGGAAAAAATCCAACCCTCTATTTGGAAGACAGGCAACGAACAGAAAGGCAACATTAAAGAATGATAAGGGATGAAGAAATAAACTCTCTGCTGTTCTTGTTGTTTACACCCAAAGACAAGTGTCATATTTAAAGCAGGCACACCAGGCTTGGCATCTGATCTGAATGGGCATCTCTGAGTATAAGGCCCAAATATTTTTATTTTAAGAAGACCCCAACAACAATAAAAGCAACACAAACCTCATTGTTTAATTTCACTTTGCTCCTGCACGTGGGATATGTATCTCTCTCTGTAGCTTCAAAATGACCCTTAAGATTAGAAAGTATGAAATCTGAGCATGATATTACCTGAAATCTAGGTCCGCTGCTGACTGAGGGCATGCCTTCTATCATCTGACATGACCCTGTGGCATCTCAATTTCCTCCTTTGTCTGGCAGGGCCTAAGACTCTCCCTTAAGGCATTGTCAAGGGAGCAAATGAGAGAGTAGGTTTGAAAATGCTTTCATAAATGTTTAAAAATACAATACAAATTAAGCCTATTATTTCTGGTATAAATGCAACCAAGCAGAGCCTTCACTGTATGATGGTGCATGAAATCTTCTTTGAGCTCTCTTAGAGAGAGATGTGGCAGTGACTCTCAAATATGCTTCTTAAGAAAGTGTTTAAGCTTAATTTTTCCCCTTAAGAGACATTTTCTACCAATAAAGTAATTAAGTGCTTGCAACGGATAGGAAGAATGCTTCTTTCATCTGACTTATTCCATACCAGTTCTTCACTTAACATCTCTACGTGTTTTTTTTTTTAAAGACACACAGGAGGATGGGCCAGAGAATCATGCGGAAGCTCAGCAACTATGCGTCCATTTAATGATAGATGACACCATAATCATTTTATAAGGGAAAATGCTATGTTCAACTTGTTGCTTCTGTCGCCATTCAGCCATGAATTAAAGGCCCGTGTGGTCTGTGTTTTGTGCATCCTGAATGTTAATATCTCCCTCATTTGCTTCCTGCTATAAATGAAACTTGTTGGTTAATTATTCAGAGACATTACTGGACTCCACTTGCTCTCCACAAGTAGCAAAATATCTGACATGGGCCCAATGTGTAAAATGCTACAAAGAAAATAAGCATTTCTAATATCTTCAAAGCTGAATTCTGAGCATAACACAGCAGTCTGATCTGTTCTCTTTGATAGACTTTCTTGTATTGAAACACAGGGAGGATACTCTTCATTTCGAAAATGAAGAAAGGCTTTTTGATTAATCTCACATCACACCTTCATGATTATTTTAGTACTCTGAGCAGGTTCTAGGAAACTTAGAGAAGGATTAGCAACTAAGGAGCTATAGGATATGAATGCCTTACTGTTGACAAAATGCAGAAACACTATAGTAAGAGTAGCTTTGCAGCTCTCCCAGGAGTCCCTGGTCGGTACCAACTATGAAGTGCTGGCCAGTAACAGGAAGGTTAGTTGTTCTAACCCACTTGAAGGTGCCAAGGGGACTTAGGAGTGGGGAATGTGAGTGATCTGCTTCAGAAAGGGCACAGTCATAAAGATCCTACGGAGAGCAGGATTGTCCTGTGTTGGAATGAACATGATGGTTGAGTGCAACATACATACAACATTGTCCTCTGTCTGAAAGCCTCAATGCCATCTCTGCTTTAAACACCACTCCTATAGTGAAGCTTCTGTTTGCCAGCAGAAAAATCAGCAGATCAAACTCACTAGCTGCTCCTCAAGAGAAGGGACCCAGTGACCTTCTCCTGTGAACTTACAGTGGAGGAAGCTCAATGGAGAGGTTCTTTTCTGCTGTGTGCTTTCACGTGGAGTCAGAACTGACTCCACAACCCACTGTAAGAAATGCCTTATTTATCTCCCTGAGCATCCACTGCTGTGAGGTTGAATCCTTCTCAGAACCACTCTGAAGAACACCTAGCACTGCCCTTTGAGCTTCCAAGGCTCTGTAAATCTCCATGGCTGCCAACCACCGTTCATTTCTCCCTCAGAGCAGCTAAGGACTTCAATCCACAGACTTTGGGGTTAGCATTTGAACGTTTAATTACTGTTCCACCAGGGATTTTTGATCAGTGTAAATCTCATATTAAAACTCACTGCCATTGAGTCCATTTGAACTCATAGCAGCCCTGCAGGACAGAGTCGAGCTGCCCATTGACTTTGTGACGCTGGAAATCCCCACAGGAGAATAGAGCCTCCCCTTTCCCCCAGGGAGAATCTGGTGGTTTTGAATGACTGACTGTGGGTAGCAGCCTTGTGAGGACCTCACTGCACCACACAAGTCTCATGCGATTGATATGAACCCACTGTATAAAGAAATCGCTAGAAAATGCATACCATCGTATTAATCAGATATCTTCAGCACTTTAATTAAATTATGCTGAAATGAGACAAAAAGACAAAAATAACAACAATGAGCTCTTATTATTTTGGATAATGTATAACTTAAAGATTTTGTCCAAAAGGCAAAGGACAAACCAGGAGTTGAGAAACGTTTGTGGTTTTAGGGATCATCACTCTGTTCCCTATTATAGTAGGTTTACCAATCATCAGTCTTTCAATACAAAACACTCACCCAGTCTAAGGATGCGTTTGTTACGGCTTGCTGCTTCTACGTTGTTGAACTCAATCATCAAATATTTACTGAAAACTTTCTATGTGACAGTCACATAAACTTCGAGATGGCCTAAAAGAATAAACATAATAAAACAAAATATTAATAGATTTGCAACCTAAAAATGAGTAGTCATTTGAACAGCAAAAGAAGATAGAATGAAGGGAGAGGCTGATTCTTAACTAGATCCAAACGTATAGATGGCCAGATTTGCAACAGAAACACAATTGGTTATATTAATTTCTGGGTCCTACCAATGCATATTAATGGAAATGCTGGTAAACATGTTCTATGAGAAATTGGGGCTGAAAGCAGTTTCTTTGAAGTGTTGTAGATTAGGCACACCACCCTCATTTGTAACCTTACAGAATCTGCACTAACAGATTTTTGAAGACTCTTTTTCATATTACTTTAAAATTTAAATATAAGCAAACATTTTTAGACTTTGGGAGACACCAGTAAGACAGGAGAAAGAGTTGTTCTGTAGCCAGTGAAAAGATATTTTAATGTAAAAGATAATGCTTAATATCTTTTCATTAAAATGCCCCCCAAATGAGGAATGTCTTTGACTCTGATTTTGCACTGAGCACTGGGAGGCCAGAGGGTACCTAGAATCTGTCTTTATTGTACATGACTCATGGGAAAGCCATTACCTGGGGCTGCAGTTCATGACCAACAGCTTACTTTGCAGGTCCTAGTGCACAATGAACTTCGGAAACCCTGGATAAAAAAAAATAATTAAGAATGATATGAATACAAGGAAGAAAAGAGGAGTGGGGTCATGGAAGCAACATCCCGGCGTGGAGTAGGGAACCAGTGAAGAGGTCTGGGAGGCTGGCCCCAGCACCAAAAATTAAGTGGATTCCTGCCCCTCCCCTGAGAAGAATTTTTTTCAAAGGACGACATTGATTCTGTAGCTCCGGCAGATGGACATGTCTGATCAGAGCACACGGGAGCAGATGAAGGGGGAGGAGGAGATAGTGGAGCACAGCCTGGCCCACCAGGCCATGAGGATGATGTTCCTGAGTAGAGCAGCCAGTCCACAGAGAGGACAACATGGCTGGCCCCACTATGAGACATGATGCCCCTCAGTGACCAAGGGCAATACAGGGGACAGCACCGGAGACACAATGTGTGAATTTCACCTGACCTGATCCCACCACCCCGAGGCAAAGCACTGGGGGAGTGCAGCAGAACAGCAAGGGAATGAAGTGGCAAGGTCCCCAGGGAATGCTGAAAGTGGACTTTGGGACCAGGGCATGGTGCCCAAGCAGACTGGACTGGAAAACATGCCTAAGGGCCAACAAATGATCCTTGAACTATTTACAAGCTTTTCTTTCTTGATGTGTTTTATTTTGTTTTTTTTGTCAGTGGTTCATTGTTATTGTTCTGTTGTCTGGTTGTATAATGTTGCTTTATTTTCTTCTGTCTTGTTTTCGTGCATGTTACTATCTCTACATGTCTGTCTAAATAAGACAGGCTGGATGAACTATCTGGAGGAAAAACAATGGGACTAACTGTTCCTGGGACTTGGGATAGGGGGAGGTGAAGGGGTAAGGAAGCGGTGTTAACAAACACAGGGATGAGGGAACAACATGGGACCCAAAGTGGTGGTGAGGGGGGAATGGCAGGCCTGGTAGGGAATGATCAAGGGTAAGGTTGCATAGAGAAGAGGTGTAGCTCTAACCCAGGTGGGGACGGAGCATGGTAGTATGGCAGGAGGACGCAACAAAGCCCACATGGAAGAACATACCAGCCTGTGTGATCACGTGGTCCTAAAGGGATCAGTTATCAGGCATCAAAGAACAAAAAAAACCATATCATTGGCTGCACACCTCCATGATATGATCGCCGAGGACAAATGGGGGCATAAGCAAATTTGGCGAAGAAAGCTGATGGTGTTGCCTATCAAAAGAGATAGTGTCTGGGGTCTTAAAGGCTTGAAGGTAAACAAGCGGCCATCTGACTCAGAAGCAACAAAGCCCACATGGAAGAAGCACACCAGTCTGTGCAATCATGAGGTGCCAAAGGGACAAGTTATAAGGCATCATCCCCCCAAAAAATATAGACCACAGTGAATGAAGGGGGAATTGCAGAGTGGAGACCCAAAGCACATTTGCTGGCCACTGGAGATCCCCTCACAGAGGGGTTTAGGGGAGGAGATGAGTCAGTCAGGGTGCGATGTAGTACCGATGAAGAATACAGCTTTCCCCCAGAACCTGGATGCTTCCTCCCCCAACTACCATGATCCAAATTCTACCTTGCAAGACTGGATAGAGCAGAGGTTGTGTACTGGTGCATATAGGAGCTGGAAGCACAGGGAATCCGGGGTGGATGATACCTTCTGGACAAGAAATGTGAGGGGCAATACTGGGAGAGTAGAGTGTGAGTGGGTTAGAAAGGGGGAACCGATTACAAGGATCTACATGTGACCTCCTCCCTGGGAGACGGACAACAGAGAAGGAGGTGAAGGGAGACTACGGATAGGGAAAGGTATGGCAAAATAACAATCTATCAATTATCAAGGACTCGTTAGGGAGAGGGGAACGGGGAGGGAGGGGGAAAAAAAGAGGACCTGATGCAAAGGGCTTAAGTGGAGAGCAAATGCTTTGAAAATGATTAGGGCAAAGAATGTACAGATGTGTTTTATACAATTGATGTATGTATATGTATGGATTGTGATAAGAGTTGTATGAGCCCCTAATAAAATGTAAAAAAAGAAAATGATTAGGGCAACAACAAAAAAAAAAGAGTTGTATGAGTCCCTAATAAAATGTTAAAAAAAAAAAAAAAAAGAATGCTAAGACAGAGACCAGAGGACACTAAACTAGGTGCAGCGTGTACTGAATGTGAGACACTGCACAACTGCATGTGGCTGAACCCAGCTAATAACATAGAGAACACCCACAAAGATCGTCTGGGCAAGTCTCCCAAGGGAAGGAGGCATGGACATTTCACTAGGAACTGAAGTCATTTCAGAGCGCCTTGACCTCCGTGAGGCACACAGAACCAGACTGTGAAAAAATTGCAAGATGTAGTGAGGTGTGAGGTTTTGGGAAGACAGAGGAAAGTAGAAAGGGAACATAGAACAACCATTTTAGAAGGGAAAAGACACTCCAGGGAGAAGTATCCGTATGCTCCTGTAAAGAGGTGACATGCTTCTGTGGTCAAGTGTGGCCACATTAGGACGGTCTTGGCAAACATGCTTTGGACTGGATGATCTAAGGATTTAAGAACACAAGAGAATGTTCCAGTAGAGAAGTAACAAGCATCCCTAATTCAATAAGAATGGTCTGGAACTAATAGGTTCACTGGAGGGTTGAGAGACTGGAAATCAAAACTCAAACTCCCCACCAAGTAGAGCTTGTGAATGGCAGTTGAATGTGTCCCCAATTTCTAAAAGTTCTGTATAAATCTTGAAGTGAGACTCCACAAGGGTAGGGTGGGCGGAAAATCAGGGGGGGGATGTTTGGATGAGCGTTCTCAACAGAGGAAAATAAGAGAAATGAAGACATTTTAAAAGAGAAAGACTTTGTGACAGTTTAGTTGTAAGAGGGAGAGGGACTAGTGAGCTACTATTCAAGGTTACTAATACCAACTTGTGGTTTTACACATGCCCTACTTCTGTGGTCCACTTTATTATCCCTGTGCTCCCCCTGGTGAAGTGTTGCCTACACGTTGGGCTGCAGTTTGAAGTCTCACCAGCCCCACTGTGGGAAGAAGATGGGACTTTTTACTCCTGAAAAGAGTTACACTCTTGGAAACTCACAGGGGCAATTGTACCCTGTCTTATACTGTTGCTATGAATCAGAATCAGCTCAATGGCAGTTAATTGTGTGTGTGTGTGTGTGTGTTTCTTCTCTCTTATTATGGACATTTGAAATCAAAGTGGAAAAGTATAGGGTAACTAAATGATTTTTTCCTCAAGCTCTAGATACAGCTACCAAGAAGGTTGTCAGAGACAAATCAACCCACTGTATCTCCATGGAAAGAAAAAACAAACAAACATGATTCCAATTTTTGTACCCCTGGAGTCTGGGTCCCACAGTAGTACTGAAAGAAATAAATTGCTTGAAAACGTAAGTAATGTAAGAGGCAGGGTATCCTCTGTGGGAGAGCGTTCGGATTTTCTGATCCTGTAAAGGCTTCCTGCCTCAGAGCCCCTGGCAGAAGCTCTACTCCATCTTTCCTACAGGATTGCAGGGAGCTAGAATTGACTATGCACTGAGTTTGGTTTTATTTTATATCCTTTACAAAGAGATTGGGGTGACAATGGTTAAGTGTCAGTGGCTATCCGAAAGAAAGGAAGTTGACACTGATGCAGCAACTCCATGGGGTAGGGGGTGAGGGTGACCAAAAAACCCCATCAAAATCTTGTTCTAGAAGGTTGAGAGCCAAGAAAATTCTATAAGTCAGTTTTGCATTGCCATGTATGTCTATCTGAGTCATAATAAACTCAATGCGACCTGAAAATAACATGATCTAGTGTTGGTGGCACAAAGGCTGAGTGCTCACGTGCTAAAAGAAGGATTGAGAGCTCACTCCCAGCCAACCAGATGTGTGGAAGAATAGATTATAAACCCAAACCAAACTCACGAATACCAACTGGAATCTTATGCATGGTGAGCCCCTAAGGGATTTTAAAGTTGAAAATCTTTATGGTCGTAGATAGCATCATCTTTCACCCTCAGAGGAGCTGGTGGGTTGGAGCCACTGATACCGTAGTTAGCAGTTCAATGTGTGCTCACAGCACTAGCGGGGCTCCTCCCCTAACACAGCATAGGCTAGAAAACTCAGTGGGACAGTTTTACTGTTACATGAGTTTCTACCTGTCCAAGTTGACTTGAACTCACCTGACAGCAACAACAATTTGAATTGACACCAGATATCTAAATGGAACTATTCATTGGAAGCAAGAACCATGGCTTAAATGTAGACTTAACATAGTGGTGCAGGTATAAAAGCCACATTTGAAGGGGAAATCTTCAGAATGGAATGGGGAACTAGGAATTAGAGACCAAATCTAACTAGCCTGGGCCATTCTGGACATAGGGGCTGTTTGTGTGTGTATGTTTATTCTAGGTTTATTTTTTTGGTTCAGAATTATGCTCAATTAAGAGTATCTTCATAAAACGTTAAGCAGGTTTTGTGAAAATGATTTTGATAACTGTATTCAGGTTATGTTCCTTCTTGCCAAGTAAACTTGCTCTGTACACAACAGGTCATAGTTTTTGGCAAGTATAATTCTTTTTCTATTAATTGCATGCACTTTGTTCTCATTCTCCTTGCAGTACTGCACACTATCTGAGATATGGACTGTACAGCATTCTCTTCTCCAAGCAGCAGGGATGATGGTTGGATGAGAGCCCAATAGATAATTATAAAACTATCATGTGGTTAATTGCTTATCTTAAGTGTCTTTATAGTATGTTACAATTCCCAGGGTGATTTATATTTTAAAAAGAGTCGTATTTACAAACAGGGGATCAAAAGGAGGAAGGGAGATAAAAGGAAAAGAGGATAAAGTCTTTATACTAAATGGATAACACTTCAGTTATTTATTCATCTTCTTACTTTCAAGCCAGGTGTAGTTGAACATTTATGTAAACTTAGATCCCATTTAAATTCACCTCAATTAAAAAGCAACTTAATGTTCCTTATGTCATTCTCTAGCTTCAAGCATTTTTTTAGAAATGAACAGAGAAGAAATCTGACTCTTACTATCTTTGGATTGGGTGCCCTAGTGGCTTAGTCGCTATGCCTTAGGCTGCTAACTGCGAGGTAAGTAGTTTAAAACTACAAGCTCTTGGAGGAAGAAAGAGGAGACATCTACTCCCCTAAAGAGTTAGTCTTGGAAACCCACAGGGCCAGTTCTACCACGTCCCATGGGGTCACTATGCATTGACTCAATGGTAGGTAAGTGCTTTGTTTTTGAAGACTTTAGATCTAACATTTCTTTCACATAAATGAGGTCACTAAATTATGCATGAAGAATGCTAAAATGGTAAATATATACAAATAATATATATTTATATATTTAATGTATTTTAGCACTTAATATATATACCATTTGATATTATTCATGTATAATTTTAATGACATGTCTAATTTAATTATATATACATATGCTTTCAGAGATTCATGGAAATGGAATTAAAAGATAATGACTTTCTTCTCCTGACATTTTGAAGTCCCCTGTGTGTGTGTGTGTGTGTGTGCGTGCGTGTGTGTGTTTTGTCACAATAAAAACAATCTCCATAGCAATATGTTTTCTTTTTCTTCTTCGGTTGGATTTATACTTTCCCAAAGACTGAAAGTTGCATGATTGCCTCTGATGATACACATCCATTAAAAGCTATTTCTAATCCCAGCTGGTTTCCTGTTTATCCTGGAGGTCACTCTTAAAGGAGTGTGTTCCCCCTGATGGAATCTACAGGACCTCGTCTTGGAGGAAGTCTGTGTAACTGTGTTAAGAAAGGATTTCATCACCGCCCGCTCATCCTTCCCACCGTGCTACTGAAAGGAAGAGCCCAACCAAAATACAGGAAATAAGAAACCCACACGATCCAGTTCACTTGCTAATTGTTTCGGAGTGCATACAAGAACTCCACAATGAACAAAGAAAATAAAATGTAAAACAAAATACCACATATATAAAAAAAGAAATGCTCTAAAAAGCCTTGCCATCACACAAAGCAGTTTATACTTCAACTAGCTGAAAGGAAAAATACATTATTTTTGTGTTACTCCCCGGTGAAAGCCAATTCCCATGTTATGATTTTTTTATTCAGTTTTATCTAGATAATTGTAGAATCTCAATATTGTATTGAGTAGCTTGTACTTCCTCACCAGACAGATGAGGAAAATGATACCAAAAAAGATAAAGGTGAGCTTAGCCCAATTCCTCCATAATGTCAGGAAGTGATCACAACTCCCTGATGAACATAAAATGCAGGATGCGCTACCCCTTCCAGATCTTTTTCAGCTTTGTGGATTCCCTTCCCATCAACCCAGCATGCACCCACCTGTCCAACTAACTGTGACTCATGGTGCTCATGACTCTGGTTTCTCCTTTCACAGATCCTATGGTTACACATTTTTTTTCATATCAAATCTCTACTCAGCTGCTTGATTCTAGGATCTCATGCAATTTGATCTCATGTCATATACCCAGTTCTTTCCCCCATGAAATCCTAAAGACGCACTTCCTGTCTTAACAGAGACCTGTCTCATAGGACGGGATCATATCTGTTATCTCTTCTCACCACCATGCTTTCATTCTGCTGGCTTCCCATAATAGAATTCCTGCTTTATAGAGAATCAATGAATTATTGGCCACAACACATTTACTTGACATATAAAGAAATCAGGGTCCAGAAAAGCAACCATGGCATTGTGTTCTAATAGATAATTAAATAGTGAGGTTAGAAAATTCAGTCTTAAAATCCTTTTAAATTGTGTGGTTGGATCCCTTATTAAAGCTCAGCAATATGATTCACAGATATATTTCATTTTCGGTTAAATTATTTTCTCTATTGGTATCCTTTGGTACCCTGTCTGGATTAAAGATCTATGAGGGCAAGGCACTGAATGCGTTCATCCATGAGTGGCCTTCACACAACAGAGTCCAACATATGATATTTAACCAACTGCTATTGAGTCATTGCCAATGCATAGTGATCCTCTAGAGCAGTGGTTCTCAACCTTCCTAATGCTGTGACCCTTTAACATGTGTTCCTCATGTTGTGATGACCCCCAACTATAAAATTGTTTTCACTGCTTCTTTATAACTGTCATTTTGCTAGTTATGAATTGGGCAGCCCCTGTGAAAGGGTCATTTGACTCCCCCAAAGGGGTTGTGACTCACAGGTTGAGAACTGCTGCTCTATAGTTTCTGAGACTATAAATCTTTACTGCAATATATATAATCATCTTTATCCTGTAGAATAGCTAAGGGTTTGGATCAATGGACCTGCTGTTAGTTAACTCACTTAAACCACCATGTCATCAGGTTTCCTAATTAGTCACATCATCATTATAGGTTGAATAAATAAACCTCAGAATTATGTTGAAAATTATATTCCCAAGTGAATTCCCATTTAACTGGTGAGATTGTCATGGCATCTATAACTTCTATTTGGAAGTCAGAGACACATACATTTTTCTCAGTACCAATAATAATAATTTTCTTGACTTCATCATCTCCATCTTTTGTGATCTATTACACTTAAAGCAGCAATTTAACACTTAAACAGATGTCCCAGTATTGTGTTCGATGGTATTGTTGCTTCAATTGTGCATCAAGGTTAGAGCATATATGAGATAACAATAATAACAAGGACTCTGGAGTAGATGTGTAGAGACAACAACTGATATGATGGTTAGAGAAGGTAAGGGGAGTAGAGAAGTAGAGAAGGTAAGGGGAACTGGGAAACAAACAATAGATGCTGGAGTGAGTAGGGAGCACTAGAACTGAGTGTGATGATGTATATTCAACTATTTTTAAAAAGTGACTTAACTATGGAAGTATATGATATGTGAAATACACACACACACACTTTTAAATGAAGAAACCAAATTTAACCACTGTTTACAATGGGTGAAGGAGAAAAAGGTTTTGCTTAGGGGCATTGCGTTTATTTTAATGGTGGTAGAATAATTTGGAAAAGTATATCAATAATGGTTTCATGACACAAAATATAGTGAATGGCACTGGATTATACATGTAGAAGTTGTTGAATTGGAGAATGCTTTGTGTGCATATTCTTGCCACAATTTAAAAAGTAATAATTACACTAATAACATTGAGTAAAAGGAAGAAAAAAAAGTTCTGATTATAGTGATAATTGTACAACTCTTCTTGATATGATTGAACTGCTGAATTTCATGATGTGTGAAAGAAGGGCCAATAAAATTGTTTAAAACAAAAAAGAAGAATATGGAATTGAAAGTCCTATATACGTGCTTTGAATCCTCTGGGCACGTTTCTTCATAACAGACTATCAATTTTCTTATCTGAATGATAGAAAATTCAAATTATTAATGTGAGAATTTTGGAATCCCTGCATGAGACAAGTGATTAAGCATTCAAATACTAGCTGAAAGTTTGGCAGTTCAAATTCAACTACAGGAGCCTTAAAAGACAAGGCCTGGCGATCTGCTTCCATCTTACAAGGTACCTCTGGTGGGGTATGATTTGAAAATGACACAACCTTGCTTGCTGGAAGTTAGAAGGACTTGAAGAATTTGCTGATGAAGATCAAGGACTGCCACCTTCAGTATGGATTACAACTCAGTGTAAAAGGAACCCAAATCCTTACAGTAGACCAATAGAAAACATCATGCGAAATGTAGAAAACATCAAAGTTCTCAAGGATTTAATTTTGCTTGGATCCACAGTCAAGCCTCAGGGAAGGTAGAGTTGAGAAGTCAAATAACATATTGCGTTGGGAAAATATGTGGCACAAGGTCCCTTTCAAGTGTTGAAGTTGGTGAACTTTGAAGCCTGAAAGGAACCTGATTCAAGCCAGTCTTCTCTACTCCCCCATATACATCTGAAAGTTGGGCAAGACTAAATAATTGATGTATTTGAAACATTGTGAGGAATATTGAAAGCACCACGGACTGCTGATGATCAGCTGTATCTGTCTTAGAAGAAGACAGTCAAACTTCTCTTTGGAGTAAGAAGTGTTTCCTTTGGCTGTGCTATCAGCCGTCATCAGTTCCTGGGACAGGTCAAGCCGATGCTCGGAGACAAAGAGAAACACCCTCAACGAAAGGATTGACTTCACTGTTGGCAACAATGGGCTCTGATTGCACAATTATGAGGATGGCTCAGGACCAGGCAGTGTCAGGCTTTATTGTGCAGAGGGTCACGATGATTCTCAACCGGCTTGATGGCAACTCAAACTAATCACAACATCTAACACTCTGAAATAATTTGTCACTGAAAAATGTTAGTTATATTTCTTCCATCAGTTTTCATCCTTTTATGGAACTTATAAACATATTAAATCAAGACTGATTTCAAGGTTTATTACTAAATAATCCAGCCACATGTTTTTAATGTATGATTCATAATATGTTTGGATGCACAGTATCCATTTGGAGACTATTGTGTTATGAGTGATTCTGAAGAGATGTTTTACAGTAGGTAAATATGAAATGTATATCAGAGACATGGAGGAAAGGGTTAGTAAGCGTCTGAGCCAATTAGCAATAGCATGGCACAATGACTAATGAATTCAAACGTAAAGGTCCAAACCTATACTCACTGCTCCACAGTCAGTTCTGACTCCTGGAAACCCTGACAGGAAAGCACAGCCCTGCCCTCTGCATGTCTCAGGGGCAAGTGGTTATAGAAGCCCAAAGTCTCACCTTTCTCCACGTCATGGCTGGTGGGATTGAACTGTCGCCAATTGAAAACCAAACTCCCTGGCTTCAAACTGATTCTGATTCAGAGAAACCCTCTAGGAAAGGGTACAACTTGCTCTCTGAGTTTCTAAGACCAATTCTTTACTGGAGTAGAAAGCCTCATCTTCCTCCCAAGAAGTGGCTGGTGATTTTGAATCGCTGACCTTATGGTTGGCAGCACAACTTATAACGACTACACTACCAGGGCTCGTTAAATTGCCACCAGGGCTTCTTCATTATTAGGTAAGTTGGAAAAATATGCAGGATATGTACTCTGGAAAACATCAAGCCAATCGAGCTACCCTGCTAGATGGTTGTGGTGGTGGGTAGTTGCCCTCAAATCCATATTGACTCATAGCGACTTTGTGTACAACAGAACAAAGCACTGCCGGTTTATGTCAGCCTCACAATTGTTCTATCAGAACCAGTGTTAGCTCGGGTACATTAGAGAAACAAATCCACAGAAACTCATGTAAAAGAGGGAGTTTTATCTAAAGAAAGGGTAAGTGTACATCAAGAAAACATCCCAACCCATTGCTGTCCAAGCCCACAAGTCCAACATTAACCCATAAGACCAACACCAATCCACAAAGTCCTCCTCCATTTTGCAAAGCACACAGTGTGATGCTGAGTGCAGGAGGAAAGCCAAATCAGTGAACGTGTAAGGATCTCAGCGCTGGCAGGGGTCTCCACTGGGCTGCTCCAGCACCCAGGGCTGCATTGGAGTAGGTTCATGCGGCTTCTCCTTGGGGATGCCTTGCAGGAAGTGAACCTTGCCAGTTGAACAGGGAACTGGATAATGCAGTTGCATCCTGCTCCCACCATCACAAAGCAAGAGACCTGAGAACTCAAAAGGTGAGTCTTACTGAGCCATTTATCCCTTCAGTTAACCCCACATATGTTTATAGGCTAGGTCGGCACAATAAAGTAACTCAGAACCCAGTGTCGCACCATAGTGTCATTCCCTCATCTCAAGCGCCTTCCTCTTTTTTGCTGCCCCTTGACTTTACTAAGCATGATGTCCTTTTTCAGACACTAATCTCACCTGACAACATTTCCAGAGGACCAAGTTGAAGTCTCGCCAGCCAATGGCTAATTCCTCAGAAGTAGACAGCCTATTCCTTCTCTGTAAGCTATTCTTCTTCATCTGGATACTCTGTGGCACACTGTTCGTTTGGGTGGCCCTGCTGTTATTTGCAATACCAGTGATAAAGCTGCTAGCATCAAACTGACAGAGAAGTGGTGGAATGCTATGTTAGGTCTTAACTTGCCACAAAACTTCCTCTTCTATTAACTCAAGGTTAGGCCAAAGCTGCTCAAATCTAGGTACACTAAGAATGAGAGAAAATAAGTTAGTCAATGCAAAAGTTTAAATAATAGAGGGGGAAATGCACTGTAATAAAAATAAAATGCTACCCCAATCTTAAGACACCAAAGAGTGTGGAAAATCATAATTACGACTATTTAAAGAGGTAACGAAATAAATAGAAGTCTTTCACTGTCAAGGGATTGGCTGAGGTTATTTGAAAGACGAATGCAAAAAGAGGTCAATAGATTAAAGGATCAAATTCACTACCGAACACTCCAGCAACTGTGGAAAACGACCCACCCTGAAGGAAAGTACAGGGATAGGCAGCGAGTAGATAAATAGAAAGGTGTTCAAATATCGGCCTTCCAGATATTCCAAGGGTATTGAACACCGAGAGACTGAATCACTTATGTTAGAGGAAAAACGGAAAGAATCAACAACAGCAAAGGGTCAATTATTGTCCACTTAATTCAGTAGATGTTTGACGTTTGACACTTGAGAGACATAAATCCGAAAGCAGATAAAGTGTGGTGCATGTCGGAAGGCGTGACGTAATGGGAGTGGGATAAAGGAGGAGGCAAATCCATACAAGAAACTTTAAGCATCAGCAGCTGAAATCTTGAAGGTTCCAGAAATGTCTACAAAGGAAACGGAAAAGTTGAAACTAATATATTTTTTGTAAATTCTGGCATGAATAGGGAAGATCAAAATGACATTATAAAGCAAGTTATTCTAATTTTCAAGATTCAGGAGTGATTAACACCCTAGTGAGGTACTTCAACATCAGGCTCGTCCTTTCTAGATTTCCCCTAAATCTCCTTCCAAGTTGCTGAAGATAAGTTTTAACTTTCAAAACACACACGATGATTTCATTTCTAAGAAGAAGAAGCAGACTAAATTCCAACACAATTTAGTGTTAGAATTTTGGCAAAATTTCCATAAAATTTAACATCAATCCAAACTCACAAAACATTGAGTCAATTCTGACTCATAGGGACCCAATACAACAGGTGTGCCCCTCAGGACTTCCCAGACTGTGACAGTTTATGGGAGTATAAAATCTCGTTTTTCTCCCATGGAATAACTGGTAATTTCAAACTACTGACTTTGAGGTTAGCTTCCTAATGTGTCACTTAGTAGCACATATTAAACAACAGATTTACTTGGAATAAATGAAATAAAGCAATTAACTAATAGAATTTTTTCTAATATAGGCTTCAAGGCCTTTCAAAATAAAGCCCATGATTTAGGCCTCTGAAAAGTGTTACAGAATCATAACCACCAAGAGGTCAGAGAAGTGGCATGGAGTAGAGGGACTCTGGAGTCAAATCCTCTGGGATTTGATCTTGATCTACCTCTACATAGTGACCAGGGACTCAGCTTTGTCATCTGATAAATGGGACTGATAATAGCTCTACCACATACGTGTTGTGTGAGGACCACGTGAATTAATATATCTTAAATGCTGAAGCTACCTCTATGTAAAATAAACAAATAAATAAACTTCCCAGAGTACCGGATGTAGAGTAAGGGCCTGTGCGCTTCAGCTATTCTTGGAACTGCTTGTCCTACTAGAACTATACCTTCTGCTCAATGCAAGCTAGAGCTAATGGCTCTACTTGGCATATTCCCTCAGGATTGGGATTTAGAATTTTCCATTTGGACTTGCTCCTTTTAAACACCTATTGTTAGACTGACAGAATTACACATGAGCCTAAAGACACAGTTAATTCCCTTCTGGAGGATATTTTGTTTTCCCCACAAACAGCTTTACTAAATACATAATCCAGTATTTTCTCGTCTTAAATTTTAAATTTGTTTCATTTCGCATTGCTTTGATTTGTCATTTTGTTACAAATAAAGTACCTTGTATTTTATATATTAAAAAAAAACACCAAAGTGGTATTATTATTCATTTCCCACAACTGACCTGCAAGTCTGGCCACAAATACAATTCTCCTCTCCCACATTATGCTGAAAAGAACATAGCCTTTGATGAGTTGAGCTCTAGCATATAATATAGAAAAACAAAATGAAAATATTTGTTTGGTGCTTTATTTTTTGAAGTACAATGGTCTGAAGATAATGACTAGAGACAAGGATTTGCTTGAGAGGATTTCATACAAATTCAAGACAATTTGCCCTAATCTGACAGTCACCCTATTGCTTGTCTATGTGAATAAAGGTCTTCAAGGTATAAATCATAGCGATTACCACCCTAAGAAGAAAGCAACACTGGTGTTTTAGTACATGTGTGCAGGCTAATGTATTAATTCTGAATAACAATGACCTAAGGAGATACATTTTAATGCCCAGATATTTGCTTACTCAACTCTTTTTCCCTTAAACTCCCTTTTCATTCCTCAAGGTTCAAGTTAAATGTTGCAGGTCACACCTTCACAAGCACCTGTGCAGAGTAGAAATGCTCTTTCAGATTTCTGAAGAGCTGAAGCATGACATATGTGCAGAGATATATGCATATGCAGACACATTGCATTGCTCTACTCCCTCATGTCTTTTTTTTAAAGATCATTTTATTGGGGGCTTTTACAACTCATAACAATCCATAGATAAAGTGTATCAAACATATTTGTACATATGTTGCCATCACTATTTTCTAGACATTTACTTTCTATGGAGCCTTGGTATCAGCTACTCTCCACCCCACATTCCAACCTTGTGACCCCTTGATAAATTATATATCATATACTGAATGCTATCATATCTTATACTGAATGCTGTCTGCCTTCACCCACATTTCTGTTGTGCATCCCCCCGGGTTGCGGGGAGGGATGCATCACGCCTTATAATTCATTCTTCCTCTTCCCCTCCTCCCCCCACCTTCCCATTACCCTCCTGGTATCTCTACTACTCCCATTTCTGCGACTGAGGGGTTTATCTGACGGGTATTCTGTGTGCTGTGAGCTCTTATCAGTAACAGTGTACATGCTCTGGTCTAACCAGAACTGTAATACAAGATTGGGATCATGATAGAGGGGGTTGAGGAAGCCTCAGAGAACTAGAGGAATGTTGTGTGTTCCTTGATGCTATAGTGTGCTCTGGTTGCCTCATATTTTTCCCACAAACAGCTTTACTAAATACATAATCCCCTCTGCAAAGGGGATGTCCTATTGTCTCTGCTCAGACCTCCCATTCGCAACAATAAGTTTGTTTTTTGTTTTTTTGTTTGTTTGCTTTGTTTTGAGTCTTCTGATACCTGTTACCTGATTGTCAGCACCTGATGATACCACAGACCTGGATGCTTCTTGCATATGACCTTGTTGTTTCTCTGTTAGATGATCACTTGTTTAACTTGAAGACTTTAAGACCCCAGATGCCAAATCTTTTGATAGCCAGGAAAAAATCACCTTTCTTCACCACATTTGCTTATGCACCCATTTTGTCATCAGCAATCATGTCAGCAGCAATCTCGTTGGGAGGGTGAGCATCACAGAATGCCAAGTTTTTAGAACAAAGTGCTCTTGCGCTGAGGGAGGGCTTGAGCCGAGGCCCAAAGTCCGTGTACTTCCTACATGTTTTTCCATATCAATATTCGTACATAGGCCAATACCTCCATGTTTACCAATTAATATATTTACATATGCATACACAGATGTTTATTCCTCTATCCATAGCTTTGCTTCCTAGATCTTTCCCATTGCAGGGTGAGCTGCAATGCCAGCCACTGTATGTCATCTGCCTGAAAAACCACAGGACCAGAAGTGGGCTGTGCCTGGCATAGGCCCTCGATAACTCCACTTTCTTTGTAAAGGGAATCAAAAATTCCATTTCTACAAAGGAACTTGATGAGTATCTGATTTAATCCAGCAGTGTTGCAATGTGACTATCAAGAGGCGCGCTGTCTAGATTAGGAAAATGAAGCTCAGACACATCCAGTTCTCTGACCAAAGCCACACAGTAGGGAGTGGCAGAAGGAGGACTGGAATGGAGGGCCCTGGGGCAAATGATACAAGTAGTAATGGACTTGCCGACCATACTTTGAGCTTGACACACCTAAAAGTTATCATCGGTGCCCAAACCTATTTGACCTATGCCACGTTTTCAGGAAAAACAAACTACTCAGCCTCCCCATACACCTCCATTGCAGGGGAATATTTCTGTGCAATATTCCATCATGCAGAGTAAGTGTAGCTCTCTGCTTTTTCACTCCAGAGGGGTGGTATCATCCATGCTGGGATGTACCAGCTTAAAGGAATCCTAGTGGCACTGTAGAAGAAATTTTCCACTGCTTATGGAAGGTTGATGATTCAAGTCAAAGTCCAAGTTGAAGCTATCGTCTTCTTCCCCCGAGTAGCTATGAACAAGATTTGACTCTATAGCAGTGATTTGCCTTTTTCTGTTTTTGTTTTACTTGTTTTCACTATTAACCTAGAAGAAGAACTGAGGGCACACTGGGTTAAGGATTGAAGTGCTAACTGCAAGGTCAGTGGTTCAAACCCACCAACTACTCCTCTGTGCCACCAACTGTGCCTCCGTAAAATACTGATAGCCTTGAAACCTCAATGAGCCAAAGAAGCCCTGATAGTGTAATGGGTTAGCAGTGCTGTGCTAACGGAAAGGCCAGCAGTTCAAACCCACCAGTTTCTCAATGGAAGAACTGTAAAGCTGTCTGCTACTATAAAGACTACAACCTTGTAAACCCAAAGGGGATGTTTATTCTGTTCACAGGGACGCCATGTGTTGGACTCCATTGCATGGCAGTCAGTTGTGATAGTCGGTTGCTTGTCTTTTGATTTAGGAAACCTTATGTGTTGAGCTGCTAACTTCAAGGTCAACAGTTTGACGCTCTCAGCCGCTCTGGAGAAAGGAAGATGAAGGTTTCTATTTCTGCAACACTGACAGTCTCCAACATCCTCTGGGAGAATTGTCCTCCGTCCTTGAGGGCTGCTGGGCATCTGAACCTGAATCGACTGGATGGATGTTGTGTGATGCGTTTGGCTTTATGAAGCAGTTTTACTCTCTCTCATAAGGTTGCAGCGTGTCAGGATCAACTTGATGGCAGTGCGTGCGGTTTACTAGCTTAAAGTTGAACCATTCAAATCAACTCAGAGTCACCTTAGAAGAAAGAACAACCACTTAACTTCCTTAAAGATTATAGCCATAAAAGATGCCCCAAAACAGTTCTAGTCTGCAGGATATGGGGTCACCAGAAGTCAGAATGAATTCTGTAGTGAAGGCTTTTTTATACTTTTCTTTCTTTTTATATAAGTTTCAGAACCTTCCCACAAAATTTTGATCCTCAAAGCAATAATGTTTTTTGGAACAAAATGCTTTATGGAACAAAATTCCAACAGTGTAAAACTTTGGAAGCGGTGACTTAGATAGCATAAACCACATTTCATTGATTTCTATCTAGCTTTTACCAGAAGATTGCATTCATTTTTTTTAGACTTGACACTCCGTCCTCTAACACTTATCTTTGGCTTACTGAAATTATTCAGGAAAATGGGTAATTTAAACAGCATGCAAAAGTAAGAAGGAGTAATTTGTTATTGAGCATGGGAAAAGGGTATCTGGACTGAGACTAGAGAAGCAGGAGAGAGATGAAAAAGTTGTGTATATCACTTTGAGCAATTTGTATGACTGGAGCCAAAAACTCCTGTCAGGGAAGAATATAAATTAGGGGAGCATATAATCTGTAGAGGAAACTGCCAAATTGGTATGATTTGAGAGATACTAAAGTCCATTCCCTTGCCTAAAAACTCTTCCTCTACTGTATCCCTACCTCAGTATTAGCTATTTTTTCTATGCTAGCACATCAAAAGTTTATATTTTTGGCAAATCTATTTTCTTGGAGACATCAATTTTCATAATTTGAAGCCATTGATATAAGTTAAGCTTGTTGGTCAAATTAGCAAGTGACTTGTGTAATGGATTTCTCAGTATAATATTAGTAATCCAATTTAGGATATCTAGACAGATGCTCTTTAAAATTCATTGTTCCTATAGATAACTTCCCTGGTAGCCTAGGGAATGACCCACTGGGCCTACTAACCCCTTGAGGTGCAGTTTGAACCCACCAGTTATTCCTTGGGAGGAAGAAGAGGCTCACTGCTTTCATGAAGAGTTATATTCTTGGAAACCTACAGGTGCTGTCCATAAGATCACCGTGAGTCAGAATGGACTGGATGGTGGTCATTTTCTTGTTTTGTTTTTGTTTTATAATTATAAATTAAGGAAATCTGGTGGTGCTGTTGTGTAGAAGTTGGAGATAGTTCTCAAGTTAAATAGATCAAACTCACCAGCTATACCACAGGAGAAATTGAGGCTACCTATTCCTATAAAAATGGAGAAAAAAGAGGTTTTCATTCCCATGAAGATTTATAGCCTTAGAAACCCTATGTAGGGGATCTCTGAGTTGGAGTCCGTTCAGTGCGATAAATCATTAGTCCTTTCTCCATAGAAGTAATTATTGTAAATTCAGAACTGGAAGAATATTCTTATGATGCTACGATTCCATATGTTGATAGAATTAAATGCTTTGTGATCTACTTCTGAAATATCAGCCATTGAAACGCTCCTGGTGCTCTGTTCAATCCTGACAAATAGATTCACCCTGAGTCAGAATTACTTTATCACAAGTGGTTAGTGTTGGAAATAAAATTCTTCTTCAGCAAATTCTTTTTCAGCACATTGAATGTTGCTGAATGCAGGAAGATCACAAGCTGGTGGATGAAAACTCTAGCGGATCCAGTGGCAGTGGAAGCATCTTCAGGGCTCTGGCTGCCAAAAGTCTGGCTCCATGTGGCTTGTCAACAATAATGTGAAGGAGAGAGAGAAAGAGAGAGAGAGAGAGAGAGAGAGAGAGGCCTGCGTTTGCTGATGGCAGAATCAAGAGATAGTTCTCATAATCCTCATGAGAAGGCTATGCCCACATGAAGCTATCATCAAGCTGTGAACTGATTAACAGGCTAGACTCTACCCCTGAATTCTTTTATCATGTTGACATGAAATTGTGGAACTACCACAAATCCACTGGTGAGCCACACCATCTAGTTTCCATAGTAACTGACAAATCTCTGTCAGAGTGTATACACCTTATTTCCATAGCAGACTAAATTTTTTGAAGAATCAAAGCCTGCAAAATCACATTAGCATAAGTAGAAACCCAGGGCCAGAAAGGCCAAATCTAGAGAAACTATTGCTTTATACCACTTTTTTGAATTATGGAAATAGTGACCTAGTCTTTACCCTTTTTCATTTACAGAACTAAAGTTTCATAGGGTAATTCATGCTAATTTTCTTGGAGAAAAAATGCTACAGTAATACAGTATATTATTATTTACTTTATAATACTAATATCCAGTTTAATCTCTAATTTGATACTTACATGATGAAGGAACTGGTAAGCAAAGCAATGAAATAATAAATAGGAAGAATAACTTGCCCAAGGTTGCATATCTAGTTGGTAATAGAACTAGGATTATTGTAATATACATGTTTGTTTTATTTCTCTCCATTTACAGTGTACCAGTTTACAGATAATTAACTCTTTTCTCCTTGTATTCAGATTCACACCCCATCCCCACCCCCAAAAGAAACTCTGGTTATAATTTGGGCTGGTAATTACATAATCAGAAGTTCAAAAACACCAGTCATTCCGCAGGAGAAAGATGGGCTTTCCATTCTAGTAAAAAGTTACAGTCTCAGAAACCCACAGGGGCAGTTCTACCATGTCCTACAACAGCGGATCTCAACCTGTGGGTCGCAACCTTTTTGAGGGGTTGAACAGCCCTTTCACAGGGATCACTGAAGACCAGAGGAAAACACCTATTTCCAATTATCTTAGGAACCGAGACACCACTCCTCTATCTGTCTCCAGGCAGGTCCATGCCCACATACAAGTGCCCGGTGCAAAGACTGTGGCCCATGCTCCAGCATGCTTCAAGACAAAACTTCACTTATTTGTCATTAGAAATAAATATTTCACAAAATATAATTACATATTGTTTTAGTGGTGAATCACTATGCTTTCATTATATCCAATTTGTACACAATGAAAATGCTTCCTGCATATTAGATGTTTACTAGATAATTCATAACAGTAGCAAAGTTACAGTTATGAAGTAGCAATGAAAATAATTTTATGAGTGGGGGTACCACAACATGAGGAACTGTATTAAAGAGTCGTGATATTAGGAAAGTTGAGAACCATTGTCCTACAAGGTCTCTATGAGTTTGTATGAACTCGATGTATCAATTCGATATAAAAAACTGATCAAGTCATTTAATTTTGGTTGACATCTAAATTATCTAAATATTTTAATGTGACTATATCACATTAAATATTTATGTGCATTGCCTTTTGTCTTTTCTAAGTAGAAATCTTCTTTGTGAGTCAGAATGTACTTAATAGAAGTGAGTTTGGGAGGTTTAAGAAGAACCTAGACATAGCACCTGATCCCATAGGAATGTAAGGATGTGTTCTTGGCATAGGGTCTGTTTCTCTGTCACCCACACTAGTTGCTCTTGTCAGGCCTCGTTCCCAATTCTGTAATTCTTGAATCAGCAGAAAACACATATGCCTGTTTTTCGCTTTCTGGGCCTCTTTAAATTCCACACTACATTTCCTAGCCCATAAATCATGCTAGGGGAGTACTCTTGTTAAGAGTTACAGTCTTGGAACTCCACCGGGGCAATTCTACCTTTTCCCATAGTCACTATGAGGCTGAATCTCCTGGATGGCAGCGCCTTTGAGCTTGGCAGGGTCAATGTAGAGTCCGTGGGAGCGAAGGAGAGATGTTTGTGAGTTGGAGAGTGCAGGCTCCTCTAACTAGGCTACTTTTTCTCAGCATGATCTCCACATAAAAGAGAGTACCATAATTCAAGAGAAACATGAAATCTTCTTTTATGACTTATCTCCTAATTTTAATATTAAAATTTCCTAGTCAAAGTGTTTCTTTTGTCTTAGCTCTCCAAATAAAATACACCATGTCTATAGGGCCGGGTTTAACCAGGAATCATCACTAAGTCCTCTTCTCTGAGCCTCCAAGACGTTAAGAATCCTTCAGATGTAGCACTCAAACTATCAACGTAGGACTCATTTGCTAGGTCACTCATTTCCAAGAAAAGGTACAATTTAGAATTCCAGCCATGTTGAGGGAGAGATCATATCGCTTCTAGAATGTCTACCTCCATTAAGCTATCTAAAAGAGATAAAGTGATTAAAGGAGGTCTGAGAGGGGCTGCTTCAACTACAGGCCACGCCTGGGTTACAAATAAGATGTGTTCCTGTGTCTGAAAGTGGAATTCTGAGGTGAGTTGGAGCCAGCGTGCACGGTTCTCCTTTAGGCTTTACTTTAGTGAGAGAGAGACTCAAAGTCTTCTCAATGATTTAAAAGCTCCTCGTGCAGAGAGTGACGTGATCACAACCAATCATTAGTTGTGAGTACAGGGGATTCAGGACTAATTTTCATAATGTTTAAGAGCCAGTGGGTGTGTCCATTTATTGGAGATTGCCTATATGGAATGCTAAGGAAGCCAAGTATTAATTGTTTGCTTTTCAATTTTCATATTTGTACTTTGACAGATAAAATTAGGCGCTGAGCAATCTAATTTTGCTTTCCTTTTTACCTTCTCTGTTGTTCCATTCAAAGCAAAAAAATAAAACTCACTACCATCACGGTGATTCCAACTCATAACAACGTAACATATCAGAGAAGAACCGCCACTTTGGGTTTCTGGGGCTGTAAAACTTTAAGCAATCAGGAAGCCTCATTTAGCAACTGGTGAGTCTACAGCTCAAAGTATTGCCCGCTCTGCCCCCTCTGCCAGGAGGGCTCCTTTTGCTATCCCTAAACCAAAATCCAAACGCAATGTCACGGAGTCGATGCCGACTGGCAGGGCCCCTGAATGACAGGGTGGAACTGCCGTGAGAGTTTCTGAGACTCTGACTTCGTATGGGAGGAGAAAAACCTCGGCTTCTCCCACCAAGCTGCTGGTGCTTTCGAACTGATGGCCTTCCGGTTAGCAGCCTGTCTAATCACAATGTCCCCAGGGTTCCAGGTTTGTTGTCCCAGGGAGAGAAAATATCAGATGTCTGTTCACCAGTTATCTTTGATCCCACTCTTTGAATACAAAAAACTGTCAATGATTCATTCTGTTAAGACCTAACAGGATGAGGGTCTCTAACAGTCTGGGCAACGGTACTATGAGGATAATGTACATTGGAGACTTCATTAATGAACAATATGGGATTGGTTGCTGAGTTTTCCCTATGACATAATAAAGACAAGCTTGCTCAAGTAGTCCAGGATATGGTTAGAGTTTTGATTTAGTTATGAATATAATTTCTTAGTAGGTCTGACTTTTATTTAACTTCTGCTGTATGTTTTATCATTTTTTATAAAAACATGCGTACATTTATGTACTTCTCAGACTTGTGTATTGACTCATTTAATCTTATCAGTTAATGACTCTGTTTACAAGCAGTGCAAGCTATCTGTCTATTAACAACCAACACCCCCAAAATGGGAGTGGGCAGCAAGCATACAGCATATTAAGCAGTCACATCAAATCAGGCCATCAAGAAATAAGTGGTTGGGAAAGAGGAGTCAAAATTTTAATGTGACAGATTTAGCTAGTGAAACTTTTGGAGCTTTGTACAGGAGAAAATACTGAAAGGAGGGTGCATGGTTTGAGATTGATTGGAGTAAGGTAAGCACTGGTTTTCTAAAATTTTATTATTTAATTTCCAGTCTTTTAATAAATGATAAGGAGACTAATTTTAAACCCCATGGAAACTTTGAAAGCACAACTTATATAATTTCACATGTTAAAAGGAAAAAAAGAAGACCAAATGTTTCCTTCAAATATAAAATGAAGTAAACATTGCATGTAGTGTTCTGAATGGAAATGGTAATTCAAACGAAAGGAGTGTCAACTTTAAGCTGGTAAGACATTGTGATCAAAATATGCAGTCGGCCCTTAGCAAACTCCTAATAAACAGAATCAAATAAACTAAAAAAAAAATGACACTCCATTGTCCTATCGGACAGAGTAGAGGGGCCCCGGAGGGTATCCAGAGATGCTCATCTTTGCGGGAGCAGACTGCCATACTTTCTTCCCTGAAGCTGCTGACGGATTAAAATTTTAGATTCTTCTGGTTAGCCCCCAATGTTTAACTCAATATGACACTAATTACTAATGGGTGCATGCACACACACACATTGCCATCAAGTCGATGTTGACACATATCGCCATCAAGTCAAAATTAGAACCGTGTCATGAGGTTCTCTTGGCTGCCCTCTAGGAAGGGCCTCTCCTTGGAGGAGGATCCCATGCGTGGTGAAGAGAGGAAGATCCCCAATGAGATCAATTGACACAGTGGCTGCAACAATGGGCCCAAGCATGGCAATTCTAGTCAGATTGATACAGGAATAGGTAGTGATGCTTTCTGTTGTACACAGTGTTGTTGTAAGTTGAGACCAACTTGACATGAGTCAATAAAATAATGATGTTAAAGCATTTTAATAGACTCCTGAAGGGCTGGAAGAGCAGTTGCTTTAACCATAGAAAGAAAGAAAAATAAACCATAAGTTTTTACTAGTGCATTGTCTTAGTCTGGGTACTTTAGACAAACAAATCCACAGAAATGCATGTATAAGAGAGAGTTTTATATAAAGGTTAAGTGCACATCAAGAAAACATCCCAACCCAGTGCTGCCCAAGCCCATAAGTCCAACATTAACCCATTAGCCCATATGCCCAACACCAATCCACAAAGTCCTCCTCCATCTCACAAAACAGAAGCAATGAGGCCGACTGCAGGAGGAAAGCTGAGACAGTGAATGTGTAAACATCTGATCACTGGCTGTGGTCTCCACACGGGTGCTCCAGCACCCAGGGCTGCATCGGGGTAGGTCCATGTGGTTTCTCCTTAGGGATTCCCTTCAGGAAGTGAGACTTGACAGCTGAAGCAGGGACCTAGCTAAGTCCACTGCACCCTGGTGCAATCATCACAGAGCAAGAGACCCGATAACTCAAAAGCCAAGGCTCACTGAGCCATTTATCCTTGTGTCTTTCAATTAACCCCAATTATCAGACGGGTTGGCACAATAAATTAACTACCTCAGGTATGCTTTATTCTTTTATTGCAATCTATTTTTATTCTTGTTATAAACTTGTGTCCTTACTTTGAGCTGGCAACTCTACTTCTAATCATAGTTTATTGTAGAGGAGAACTGAGTTTTCTTTCTAGATAGTGTAAGAATATCTTCAGTCTGAAGTTGTTGGCTTGGTTCTTGTTAACGAAGTTGTGAAAAAGCTAAAGACTAGGAGTTACCAAAGATAAAAATATATTGGTCTAAAACCTCAAAAATATCATTCCTTCTACAGAAGGTTTTAGATACAGCAGTCTGCATGCTTAGAAAAGGTATACTTCAAAGTGGAATCAATTAGTTAGGATTCAAAGGTATGGAAAAAAGCTTAGATCAAAACTAGCTCTGAAAATTTTTCATTAGCATTAAATGTCCTGACCTTGCCTTTTCAGAGTGCAAAAGAAGATGGACTTTTTATGGATTCATTTATTGTTCTATCTCAGTTGCAGCCCTTGTGACTCTGGCAAGCAGAACTTTGAACCAGTAGTGAGAAGGGTCAAAGAGGTGAAGGGATCTCTATATTTTCCTCTTACATTCTCAATATGAAAAATTGCATTAGAAATATGCTATTGAATTTCAATCTTAGTAGAGTGTGGAATGATTTATGGAAAAAGTAAACTTATTTATGCTAGTCTTCGACTCAGTTAATATTTAAAAGGGAAATATAGAGGGGAAATCTGATTTTTGCAAGTAAAGAAAAATTACATGGATAGACAAGAAATGTAACTATTGAGATGTGTAAATAAGTGGCTGGAGTTCTAATTTGGGGACAGGGATGGACTGATTGACAGCAAACTGGATTCCTTTGTCTGGAGAGTAAGATTGACAGCTGGATTGATTATTTCATTGATGGAATCCACATCAAATTGTTTGTGAATGTTCTTATTGGTGGATTCTTTACAATTCAACGAGTGCACCTTTCATTGCCCATGACTGAGTATATTAAGAAAATGGAATTGAGTTTCTCCAGTGATTTGCTTTTAACATCGTGCATTAACTTTCGTTATTTTCTCTGACATTTTATAGCACTGATTTTACAGGGCATATTAGAAGGAGCAATCTCTTAAAAAATTAGCTGATAAAAATTATTTAATAGGATCTTTTTAAAAGTTACATAGAAATGAAGGAGTGTCTATACACATGAGTGCACTCATGGATCAGCAACCATGCTACAATCCCAGCTCAGTGATTTAAGGCAGGCAAAGGAATTAGAAAAGAGGGTTGGTCATACAGAGACAAGGACCTGGAACTTTGGAAAATGAGAACGTATACAGAACAGCATTGTTCCATGGTTATAGTAGCAAAATATAAAGTCTGCATTAATTAACCGGAAATCAAATATATGCAAGTATTACCCAGAAAAATAGACTGTTACTTTTTACCCCATCTGTTGTATTGTACCTAGAGATCTGAATTTAATAACTCCTTCAGAAATCTATCTATCTACCCACTCATCCATCCATCACACAAAAATATATATAGCCAAACTGAACCCACTACTGTCAAGTTCACTGTGACTCAGAGTGACCCTACAAGATAGAGTAGAATTGGCCCCTAGGATTTCCAAGACTAACACCTTTATGGGAGGAAACAGCTCCATCTTTCTCCTACAGAAGGTCTGAATACAACAGCACCATTAGGTGCCTTGTATTTGTGTGCACAAAGTTGTAGTTATATTCATATGTGCTCAAATATATCTATTTATCCCTGGTGGTGTGGTGGTTACCTCGGGGGCTTTGATCTGCCTTGTTGGCTGTTCAAAACAAGCACTGGCTCTATGGGAGTAAGCTTGGGTTTTCTACTCCCATAAACAGTTACAGTCTCAGAAACCCACGGGGGTTTACTGCCTTGATAGTGTATATATGTACATATATACACACATATATATAACTCGCTGTCATCAAGACATGTATTTTTAATGTACATATATATATTCTCAAATATATGTGTGTGTTTGACAGTATACATGAAGCCACAAGTAAATAGTTCAAAACCCCCAGTCCCTGTGAGAAAAGATGAGTTTATCTCCTCTTGTGAAGTTCTGCATTCTCAGAAGCCCATTCTGAGCACTACTCTGTCCTGCAGGGGCACTTGGAGTGAGAATTGACTCGATGGCAATGGCTTTGGTTTTGAGTTCGATGTTGTTAGGTGTTGGCCAGTTGTTTTGATGCCTAGCAAGCCGATGTCCAACAAAAGAAAACCTTGCCCTGGTCTCTGCCATCCTCACACCATTGCCATTGAGTTCACTGCTTCTCGTCATCTCCTGGAGAATCTGTCTTCTTGGATTGATGTTTACTAACCATGAGGTTCTTCTTAGACTCTGCTGTCTCTTGATTATCTGCCTGAAGTCAAGGATGAAATCTCATCCTACTTTCCCTCAAGGGGCATTCTGGCTATATTTCTTCCAAAACAGATGCATGTGTTCCTCTGGCACTCCATGATTAGGTCAATTTTCTTCATCTCCAACAAAGTCTTCCTTATCACGTTCAGCTTTCGCATGTCCCTGTTTCTGTCGTCAGGTACCTTTCAGTCAGTTCCCCCCACCAGTAAAGGTCTCAGTTTGCCCAAGGAGATTTATATGCCCGACTCATAGTTGTATCAATAACTGCCTCACTGCAATCGAATTGAGTCCAACCCATAGCAATGCTATTCAGGGTTTCTGAGGCTGTGAATGGTTATGTGAGCAGATAGCTTTATCCTTTGTCCATGGATTATCAATATACCCTTCACAATAAGAAAAACATCCAAGGATGAGCGATACACGATGTGGTCCTCCTAATCAGAGAAAGAGCCAGAGAAACGGCTTCAGTTTGGGGCATCACTCGCTCAACTCCAGAAATGTAAGGCAAACAATGTAGGTCATAGGACCCTCCCCAAAAGTCACCCTCCTGCCACCTCTTTTCAGTCCATTAGACCTGAAGACGCAATCTAAACCGTAAATGGTAAGACAGAAAATGGAAACGTCTGCGAAGCCTGCACAATCTGAGAGGTTAGAACTCTGAGCCACGCTGCTCTAGTTAAAGCTTCATTGGTTTTTCAACTCAACTTTTCAGTTCTTCTGATTTCCCACAGCTCTACTTTGTCTGTGCTTCAGCCAGCTGCACAGCTGGGGAGAAATTAAAGGCGAGCTTGCTGCAGCCTCCTCACACTGAGGAGCTCTAATTAGATGCCCTATGGCAAGACTCTGCCATCCAAGCTGAAGAAGGGCTGCGAGAGACATTGCTTCTGTTTCTAAGTGTTTGCATGGAGCAGAGGGGTGTACTAGATGAAGGTAACTGAAGGCAATCCATCTCTGAATGCAAGGACGTAGGGACCTCTCTGAATGATCTATACAAGAAACAAAACTCCTCAGAGTTTTGGACTTATAGACTATGTTCTGGATAAATAAGACATTTGGAAAGTACATTTGGCTGAGACAAAGAGGATAAATTCCACTGATTTGTTTTCTATCTATAACGGAACCAAATGGAAACAAAAAATATGATCCGAAGTTCAGAAGGCAATTCTTGAAGAATATAATCAATGGCATGGAATTGCCCAGACATAAAGTGCTGCACTGGTACATGTTTTGCTGTGTATACTTTTAACAACAACAACAAAGATAGAAAGAAACATTTATGAATAAACAAGAACCAAAACTAAGACAACTCTGTCTTAATTGGGACTCTTGCAGAATGGGAGCTGAGCTGAGATCTGAGAGACAAGGCTGCATTGAAGGTCACAGAAAAAAAAAAACCAGAATAATGGTCGAAAGAAATAGTGCGAAGATGTGCTAAGGAAGTCGCTTTAGTATTTGTACTATGTTCTCTACACTTTCATATAAAGCTTTTACTGTATCAAACAAAACATGATATAAAGACCCAAAGTCCTAAAAGCAGTGTCAATCAACCAGCAAAAAAAAGGAAAAAGAAAAATGTCTCTACGCAATTCATCTGCATGTCAAGTTATACTCAAAATGAACTTCCTTAGTATTTGAACTAAATACACCAACACACGAAATAAACCTCATTTCCATCGAGTCATTGCTGACACATACTATATACACACAAGAAAATGGTATTAAGTATTTGCTGCTCTTCCATTGCTAAAATCATCTCCTAATGGTTCTAAATTAGATAGTTTTCAAAGAAACAATTAATGTGCAATATATCAAAACATTTAAATTCATTTATAAGACTTCTAGGGGGTGAAAGCACAGTGATCCATCGTACTTCTCTGAATATTTTTGCATAAATTTTCATCCAATTCCTCCATACTTAATCTCAAGTCTTTCTGTTTTTTCATTAATTTTAACACAAGACAGATGCATAGATTAATGAAATATTATTGGGTTCGGATGTACATGTAGCTCTAGATACAGATCATCTGATCTCGGAAGAAACACAACCAGAATGCTTCTTATGTTGCACACATTGTCTGGAAAGATCTATTCCTAGAAAATAATCTCGTTTTAGTAGTGAGAAAACAATACAATAAAATAGATTGACACAGAAGTTACAGCAATTGACTCAAACACACCAATACTCATGAAGACAGCATTTCATTCTGTGATACCTAAAGGTACCATAACTAGTTGTCTTCTGGACAGTATGTCAGTCTAGCACAATATATAGGTAATAGGCCATAACCTAGCTTATGAAATAGACTATTAGCACCACTATTTAAGTCCCCTGCATTCCTTTCTTTGAGAACAAATCTCTTATTTTCAGAATAAATATTTTTCTACCGTTTGTATTCAGTCAATGCCCTTGCATTTCATTATAGTTTTATACTCCTGCTTTTTTTCCATTAACTTATATTAAGCCTCCATATCCTCAGCATTCCAGCAATCTACAGGACAAATAACCATATTGTTCATAGCTATTATCCTCTGAAGATGTTGCAATCTATAAAAAACTACAAAATCTGCCCCATCCAGCTGTTTATTTTGTTTCTTTGATATAAACTTATAATATCTCATTTATTGTCACCTCCTTTTCATGAATATTCCACTTGTGGGTCTTTAATTCCATTTTAATACATTTAGAAAGAGACAGTAGACATCTATTGAAAATCTGATGTGTTTATAAATTCATTATACTTCAAAAAAAGTGTAAGTTTCAATCACTGTGCTCCCTCTCCTAAAAGCACTGGAATTCCAAGAATCAGTGAACAAGCTTTACAAAGACTTTGAGGGAGTGTGAACCAATGAAGAGATTCCACTGGTTCTCTCATCTGTGTCTATTAGGGGAACAATTCTTAAAAGGTCACCAGAATCTCCATATCTGTTTAAGACCATTTGTTTCTTACTGAGATGCCAATCAATGTGTCCTAGAAGAGAACTGTTATCCTCAGAAATAGCTGCCTTAAAGGCTACGTGGAGACAGACCCCCCACAGTTTCCTTCTGAGTAACAAAAGCTTTCCCATATTCAGTTGTGATTTTCAATGTAATTCTTCAATAGAAGTCACAATCACCATGTTCATAAATAAAGATCTCAAGAAAATATTTAAAAGATTGAGATTAAAACTGTAAAGTATTTAAGAATAACACTGAAAACCAGATGCTGTCTACAATACCTTCTAGGCTATAAACACCTTTTTCCTTCTAAAGGGGATTCTCTTTATTCTTTAAGATTTGGAAAAGCTGCAAGCATGCATAGGAGAGTGTGTGGAGAACCACAGGTTTGTGTTTTGAAATTCCTACGTCACAGGGGAAAAAAAACTCACAGGGAAGAGTGAGTGAGAAGAAACATCCATTAAAATGTCATTATATACTTTAAAAATAGAGTAGTCAAAACTCCTAGAAGGCATGAATCCCAAACCAGATAGAAAATTATTAAAATTTGGTCTTATACAGGATCCTTCCTTTGAATTCTGCTCTTTTTTTGTAAAAACACAGATTCAATTTCCTCACACTACACTATGTAAACTCCAAGCTGATTGAATTTTGAACTGCAATCTCCTTTGTATAATTCTATTTTTACAATCTTAATGAGATACAGACATGATCCCATGCCTCCTAACTGATTTTACCAGTTCATTTTTATGGCTTTGCTCTCTAACACATACAAAAGTCATTCATTTTCTCCGTGTTCTATTACTAAGGCTGTTCTAAAATAAACTTCGTCTATAGGAAGATAGAGTAACCATTGTTGTGAGGTTCTTTGATTGGAAAGGACTAATACGTATCTCCTTATCACCTATCATTCAATCAATCTATCTATCCTCTGTACATCCATCTATGCACCCATCCACCTTCAATATAGAATCAGTGATGGCACAGAGGATGAAGATTTGACAGTGAACAAAATCCACCAACCTAATCATGGAAGAAAGATGTAGCAGCACGTTTCTGCAAAGATTCACAGCCTTGGAAACTCTAGAGGAAATTCAACTTTGTCTCATAGTTGCTATGAGCAATGGATTTTTACCTCATCTCTATTTTTTTCTAATACTGATTGCATTTTTAAAACTTCAATAACTATAAAAACCATATGATCTCAAATCTATTGTTGCAAAAACCATTTATAAGGATTTGTCCTATTTTCATAATGTCCTAATAACTTTTAGTGCTACCAACCAAAATGTCGGTTTCCCAAACAATGGCTAAGCATTTATATCCTTTTGTTAGAATAATATACAAATGATAGAAAATGTTATGTTGAATAGAACAAGCGTGGCCAAAAATTAAAAGAGTATTAGCAAGTGTGAGAGAATGTGTTGTGAAGAGATAGTCTGGTGCATGACTACGTCCATGACTTTGATAAATACTGGAACTGGTTTACAGTGTATTTCCCATTACTTTCCTCACGACTGCAGTGTAAACTCTCCTCCACACCTTCTGGGGATTCCACTCTTCCCCGTGAAAAATCAAACGGTGCCTATCTTTTCCTGCTTCTATTATCATAATTAAGTCTTCAAACTGTGTTCTTTCAAAGCTATCCATCTGATATACTGATCAGACATTTTATCATTCTCAATGTATCATTCATTCTCCTGTGTACTACCAATTTAGGGCACAATAATTGAGGAAGAAACAGCTCTTATTTTATTTAATAGTTATTGTTCTGTTAAGCAATTCAAAGCATTTTACATCAAGAATCCTGTGGAATTCCAAGAGGTGGAATACTCAGCTTCAGGTTAGCTATTAAGGGACTGAAATAGGATGATGGCGTGGGTGAAGAAGATTGGCTGTCATGGGAGCGGCAGAAGAACAGATTTGTTCTGAACATATAGCCAGAAAGCTCCTTAGGATCTAGGTTAGAAAGACATTGCCTCACACTATTTGGACACATTATCAGTAGGGCCAAGTCCCTAGAAAAAAATCATCATGTTTGAGGGAAAAAAATCAGTCAGAAAAAAATAATGGAAGATATTGAATGAGATGGATTGACACGGTGGATGCAACATTGATGCTGAGGATGGTCCGGGATGGGGCAGTGTTTTGTTCTGGTTGACAGAGTGTCACTGTGAGTCTGAAGCAAGTTGACTGTACTTAGTGACGGCACTAAGGCTACAGGAACTCGGATTTTGAGCACATTAATGCGGAAGTCAGATAAGTGATCAAATTATCGGAAACAATATTGGGATTTATAATTCTTGTTGTTTTAAAATAGGAACCACAGTGCTCCACTTATTGGATTTTGTTCCCATAATTTGATTGGCATGTATGTCAGGCGTTAATACTGTGAGAATTCATACAATATTGAGAATTCATACAACATTGAAAATTCATACAACATTCAAGAGGGTAAAGACTGGAGAGTCCAAGATTCAAAGAAAATTTTCCACAGTGGATGAGCGTGTAAGGCCAAGATGAATATAGAAACAAATCTAGTGACACTCATACACAAAGAAGAGCTTTATATTAGGATATAACTTGATCCAAAGAACACATCCTAGCCCACTGAGCTCAAGTCCATAAGTCCGATACTAGTCCATAAGTCCTTCTTCTGACTCACACAACCACAGGCAATGATTCAGAACGGAGGAAAACACCGCTCGGTAGGTATAGAATCATGTGGCTCCAAGATCTGTGGAAATAGGTCAGTCAGGTCCCCTGCAGCTCTCAAGGTCAGTGGCAGAGCTTCAGCAAGTAGGAAGGGGAAGGGGAAGAGAGAATGTGTTTCCTGGGGTCCTCCTTATGAAAAGGTCATGCCCCCGAGGAGGCCTCCTTAGGCTATGGCCTGATTACAAAGTTGTATTCCACCCCAGCACTTTCATACATCTTCAAGCTGACATAAAATCATCTAACTGCCACAATGAACGAGCAAACAAACCAAATACACAAATTATATCACATTGAAAAGGCAGTCAGTTGTCCATGATGAGTTATGAAAGGAAGGAGTTTAACTCTGAACTGAGCTCTGTACTGATATTGAAGATGCTGTGGTCCTCCCTACAGAGAGCACTGCTGAGTTAGAGCTTGAACACCCGGGTCACAAAGTTCTTCCATTTCTCATTGTTTATCAATTCAATTGCTCTCCCAGGTGACATAACAAATAAATGTCTGAGCAAAGGCTAGGACCTACATTCCCTCGTCATGTGTCTTGGTCTGTGCCTAGATATTTGGATATAACTGACCTAGGTGCATTGTGAGTCTCAGGATATAATTTGATTTTTTTCTTCATTATTGTGATTTAACTCACATTATTGCACATCCACCATTAAGGACACAATTCAGTAGTTTTAATTATATTCACAGCATTGTGAAAACACCACCATTATCCACATTCAACATATTTCATAACAACAAAAAATCCCCAAACCCATTCACTAGTAGAAAATCGCAATCCCCAATCTTCATAGCCCTCGTGTCCACTAAACCAGTTGCTTTTCGTAAGAGTTGTCTATCTCAGGCATTTAATTTAAATAGGTTCATACAATCTGTGGCCTTTTGTCTCTGACTTCTCTCACTTAGCATAATGTTTTCAAGGTTGATCCCCTAAAGCCTTTTCAAAATTCCTGGGTGAGTCTAATATCTAACTAAGGTCAAAACACTGCACAGAGATCCCTCTCATCACATAAACTTCCAACAAAGATGGAATCATGAGGGCATCAGAGCCCTTAGGTTGACTTTGGGATTTGAGGAGGTCTGTGACATTCAGGGAGAGATAGACTTACTTCCCTTAGAACTGGAACTATGCTATTTCTCTCTACCCGCACCAACACCCCTGCTGAAGGCCATTAATGATTTAAAAAAAATAGGTCAATTCCTGGGTAATCCAGTCAACCTTGTCTGTGTGTTCCAGGAATAAGAGCAAAAAGCTACCTAATTCCCTTTTAATTCTTCTCCACCCTCCCCAGCCCCCTACCTCTCTGTCATTATGCGCAATCTTTGTTCACTATGCATGGAGACGCACATCTGTAACGTCCACAGGCTCTTGGGGCTTTGTGGCCTAAGATGGAGTTTAGAGATAAATGAAACCTGTACTTGAATTTGATTTCCTCTCTGCTCCATTTCATCAGTTTGAGATACAGTGAATCTAATCACAGATTGATCTTATTAAGGCTAATGACCTGATGATTAACAAGAGAAATGCATCTGTGGTCAAATTGCCTGTTTTAATTATTCCAAGGAGCCGCACCATCAACGACAGCCGGCTGCGGTCTTTGGGAGGAGGGTTTGCCTGCACCTGGTGCTATCTTGGTTATGGCTCTCTTGGTACCTAGTTCAGACACATATCCAAAAGGCTTGATTGTACTCAGTTGCCCACTATGACCCTTAAGTTGTATGAAACAGACGTGAAAGGTTTGCTCCTGCTCTGTGCCCCAAACTGAAAGGGAAACTTGGGGCTACTAAGAGAGGAGATGAGAGCAAGCTATGTAGGAATGTTTTAAACTAGTGGGTAAAATGGAAATTGTCAATCAGAAAAGTCAGAGTCTTGCCCAGGAACGTAATAAACATCAGGATGGCAGAAAGTGTACTGATCATTGAAAGGATCTTTGATCTCTGGGCTGTTTGAGGGATTTGGGGGAATAATAACACCATCTCCCCTCAGAGAGTGGGCAGTTTAGGGGACAGTTGATATCTTCTAAAATAGTTGGTCAGATCTTCCCACTTCAGTTTTTTCTCATTTTGAATACTGTGTGCTTTGGATTGAAGTTTTCCTCTGATTGCTTTGTTATTCTTGTTCGGTGTGTTTGTTTGTTTGTTCGTTGGTAATATCCCTCTGTATATGAAGTCCAGGATAGGTAAATCTGTAGAGAGAGTAACTGGATTGATTGTTCCTTGGGGGCATGGCAAGGAAGGTTGTGGGGTATTGGAGAACTGAAAATGATGCATACAAAAATGAAGAAAATGTTCTAAATTCGTTTGTAGTGATGATTGTACAAACTATTGAATTGTATGCTATGTGAATTATATGCCAATATAACTGTTGAAAAAAGCGAGACTGTTTTAAAGGATACATGCCTTATATATTATGTATTCATTGAACAGGGACAAGTATATATTTATTTTCTAATCTTGATGGAAAGCTAATAGTAAGTCTGTCACGTAGATTTGAATTTTTGCAAAGAATTATAATAAGGCATAGTTTTTCCTTTAATGTGTTGACATTTTTCAAGTAGAACAAGAATGTAGGCCATTTGTGTAGCTATCAGAAATCAAAATCCTAGGTTTTGAATTCTAAATTTTAAAACTGTTTTCCTCATCTCTATTTAAGCAACATTTAGGGTTCAGGAGGTGAAATACATCTTGAATATATTATTTTAAAATATTCTATTTCATATAAGGGCTTATTCTCTCCTGAAAATATGTTACTGGTTAATATTCAATTATACTTTGAAGTCAATTCTTAAATTATTTAAATACAAAATTATGTCTAAATAGTGCAACCTGGTTGGGAAGCAACCGGTAGTCGTGGTCTTGGTAAGCATGTTGGAGAGTGGAGAAGTGTAGACCTGTGAGCCTCTCTCTTGGCTGTCAGCATTTGGAGAACTTGGAGCATTGATCACAATGATGTTGAGAAAAAGCAGCAGCATGTGGCTAAGCGTCCTAGTAAGTAAATGGTTAAGAGAAACCCCACTGTAAAAGCTAGCAAGAACAGAGGAAGATGTGCAGCCTCAGGCCCAGGGAACCACTCATCTTTTTTCTAGGACAGGAAATGTGGGGCTTAATTGCTTGCAAAGACCTCAGTCTGGAAGAGAAACAAACATATATCCCTGATTCAAAGAAAGCCTATGAAAGCCACAAACATGTGCTTTGCTCATCTTTGGCCTGGGAGCTCCAATATATATCATACATATCATAGGTATAATGCATATATACATATAGATGTGATACTTATTACATATTTTTAATCTACTTATACATATATAAAAGCTGAACCATGAAAAAGGAAAACAGTAGAGGAATGGATAGATCTGCATCCTGCTGTTGCTGAAGAATGTTGAATATACTGGGACTGCCAGAAGAACACACGGATCCTTTTCAGAAAAAGTACGACTAGAATGATTCCTAAAAGTGAGGCTGGTAAGACACTGGCTTCTCTATATTGGATATGTTATGATCACAGACTAATCACTAGAAAAGAACATCATGCTTGGTGGAGAATAGAAACAAAGTAGATTCTGAATCAGATGGATTGGCACCACAGTCCAAACAATGAACACACACTAATGACCACGAATGTAGCAGAGCACTGAGTGAATTTTTTTCTTCTGTTACCCTTAAGGTCACCATGAGTATGAGTCAACTTGAAAGCAATAAAAAACTATAATATAGATGTCATCTAGAATGTATATATTGCATATATATGTGTGCATAGTATATTATTTAATCTACTGTATTAAAGGCTAGGTACATGTGGCATGGCAGATGTGTGTTAGGAGCAATAGTACAGGATTTTTCATTTCGAAGACTTTCTAATGTGTAACTCTATTCCCATAAAGCATTATTTTCTTGGAAACCCACAGGGGCAATTCTGTTCTAACAATCACTATGAATTGAAATCTACTCAACGGCTGTGACATTGGTGTGGTTGTGACATTCACTGACCGCAACATATTTGGTTTCCCAACCTTACCCCCTCACAACCCTGCTCCCATAACAACAATGAAAGGCTCAGCAGGTCGTTAGGTAGTTTGCATGATAAACCTTCACCTCATTTATATATGACAGTTATGCAGATTTATTGTCTAGTATCTACATCTAAACACTAGTCCCTGTACTCTCAAAAAGGGACGGTGATATTTTACCTTCTTGTGCCTACATCCGACATACCTGCAATAATAGGATTTCTCTTTCTAGGATTGGCTCAGATCTACAGGATACTTTAAATACAAATTTACTTTTCAAGGCAAAATATGGTCTATGTAAAATAACTCCTCATAAGTATTATATTCCAAGAGCAGTGACTTGGAAACTGTATAGTTTTATAAACTTGATTGTATCAGATTTCTATTTTTAGAGGTAATTTTCCAACAGCATTTCAGCAATTCTGACCTATTATTCTAGGTAGGACTCAGGATTTGGATCTGTTGTGCTACTAAACATAGAAAATTCTTCACCGACATATTTACTCACTTAGTATTTACATCTGCATTCAGATTCTAGAAGGAATCCTGGGCTGGGAAAATACTGATTCTGATCATAATACTATAGTCAGCAAGCAAGAGTAAGCAAATAGGTCCATAAAAGCCATAGCAATGGTACATAAATTATGTATGAAAGCCTCCCACCCCATGGAATTAGAAAAAAAGGAGGTGTTTTTTTTTCTTTTTAAAACATTTTATTAGGGGCTCATACAACTCTTATCACAGTCCATACATATACATACATCAATTGTATAAGGCACATTTGTACATTCTTTGCCCTAATCATTTTCAAAGCATTTGTTCTCCACGTAAGCCCTTTGCATCAAGTCCTCTTTTTTCCTCTCCCTCCCTACTCCCCCCTCCCTCATGAGCCCTTGATAATTTATAGATTATTATTTTGTCATATCTTGCCCTATCTGGCATCTCCCTTCACCCCCTTTTCTGTTGTCTATCCCCCAGGGAGGAGGTCACATGTAGATCCTTGTAATTGGTTCCCCCTTTCCAACCCATTCACCCTCTACTCTTTTATAAAAGCTATTTTTCTAAACAACAATATATAGTTTGACTATGAAAATTAATCAACGATTGGACTATAGCCAGTCAATACTGCCAATTTACAACTCTGGAACATTTCATGAAATCTTATTTCTACATTGGAAATGATGGAGGGAGGCGGCTTCTCTCTAGTTATACGACAAAGTCACCATGCTCTGTATGGATTTCGGCAAGATATTGATTTTGCTCACATGAATTTTCTCTCTTGAGATGATTTTTCTCCACACTGTTCCAGAGCAACCATTTAAAACACAATGGTGACATTATTGTTCTCCATCAGCCGCCCATTGCTCTTTGAACACAATTGGGAAAGATGAATGGCTTCATATGAGGGGATTTGTTTCTGTAACCAAATCGGGTCTCATGGACCCCTGAACCCATGAGATGACATCTCTTTGTTGACTACCAACCTCACTTCTGCTCCAGAACCTTCCTGAGTGCTCCTTTTCCACTTGCTTTATGAAGCCAATCTCAGATCTCAGCATAAAGCTCTCAGTAACTGTAACTCTCTTCATTTGACCTGGTTCCTGTTGCACACTTGTAATTATTCATTTACTAATTTTTATGTAATACTTTATAAATTATTCTTATTTACAACAATATTTTATTACATATTTTAATAACAATATTGCAGCATAAAGTTTACCAAATAGTTTGTTGTTGTTATTACTGTCTGACATCAGCCATCTGAAATAGGTCAGGCATCAGGAGATGAGTGTACATCCTTACTTGCTCACAATGTTTCCTAGACCAGCCTTCATGTGGACACCTCATAGTTTTGTCCTAAACATGTACGGACCAGCTCTTTCTTTTTGTTTGTTTACAAAAACCTGAGGCTGTTACTTGAAATTTTTTTAATTATTAGAGTTAGAAAATGCAGTCGTTTTATCAAGATTAGTCATTTTAAGACAATGCATACAATTACTTTTATAAGACGTTTTAATAGCAATATAGTACAAAACTTCTGATATCAAGGATTAAAAGCCATATATAATGATAAATGTGACAAATATGACACCATTTCTCTTATACCCAAAACGTAAACAGTTATAGCTTTCTCTCTAATCCCACTAAATTAAAAATGACAGCTTTGTGGGGTATTGAACATTTTCATATATCAGTCTACTGGCTGGGATTTCCAGGTAAAGATGGCTTTTCATTCCATCTTCAAGCAAACAGAATTGAAGGCTGAAGCTAGAGTTTCACTAATCACCTAGGAGGCTGTGGGGACCAGTCATTTGTCAGATTAAGGCCACTGCACTTCATTTAAGACTAATTCATGTGATGAAACAGTTGCATTAATAAAAGTTCATAATTCACTTAAAACGATGAACCATTTCTTAGAGGCTTAACTGTTCCAAAGGGAATCAAAAGACTGGTGAACACACTGCAGCGACTGGCCATTAGCAGAGCCATTGATCTTTTGCTTACATTTGAGACATTGCCATGATTACTAGGGAGACGACCGTGCACAGGGAGTCTTTGGTAGGGTCATCAGCTTGTCCCTCTAAACTACCATGCATTTAGCATAAGTAACATATAAGAACATGGATCTGGAAACCACTTAAACATAAAAAACATACAAAAGAAAAGTAAAGTAAATACCGTACATACTCCTGTATACGCCGAGTTTTCAGTACATTTCTAATGCAGATTTTGTGGTAAAATTAGGTGCCTCGGCTGATTTTCGGGTTGGCTTGTACTCCAGTATATAGGCAATGTCAGCAACAACTAAATCACTCACTACACAGATTAATTAAGTTGTCCTAAACAGTTTGGGGCCCTGATGGTGAAGTGCTTATGCTTTGGGCTGTGATCTTCAAGGTCTGGAGTTCAAACCACCATTCATTTGGAGGCCGAAAGACAGGCTCTCTACTTCCACAAACAGTTATAATCTTGGAAACTCATAAGGGCATTTCTACCCTACAAGGTAGGGTGGCTATGGGTTGGCATTAGCTGCGTGGCAGTGAGTTTCTGCGTTTGAGTGCCTTGGTAGTATAAGTGACTAATGTGATGTGTTCGGGTGATAATCAAAAGGTTGGCACTGAGTCCACCTGAAGGCTCTCTGAAAAAGTCACGAGGTGAAAATCCTTTGGAGGATTGTTCTTCTCTGACATACTGAATGCTGATGCTATGAGTTGTGGTGTTTGTTAAACTGTAAGTTTTACTCCTCCAAGATATAGATTCCACCAAACACATAACCTTCTCAAAGAACCCCCATTCCCTAAATCGCCTCAAAATGAAGTGCAAAATTGTCATACTGATCTGTATCACCTACAATCACTCTTTCCCCTGAATAATTAAGTCATGGCCAGCCCCCAACTACAAAGACCATAGTAGCATGAAAAAACACCTTGGAATACCTACCAGATAAAAGGGAGCCAAGTAAATTCTCTGTACTTGCAAATTATCACCAGAACAAAATTCAGTGTCCAGGTTACAACGTGCCTGTCTGAGAGAGTCACGCTGACCAGAGTGAACCAGACCTGTGGGAGTAATGCTGTTTACAGAAAAACAGAACAAAGAAAAGCCATCTCAGCCTTCCATTGACCTCTTGCTCAGGGTCTCTGCCTGCCTGGGCTCTTCCTCTGAAGCCCCTGAGGGCTCTTAGGGACCATTTATAAAGGGAGATATGGGAACTCTAAGAGCTGCTTTGAAAAGGGAATAGGTTTTAGTAAATCTGAATGGGCTTTTAAAAGGCCAAATGTGCCCACAATCCTGCTTCTGTAACCACTGTTAGCCAACACTTCCCAGAGAAGCCTGGACAGTTAAGGCCTTGGCACTGTGTTACTTTTGTTCATCAGAGCTAAGAAAAAAACCCAAACAATAAAAATCCCTGATTTTTCTCCCCTCAAGGAGAAAGTTTTACATAATTCCATGTGTTGCCTAATAAATATATATGCATAGAGTATATCCATAAGTAAATATAAATATATATTTATATATTATACATTACATATATTGATATGTTATTTATCTTGTCATCAGGGGCAGCTGGACCCACCAATTTAGGCTTACATGGGATGAAGCCTAAAAGTCCAGTAAAATGTAAAATATCTTGAGCAAATTATTTACGATCACAGAGGTACTCATAGATGATAATGAATGCTTGTTAGAGAATGGGATCAGTTCTATCATATTAACCAGTGGTAAAGATTTTTCCCAATCATATTTTTACCCAATACTATATGCATAGTGTAAGCTAATAATTGTCAAGTTTATATACATATTGCTATTACCAGCAAATATGTTGACTTGTTCGGTTTTTTAATACTGAAGGTATTGCATATCATGCGCATTGAATAATTTTGAAAAATAGCCTTTCTGTTCTTATGTGTGTTTTTCAAGAATTAATATATTTTCTAGGGGTTGGTTAATGTTTGACTGCTAACCGGAAGGCGGGTGTCTCAAACCAGCTACTCTATGAGAGAAAGCTGTGGTAATGTGCTTCCACAAAGACCATAGCCTTAGAAGCTCTATGGGACAGTGCTCCTCTGTACTAGAGAGGGATTTCTTTTTAACTCACTGCCATCAAATAGAATAGGACCCAACAGGGTTACTACCATGAGTCAAACTATTGGTTTGATAGCAATGTATTTGGTGTTTTGGCTGACCTTTGTTCTAAAATATTTGTCCTTTTTTCATTTGAAAAAGTGTTTGTTTTTGTTTGATTGTTTATTTTTATGCTTCTGAAGTTTCTTGGTGTGTCTTGGATGTTTGATTTTGTAGGAGTGCAGATGTGATTCTAGATATCTGGATTAAAGTAGCCCCTTGCAGTTGATTTACTCAATGCAATATGTTGTTTGATTTCTTGACTACTTAATCCATCTGCATTAATTGTGAATCAAAATGAAATGTAATTCTTGATCATTTCAACCTAGTAAACTATCCTGTAAATTTGTACAAGAAATACTTCATTAGTAAAGAAACTCAATGGGATCCATTTGCTTTCTGGTAATATAATTTTGGGCAGGGGGCAACTCTTCCAATGTGTGTAAATTTGCAAGATTGATCCATTTTAGCACTTGTGGCTGTTTAATAACTTTCGCTTCTTTTAGTTGTGGCTTGGCAAGACTCTAGGAAATGTATCTCAATACGAACTCTGTGGTTCCAGAGAGAGACTGAGGAAAGTGGAATTGTGGTGCCAAGTCACTGACAGGAGTCAGATCAATATGATAGTGTGAGAATTATTCTCCAGATATGGTTATAGAACTCCCGTTTGCTCCCACCTTGATTTAACATTTCAGTTTTAAATACTAGAACCATGTGTTTGCAGTCATGAGCCAGCATATGACAGTGTGTACAGGAAGCGTGCCAGAGTGCTGATACCTTTGCTAAATCTGGATAGGAACTTTCAGTAAGAATGTTATAAGGTTGAGGAATTAACATTTAACATGAGGTAGATATGTCCACATTGAACACGAGGTACATATGTCCAACAAAAGACAATCAGCTTTAATGTCCAATCACTTTCTAAACTCTAATTCGGATTCATTGTTTCCAATTTTCAAGTTTATCCTTCATTAAGGGTAAAGGGGTGCACTAGTGAAGCTTACAGGTCAGCAATTTGAAACCACCAACTGCTCCTTGGGAGGAAGCAGGAACTTTCTACTCCCATAAAGAGTTACAGTTTCAGAAACTCACAGGGGTACTCCTACCCTGTCCTCTAGGGTAGCTATAAGTCAACATTGACTCAATCGTAGTGGGTTTAATCAGACATTTATTAAACGTTGAGAAAAGAAAAAGAATGCAATATTGGAGTCAATCCAGGAAGAACTGAAATTCTTGATTTGCTTTATACTGAAAAATATGTGGTAAAATCTAAGTAGCTATTGAGAGGGACTAAAACATCTCACTGCCATTGATTCAATGCTGACTCATAGTGACCCACTATGGGTTTCTGAGACTTTGACTGTTTACTGGAGTAGAAAGCCTGGTCTTTCTCCTGCAGATCTGCTGGTAGTTGTGAACTGCCAATCACGCAGATTGCAGCCCAACATGTAACCACTATACCACCAGGGCTCCGTGACTAAACTGCATATGGTTCAAATTTAATTTTTTGTTTATATATTCACTTTATATGCCAGAATGATAAACCAGAAAAATAAATATAGATATATGTGGTAAGAACGTACCATATTTTGAAGACTAACGTGTACCTGCTTCAAACCACGAGAGGTTTAATAGTCTCATTTGCTTGTGTAATCTGGACAAAGAATAAAAAGGATCGGAGAGGAATTCGTGTATTTTCATTGTGGTGTTGGTGAGGAATATTGAGTATGCCTCGTACTGCCAGAAGAATGAGCAAATCTGTTTCAGAAGAACTACGTGCGTTCAATGGTCCTTTAGAAGTAAGGATGGTGAAATTTTGTTTCATGTGTTTTGAAACAGCTGATCACCAAAGGGAGGTCCATGGAGAAGTACATCATTCTTGGTGGAAGAGAGAGTCAGCAAAATATTGAACTGAGCTGAAGGGACATCGGGACTGAAGCAATGGGCTCAAACCCAACCGCTGTCGTGAGGATGGCGCGGACTCCGCATTGTTCACCCTGTGTATGGAAAGCTGCTGAAAGTCGCGCTCCTCTGAACTTCCTCAAAACCCAAAACCACTGCAATTGACTCGCCCAATCTTTGGGCTCCATAACGCAGGATTATGCTCCGAAGGTTCAGGTCTCAGAACACAGGAGCGAAAAATGCAGGACAAAACTACTATAGCTAAAGACAAACTCCTGACCATACTTCCATGTGAAATCTGTGCCGAGAAAAAAAAAAATCATTTTGCCAGGAATCATGTTGAGTTTCCTAGAACAACACCTTGTTTGGGAAATTAAAGTTGAATATCTGCAAATATAAGTAATAGCACTTTGCAATTTGTTGCCAATGGGCTTTTCCTGTATTACAGACAAGGAAAATAAGTAAGAAAGTGGTAAGGAGAAACCCACTTGAAAGGGTTTTAAAACTCTTTTATGTGTTGAGAACCTCAGTTTATTAGCCCATTTAAAATATTATTGACAAAAGAGCATTTTGAATTTCCATCAGATAAGATATTTTGGCTTTCATCTGAATCCTGAATTGATTCAGGATGAGAGAACAGCAGGCATGGATAATGCACTGGTGGATGCTGGAGAACTGCCAGGCCAGCTCACAGAAGGACGATGCTCAGAGTTTTAAAGTGTGTCCATTTGAAGATGTGCTGAGAGCCAAGCTGTCTAGTTCAAAGCAGAAAGCAGGGTACCAAATTTCTGGCTCAGGAGTCTGGCAGAGAAAAATATGTCTTTTGATTTCTGAATGACACCAAAGATACTCATTAGCCTAGTGGGTGGACACATCATGTAGTTTCAAACTGTCACTCGAACAGAAGCCCACAATAATTTCCGGCATGCTGCGTGGATGTCCATTGTCATTTTCCTTTGTATTGAAAAAGAATTCAGACAGTGAAAGTGTACAAATAAGCCTACCAACCCTTCCCAAGTATAATTCTACCTAAAGTGGCTTCTCATCAAATTCTATTGATTAGAAGGAGCTTGTTACTTACTTTGAAAGCATTTAATGGCTCTGAGCAATATATTTTCCAACTCTTTTGCTCACAGGATGTCTCCAGTTGCTCGTTGAAGTCAAACTCAGCATGCTATTTACCAGTTGTTGGTCCAAGGAATAACCCAAGCCCCTTGAAAGGAGAGCAATTTAGCAGTTCCGCTAGCTGCAGGATTGGTTTCAGATGGAGAAGTTTGGTAGTCACAATTGCAATGTTTTGTGAATTTCAAATGACATGCAAAACAGTTATTTTTCCAGGGATTTTGAAAATTCATCTTGAGCAATGGGTTGTGAACTGAACAATCAAGATAGGCAGTTTGAACTCATCGGTCACTCTCCAGAAGAAAGATAGGAGAGTACACTGCAATGAAGATTTACAGTCTCAGGGAGCCCATGTAACAATGGAGCTGCTTTTAAAGGTTCAAGGAATAAGAATAGCTTAAATAGAAGATAAATTTACTAGAAGTAAATATTATACACAAATTTTCTTTCCTCTTTGAGTGAAGAAGTTATATAATTACAAAGCATCAATGCTATACCTACCAAGACATGCGACATGAAAATGGTCATCTAAGAAAATGACATAGTCCTGATTTCTTATCTTTTAAATGTGACTGCCCAACCTATATAATATTTTGGTATATTTGTTATTATGTTTGCTGTACAAAGTCTATTAGCAAGTCATTTCATGACATACCGTCTATCATGCCCAAGGTCTACTGGTCATGGCAATCAGGAATCTAACAATATTGTGGAAAAGATTTTTGCTCTATTGCCATATACAAGGGGGTAACTCCCTCACCCCCAGCAAAGAAGGGGAAAAAACAAGGAAAAAATAGCCGCTAGGTGAAGCTTTCTCGGTACGCATTTTTCCTACTAGGAAAGCATCTCTGAGTTAGTGCACCCAGAGGCATCACCTGGGAAGGTTCTCTCCTCATCGTACTGATTATTTTCATAAAAGCACTTTCACTCAAACTGTATGTGTGTGTGCATGTGTGATGGCCTATTTAAGAGAACAGTGTGAAACTGTTAAATTTGTTTCCTTCTTGGGAAAAATGTTGCAGAAACTTTTAGGATGTTAAACACAGCTTACAGGGACGGTGCTATGGGAGAAACTCAAGTATGCTAGTAGTTTTCTCATTTCAAAAAAAAGGTGAAATGTTGACTGATGACAAACCTTGTTCTGGACATCTGTCAACATCTAAAATAATGAAAATGTCAACAAAATTAATGAACTTGTGCTCTAAGACCAAAAACAGACCATTGAAGAGATGGGGATGTTAACTGGACTGTGTTAGAGCTTGGTTCGGTACATTTTAATGGACAATATGGGAATGAGAAGGATTGCTGGGATATTTGTGCCTCAGTTCTGACTGACCAACAGATAGAGCATCTATTGGAAACATGCTGTGCTTTGAATGAACAGCTCTGAAGCAACTGGGACGTTTCCCACCAAGGTCATTAGTAGTGGTGAGACAGGGTGCTATTCATTTTTTAAAATCATTTTATTGTTTTTTTTCATCGATGCTATTCTTAAGACCCTGGAAGCAAACATCACTCAGGCCTGTGGAAGTGTAATCAATGGACTAAGATGATGCTCATTTGTAGTTTTGATGTGAAGGGATCATGCATTTGTAGTTGCTCCACCAGGTCAGCCTGTTAATCAAGCTTTCTTTTTCAATGTTCTGGAAAGATTGCACAATAGTGAATAATAAAAAAGGCCTGAATTGTGACAGACAGGGGACTGGTTTTGCCATCAGGACAATGCACCTGCTGACACAGCCATTTCAGTGTGCCAATTTTTAACCCATGAACCTTAATCACCTGACCTCACTCTCTGTGACTTCTTTTTGTTTCTCAGAATGAAGAGGGACTTGAAAGGACAGTGATGTGACACCTTAGAAGGGGTGAAGGAAAAAATGAGGGAAGAAGTGTCAGCCATCCAAACAGATGAGTATGAAAAATGTTTCTAAGCATGGAATCACAGATTTGACACGTGTATTACGTGTAATGGAGAGTATTTTGAAGTTGATAAGGTTGTTTTGTAAAAAGAATTTAAATACATAGCTTTGAAAAAAAATTGGCTTCTTTGGGGTATTTCCTCATATTCTCCAAGGCAACCATCCTGGTTTGAGCAATGTAGAGATTTAGAATGAAACATAGCAACATTTTGTTTGTTTGTTTTATAAATAATTTTACTGGGTGATCTTATATCTCTTATCTTAATCCATATTTCAATTCTATCAAGCATGTTTGTACATATGTTGCCATCATCATTTTCTAAACATTTAATTTCTATTTGAGGCCTTGGCATCAGCTCCTCTTTTTCCCTCCCTCCCCCCCACTTCCACTTGTGTGACCACTTGATAAATTATGAATTATTATTACTTTCATATTTCATACCAACCATTGTCTCCCTTTACCCACATTTCTCTTGTTCATCCCCCTGCGGGTAGGTTATATGTCAACCATTGCATTCAGTTTTCCCTTCCTCCCCCAACCTCTCCCTACCCTCCTTGTATCACTGCTCCCATTTCTGTTTCTGAGGGGTTTATCTGATCTGGATTCCAGGGGTCATGAGATCTATCTGAACCAGTATACATCCTCCAATCTAGCCACAACTGAAAGCCAGCACTGGGATCATGGTAGTGGTGGGGGGCGAGGGAGGGAAGAAACCTCAGAGAATCAGAGGAATATTGTGTGCTTCATAGGTACTATACTGTGTCCTGGAAAACTTTTCTTAAAGGCAGAAACAACTAGTTTTAAGAAGACTATTTTTCATTTACTTTCCTCTGAATGCTACTTCATACCTTTGTAAATATGCAAGATGATGCAACCATCCTCAAAATTCCACTCACTCCCTGACTTTGTTCCCAAAAAGAACCAAGTGAAAGCCTTAAATAATGTTGCTAAAAGGCTCCATGGTGGTGGAGTGGGTTAGGCAATGGGCCTCTAACTGGAAGATGTGTAATTCAAATCCACTAATCTCTCCGTGAGAGAAACAGGAGGCTTCTGCTCCCTTAAGATTTCCACCTTTGAAAACCCACAAGGGCAGTTCCGCTCTACTAGCTTGCTGTGAATGGCTTGAGTATGTTACTGCAAGGAGAGGGGGAAAAACAGAAAGCAAAGGGGACCAAAGTATCTGAATATTTTAACTTTCTAAATCAAATATAATGCAGCTAGGTTATTAGTGACAGTGTTATTTATTGTTGGTTTGGGTTCTGTTAGATTTCACAGAGTCTGATCCAACTCAAGTAACCCAGAATGAAATTGGTTCGAGACTCTCCTCACTATTGTTTTTATAATTGAGCCTATTGTTGCAACAAATGTGTCAGAATATCTCCTTGATTGTCTTCCCCTCATTTTCTGACCTTCTGTTTATAGGATAAGCATGATATCCTATTCCCGGGACTGCTCTCTACTGAAAACATGTCCATGAACACATCACATGAATTCTCAGAATTCTTATGTCTATGTGCTTCTCTCATGACAGATTATTTATCCTTCTGGCAGTCGATTGTCCTTTGACTATTCTTTGTCATGACCATAATTCAAATGCCTTAATTCTTCTTTGATATTCCTTATTCATTTCCAGCTATGATATCTATATTAGGTCTGGGTTTTAGGCACATCTAAGTTCTAAAATTGATATGGCTCTTCAAAACGTTAATGAGGTTTTCTGTAGCAGATCCTCCCAATGCAATAAGTTGTTTGATTTCTTCGTTACATTGCCATGAGCAGTGATTAGGTTGTTGCTAGGTGTCATCCACTCACCCCCCGACCATAGCAACCCTGTGTAGAACAGAACTAAGCACTGCCTGATCCTGTGCCCTCACACACTTGTTCCTACACTTCAGTCCATTGTTGCAGCCACAGTGTCAATCCATGTCCTTCAGGGCCTTCTTCCATTTCACTAACAAGCACAGTTTCTTTCTCCACGTCCTGGGCTCTTCTGACAATGTGTTCAAAGTCTGTAAGATGAACTCTCAGTCCTTGTTTCTAAGGAGTCCTCTGGCAGTACTTCCACAAGACAGCTATTTTTGTTCATTTACCATTTCATCGTATTTTCAACATTCTTCTCCAGTACCACAATTCAAATGCATGGATTCTTATTGGACCTTCCGCATTCAAAGTTAAACTTTCATGTGCATATGAAACAATGGGCAAAGCCTTGCTTTGGCTCAGGCACATATTTTTCCTCAAAGAAACATTCTTGCTTTTCAGTATTCTGAAGAGGTCTTGTGTAGCAGATTTACCCAAGGCAATGTTTATGTTGATATTTGGACTGCTGATTTTCTGAGCATTGATTGTGTATTGTGTATCTCACTAGATGGCAGTGAAAGTTGGTTTTGGGTAACTCTTGTGGGAGCAAACAGACTTATCTTTCTCCTGCAGAGTTATTGGTGGGTTCGAACCGCTGTCCTACGTTTGGTGGTCCAGCGTGTAAACTACTTTGTCACCAGGGCTATATCAAATACAGTAAACAATAACGTGTGCACTAAAAACTGTGAAATAGCGTAGGTACAAAGGAAAATGGTGTAATGAAGATCTGTGTATGTATGCTGTAGGTTAGTAATTAGAAACCACCAGCATCTCCCCACAGGCAAAATGAAGTTTCTATTTTGCAAATATAGAGTTAGTTTCAAAACTCCACACAGGCGGTTATACCCTGTCCTAAAGGGACAACATGAGTTATAATCCATTCAATGGCAGTAAGTGTGAGTTTGGGTTTCATTTAGATTTATAAATATAAACTAATCCATTTATACTTGAAGACAACTTTTCTCTCTCCTTTTTTCAATTTCTCTCTCTTCTCTACAGTGCTAACACTTCATTTTATAAAAATGTATCACATTCTAAGTCACAAGAAAAATTCTGCATAGATCAAATAATCAATCACTTAAATAACTCAGATTCAAAATCAATAAAAATATAAACTGCATGTGTATGTGAAAAAAAGGGTTTATGTCCTCTTATTGACTTGCAGCATTTCTTTGTTGTTAAATGTATTTTCAAATCTTTACCGTTGTATTACTTTTTGATGTGACATTTATGGAGAGGATGTATTAAAAATTTTACACTATATGTAATTCTTGTTTTACATATTTCTCTTGGTAATCTGATTCACTTGTACTTATGGGAAATTAAGGATTTAGATCATATGTTCACCCTTTACTGCAGTTGTTCATAATGTTGTGGTTGTTGGCACCATGGCGTCTGTTCCGACTCCCAGCAACTCTTGGTCCAACAGAGTGAAACCCCGGCCAGTCCTCCACCGTCTTCACAATTGTTCTTCTGTTTGAGCTCATTGTGGCAGCCACTGTGCCAATCCATCTTGCCCTGAGTCTTTCTATTTGTCACTGCCTCTCTACTTTATCACGCATGATATCCTTCTCCAGAGACTGGTCTCGCCTGACAACATGTCCCAAATATGGTAGGCAACGTCTCTTTATTCTTATATCTAAGGCGTATTCTAGTTGTACTTTTACCAAGAGAGATGTTTGTTCTTTTGGCAGTTGATGGTACTTTCACTATTTGTTACCACTAACATAATTCAAATGCGTTCATTCTTCTTTGGTCTTCCTTACTCAATGTTCAACTTTCACACGTATATGAATGAGGCCATTGAAAACACTTTGATTTGGGTCAGGTGCATCTTAGACTACACAGTAATATCCTTGCTTTTCAACACTTAAAAGAGTTCTTGTGAAGATTTACTCAATTCAACACATCATTTGATCCCTTACTGCTGGTTCCGCAAGCATTGATTGAGGATCCAAGCCTGACAAAATTCTTGACAAATTTAATTTTTCTTCTATTTATCATGATATCACTTATTGGTCCAGTTTTGAGGCTGTGGATTTCTTTACATTAAGTTTTAATTCATAGTTATCATATTTTAATTTGTCTTCTCAATCTACCCTTTGAAAATTTCTGTTCAATTCAGTGACTTCATCAATTCTTCCATTTGCCTTCTCTGTTCTGATAAAGATGATTATGAGCAAGTTTCAAAATCTCTTCTGCTATCTAGGATGATCTTTCTCCTTATCTCTCTCATCCTTTCTAATGACCTTTTGCTTTCTTCATGTATGATGTTCTTTATGTCACCCCACAATCCTTAGGTCTAAAAACAAAAATATTTAAAATGAATCAAATATGTTCTTGAGATGATCCAGAAATTCAGATGGGATAGTCCCCAGGTCAAATTTTGGCTCTTGTAGACTTCATTATTTTTCTTCAGCTTCAACATGAACTTACACATCAGCAGTCGATAATCTGTTTCACAAGGAGCTACTGGCCTGGTGATATTGAGCCTTCCCATCATCTCTACCCACAAATATAGTAAATTTGATTTATATGTATTCTATCTGGAATATTCCAGGTGTATTTGGGTCTTGGAAAAAGGCACTTTTAATGAAAAATCCATTAGTCTTTCAAAATTCTATCATTCCATTTCCAGTTTCATTTTTTCACCGACTTTGCTGAGGCTTTCCACCATAGATACACCTTTTATAAAAATTAACACAGGTTGAATTTATTATTTTAATCAATGTGACACTGAAAACACTTGTTGACTTTAGAAGATATACATATATTTACTTTCAATGTAATCTCTAATTTATAGACATATTTTTCCTTTAAATATTATTACTCAGCTATCTTTTCCTTTCCATATTTTATTGGAATAACAGTTTTGAATTTATCTATTTTTCTTATACTAGATTTCAATCACACAGTTCATGCACAGTACTTAATAAATTAATTTACATGTTTAATATGGATATTTAAAAAATTATATAATTAAATTAAATATCTGCAATCTTCCTATATAATGACTGTGATGTGTTCCAACTTTGATCAATCTGCTCAAATTTTACTGATAAATCATGGTTAGCATTTTAATTCCAACTTTAATTTAATCATTTATACAATAATGTATTAACATTAATTATTATTAATTTATTAATATTATACCCATTGTGCTTCTAGATAATATCAATATGCTATTAATTTAATTTTATTACTAATAATTAACTTTACTACTAATAGATATTTAAATATTCACATTAATAAAATATCAGTGCATTTATATACTATGAGTTCACATCTATTATATGCCATTTACTGCTCCTGCTCCTCTTCCTATCATCATCCTTATTATCATCATCAAGCACGATGATGATAATTTTTTCCAGTAAAGTTTTATTCATATTTACACTAAACCAGTACATTGTTCACTAATTTACATTTTCACTGTTGCCCCACTTTTTCTCAGCTTATCTCTGAATTTGCTCACTCTTTCAGAAAGCACAACTGGTACTAATATTTTTAATATGCCTGTGTTAGTAGTTACCAATTTTAGATTCTGACTAAAAATATATTTATTGGGTCAGTCTTTATTGATCATTTAGCTGAGCATACTATCCTAAAATTATGGAAATTTTTTTCCTGCCCCATTGTAGATAATTTTATCATTTTCCTCATTATTTTATTATTTATTTTATTATCTGTTAACTTGTACTTCTATTTTACAGAAGTAAAAAAGTATATCCATCTCCTTTGTACTATCTCTCAATAGTGGATTTCTTGTACAACTTCTTCTATATTCAGCTAGAATTCTGTAATGATAATGAGGAGTGCAATTGTGTATCAGACAAAATTTTGTGCACATATGAGGAAAAAAATAAAAATTATGTCATTCGGTTCCTCATCTTAAGGGGAAAATTACATAAATACTGATACTTTTATATTGAGAACATTAAAGACACATTGAAAAGGTTTGGTTGCTAATGAATCACATTATTCAGGTCATGATGCCATATTTAGTTCCTTATATAATTCCTGAATGCTGTTGAAACTTGTTCTCCTGGTTGACTGGTGAAGCTCACTTTTTAAATTGTAGTAATTTTATTTGTAGTTAAAACACAAAGAGTTTCTGTAATAGAGAGGCCAAAGAATATCCCCTACCTAACCAACAATGTCCAAGATGTCTAGATAAACATGTTCATTGTCGATACTCACTTGGGTCTTATAAGCATCTTCTGAAAAACACAAGACAAAGTTGCCATTTATATATATTCAATTTAAAATACATGAAAAAAATTAAATTTTACTGTAAAACAATTTATAACTATCATGTAAGATAAGCATATATTCTATGTACACAGACCAGCTAGAATGAGAAGAATAAAATCCTGAGAATTACTAATATTTGGAAAAAAGATATAGAAAAAGAGTTGGTGCTGAGGGTAGCACAGGGAGACTTCACAACAAGCGTTTTTAACAGGAGGATTTCATAATATAATGTGTCTAATAATTATCTTCCTTAGCTCATCCCATGGAAGAGATGTACCCAGTCATTCTATATTATACGCTTCAAAATCATGTCTTCAATCTTTATTAATAGAATGTACATATTAAATTAAATCCGTTTTAATGTTTTATGTCAAAATTAATCTGGGAAATATTATAAACGTATAAAATGTCTACTAGTATGACAGGAATGAATGAATGGTTGTCATGATTTTATTGAGTAGAGATGAACTCAGAAGGACTGTGTCAGCTGGAATCTGGGGCATTTGCTGCCAAGAACAATGTGAATATGTTGCAGATCCATAAATGAAAATGAGTGCTTAAGAGGGGAAGAAGCCACAGGAAGATCAACTAGTGAGAGGCGCATGAGGCCTTTTGTTGTTGGGAGGGCTGGCGAGTGGGTTCCAACTTTTTCTGTGAAGAAACACTGTCCAGCCCTCTAACATCTTCACTATTGTTCTTATGTTTGAGTCCATCCATATAGCTACTGTGTCAATTCAGCTTGTCAAAAATCTTCTCTTTGAATACCCCTCTACTTTATCAAGCATCATGTCCTTCTCTAGGGACTCGTCTCTTCTGACATGTCCAAAATGCATGAGACAAAACTCTTGCCATCTTTGCCTGCAAGTGATATCTATCTGTACATCTTCATAGACATATTTGTTTTTCGTTTTAGCAACCATGGTACTTTCAATAGTACTTTACAGCACCATAATTCAAATTCATTGAAATCTTCTTTGGTTTTCCTTGTCCAATGTTCAACTTTAAGGTGCACATGAAGAGATTAAAAATAATATGGCTTGGGTCAGGTGTACATTAGTCCTCAATGTAACATTCTTGAATGTGAAGATTTTAAAGAAATCTTGTGTAATTTATTTATCCAATTCAATGTATCATTTGTTCTCTTGACTACTGCTTCTGTGAGCATTGATTGTGGATCCAAGCAAGATAAGATATTGGCCAACTTCAATCTTTCCTCCATTTATCATAATGTTACCTACTGGTCTACTTGTGAACATATTTGCTTTCTTTACATATAATTTTGGTCCATATCTAAGGCTATGGTCCTTGATCTTGGTCAACAAGATGAACAAGTCTTCTTCACTTTCAGCAAAATAAAGTTGTGTCATCGACATATCAAATGTTGTTAATAAAACTTTCTCCACTCCTGATAGTAACTCCCCTTCATATAATACAGCTTCTCTGAGGAGTTCCTCAGCACACAGATTGAATAAACATGGTGAAATGATGCAACCTTGAATCACACCTTTCCTGATTTTAAAACATGCAGTATTCCCTTATTCTGTTAGCACAGCTAACTCTTGCTTCATGTACAGATTCTTCACGAGCACAATGCAATGCATGGGATGCCCATTCTTCTCAAAGCAATTCAAAGTTTGTTATGGACCACAAAGTTGAATGCCTTGGCAAAGTTACTAAAACAAAAGCAATTTTTTTTTTGCCATTCTCTTCTTTCAGTCAACTTCCATCTGAAATGAGCAATGATATCCTTAGTCTCATGTTCTCTTCTGAATCCAGCCAATCCACTGCCACAACCATTGCTGGGTAGTTTCAGCAACATTTTACTTGAAAGTGATGTTATACATATTGTTCTATAATTTGAGCACTCTGTTAAATCACCTTTTGGGAGGATGGGTACAAATACATATCTCTTCCAGTCAGTTGGACAAATAACTGTCTTCCAAGTTTTCTGGCATAGACAAGTGACTACTCCTCAGTTCTTCCTCAGTTTCTTGAAACAGTTCAATTGGTATTCCATAAATTCCTGGAATATTGTTTTTGGATAATAATGTCAGTACAGTTTGAACTTTTTTCTTCTATACCCTTCGTTCTAAATTATATGCCACCTCTTGACATGGTTGAATGCAGACTACTAAAGAGCAGTTAATGGTAAAGTGAAGGAGAGAGGAAAGAAGCATATGTGTAAGAAAAACCAAAAGAATATTAAGAAGTAGGTTTTGAGGAGAAGTAAGCATTAGGCATCCTTGTAGGAAATAAGAGGAGCGTTGGTGGTATAATGAGTTATGTGTTGGATAGCTACTCACAGGTTAGCAGTTCGAAACCATTCACTGCTGCGCAGTAGAAAGATGAGGCTCTTTGATCTTCTAAAAAAACATATCACCTTTTAGCAGGAAGGCCTAGGAATCTGCTACTTAAATTCAAAACCTTGAAAACCCTACCTAGTACAGTTCTGTCTACATAGATGGGGCTGTTCAGAGTCCAAATAGACTGACTGACAATATCACCAATTAACATTATTTGAAATGTTGGATAATATCTTCATTCAGAGAATATGTCTTCCCCAAGTCTATGAGCCAAGAGCAATAAAGCTGGGACAGAATGTTACAGATGTCATGGGATTAGTAAGACACTACAAGTTTATATTTTTAACTAGTCGAACTTGGTAACACGAGTCAGATTCATAATTGTGAGAACAGGTATAGTTTCACCAGTTATGACAAATTATGAGAAGGGAAGGTCACAGATATAATAGGTCTGCCTGAGGCTCATGCAGTTTTTTTGGTTATTTTTTGCATTTAGTTTCCACTTGGCTTTAGGCAATGCTCACCAACTCAGTTTGTCACATTGAAAATAATGTAAGTTACATGTTTTGCATTCCCACCCAATAACATCAAGTGTTTCCAAGTCCTTGAAGAATAAGACAGTGGCACCATCTTCAATTTAAAAGGCATATTAATTTGTTGTTAGTTCTCTCACAAAGAGTCTAAGATGCCATACAAGTTTTCACACTACAATTGGTTATCTGCTTCTATTTTCTTTCCCACCACAAGTCAATCAGCTTATGGCTCAGTGGGTAGTGTTTTCTTTGATGTTATCAATGTTTGACCAGCATTGCAAACAGAAAGCAGGTATATTCATGATGGATAAATTCCAACAGAATTTTCAGACTAAGACAGAATGGGAAGAAGGACACAGCATTTCATTTCTAAATTTAACAATGACCAGTGAAAATCTTATATGAACATAAGAAATCTTAGTGAAACATTGTCTGGTATAGGGCCAAAGGTGAGCACTTCCAGTGGAAAGACAGGCAAAGGGCTACCTCGTGAAAGTTAGTTTGTGGCTGAAACAAACTTCTTGATGGGGATGGAGCACCGCTTGGTTCAGGACATTCACTTACCCTTCAGAGTGCTGAGACTGAAATGGGAAGGAACAACAGCTGACATGCACTTATTCATATCCTTACTAGATGCTAGGAAAAGAAACACACCCTCACATAAAATCATGATCTGAACATTCAGGAAGCTTGTACCCTCGAGTATAGGAAACTAACAAAAACACAGAGAAAAAAGGGGATTTGAAAGTTCAAAAAATTACAGGGTTTATATCCTACCTGGAAGGACTTCAGAAACTGAAGTTGTGGGAACTACTCACTGCAGAGTGGATTTACTAACTCCAGACTTTCTAAATCCATTCAGCATAAGATCAGCCATATGTCCTATTTCCCATACCATTTCTCTTGGAATTTTTTGTCAATCTTCTCTCAAAAGAAGAAACTTGTAGCATGATTTTCAGTTTCCTCGAAGATATATGTGATTATTTTTCCCATTTTCTTAAGGAAATAAGGGCAGCGACTCGGAGAAAGGTTCAACGGCTCTAGGATCACCCAGGAGTCTCGCAGATTTCACTTTTGTTTGTTTAAACTCAGAGATCCAACGACCAGCCAGCGGAGGCCTGGAGTGCACTGATAAATCTAGAAGAGAACTGCTCTGTGTGATTATCTGAGGCCCAGATAAGCTGCCAACGTGGAGCATATATCAAATACAGGCTTCTCAGGAGATCAGAAACCCATTTCAAAGAGAGTTGATGTGAATTGACTGGACTCTGCACACAGGCCCACTATCCAAGGCTTCTTTTTCTCTTTTGAAAAGGTGTCCATCAGAGCACACATCGCAGTATTGGGAATCTAGGTCACATTCCTGTCCCTCAAAGAAACTAATCCCTTTTATTTCCTTATAATAAACACCCATCGCTTCTTTTTCCATCCATCCCCTTTGAGAGCTGCCATGCAAAAATACACAGAAATGCTTTCTTGAATGCACATTAGTACCTCCCTGAATTCTAATCAAGTGCCTTTAGACCCAGCCCTGAAGTGCGCTCATCTATCTTCTCAAGATAAAAGCACACATAGCACAGAGCCTGGTGGAGCAGACATGGGGACAGCTGTTGGCTACACAGAGTTTACACAAAGAAGCAGAGGGGGGGCACACGCTTCATGCATCTAGCACTTTAAAATCAATTGCAAAATGGTGAGTGTTATTATAAGATTCTTGCTTCCCTTAAGTTATGTCCTCCTCACTCCCCATCTTCAGCGAAATGTTGCATGAAGAAATCACAGAAGGCCTGCATTTAATCAGAAATTTATCATTAATCACCTGCCTGACGATTCCCAGCATGCCAGAAAATGCACGTATGTTCTATACGAGCCACCCTGTCCTGGCCTCCCTGTGTTTCCCATCTCCTTTCTGTCCTTCCCTAGCCATTCCTGACTCCTGAGCTGTCAACCAGGCCAATGTGGCTTGTTGTTCTTCTATAGTTGGTAATTTTAAGGAATGTATGCTTCCCTGCTCCTTTGATTCACTGGAGAGGTCTATTATTGGTTCACAGAGGAGTCCTTGTGGTGTAGTAGGTTGAGTATTAAGGTGCTAACCTCAATGTCAGTAGTTTGAATCCACCAGCCACTTCTTGGAAGAAAGATTAAGCTTTCTATTCCTGTGAAGGGTTTCAGTCTTATAAATCACAGAGGCAGTTCTACCTTAGAAAAGATAGGTCAACACGGTGGCTGTAACAATGCTTGACCACGGGAACAATTGTGAGGGTGGCTCAGGACCTTGCATGGTTCTGTGTACTATGCAGAGAGTGTCAGAAATTGGTCAGGAATGACTCAATGGCAACTAACAACAACAACAACAACGATCTGTCCAGTAAGCCGGATTTTCTTAAGGTTTTGAATGTTGTTTTACACACACACACGACTATGCAAGGCCTTCAAGGATGATATTTTTCACAGTAAATAAGAGTGGTAACCAGGCAACCGACTTGTCATAATTGTTTTTATGTTTTATTTTCATCACTCTTGGCTTTGGATAGAGAGAAATGAATAGTTAAACATAAAATGTATACATTTGTATCCTTTTCCTGATTTAAAAAAACATTTTAATTATTTAAAAAGGGAATGTTACCAGTGATCACCATGTAAGAAACGAACAAAATACCCAGGCTTATTTGTCTAGTTGTTAAAATTACACAACACAGTATTTGTTGGCAACACAGCCTTAACATAGCCTTAGCCCCCAACTTTGATTCCTCCCTGTTTTCCTGTAATCAGTTTCCTTTCTATCTCCTAGAATGACAGCTTGTAGATACTTACCCTTCATAATGAATAAAAATGTTGTCAACAATGTTGACAACTTTGGGCTAAGGGGAAGAAGATTGTGGAACGATGTCAAAGAACCTTTCTGTCTTAAAGATAGCCAAAAAACACACACACAACTTTCTCAATGCCCTGGCACAGTGCCCACAATTCCACCTCTTCTGTTTCATTCCCTTTGGTTTAGACAAGCCATTTTATTTCCAGGAATCACCTATTAAAATTCAATAAAACTACAGTAGTGGTAAAATATTAGGTTATTATCTAGCACAAACACCTTACCCTGAGATTATTGCTACACAAAATTGGCTGTCAGAGAGGAAGCAGGGCCCCAGGGGGTGATCACAAGATTGATAAAGGGAAATGTAAGAGAAGGGAAAACATTGACAGCTTGGGATGCACACACTGGCTAAGTGCCATTTGAACAAATCACTTCAGGATGCATATAGGTACCGGAGAATGAGAAGGGACGCCCTGGGGGAAGGGGGGGGGCATCAACCTGCTGAAGAGCAATGGGTGAATGGGAAAGGTGCATTTCACCTCTTTGAAACTGATGACTTTGATGTTTGTGGATAAATAGAAAAACTCAATAGAGAGGAACATGATTTTCAGAACTGTAGGCTTGCCTTTTCTGATATCAAACTATCCTTAATTTTTTCCCTTTCTTGAGGTAAAGAGACAGCAGAAATAAAGTTTCCTTTACAGATGTAGAAAACGGGACAATGAGTTAGATAGTGCTAGAGAAAGTTGGGGCAATCAGCTTCCATAATTATTTACAGCCTCAGAAACTGAATGGAGTAGTTGTACTCTATTCTATGATGTGGGAATCAGCTCAACAGAAATGGGTGTTTAGACAGTGCGCAAGAAGAGTGTTTCATGAATGTTTCGGTACATATAGGCCACCTGGAACCTTTTTAATATAAAGATAATGATCCATTAGGTCTGAGATTCTAAGACCATAATAAACTATCAAGTAAGAGTCCTGGAGACACAGTGAAGTATGCATTAATTTAACTGCAAGGTCAGGATTCTGAACCTACTAAGTGCCCAGCAGAGAAAGATGATGCTGCCTGCCTCTGTGAAGATTTAAAGTTCTAAATATCCAAAGGGGCAGGTTTACACTGTCCTGTAGGGTCAGTACGAGTCTGATGGAATTGACTCCAGGGAAGTGGCTTGGGTTCAGTCTTTAGCCCAAGGTCCTAGGGTAGAAGTTTCCCACAGAGAGGGAATGCTAGCCGCAGATGTGAGCCTCTGTGTGATTTTGCATCGTCTAATTTTCTGTTCTCAGTTCCTGTTGTGGTGACTTCCCCTCATGATGGCTCCCAGAGGGTCAGAATAGAATCATGCTTCCAAGGCTTTTCATTGGCTGATTTGGTTATTTTCAGAAATATGATGCCTGGTCTTTGGAGGTTCCTCTAAGTGGACTTGAAACTTCATCCTTTCAGTTAGCAGTGAAAAAGGTTAACTGTTTGCACTATGTAGGGCACAGGTACTCAAACTGATTTGGCCTACTGCCAACATTTTTAGGGAAAAAGAATTAGTCAGCATCTCCCTGGTATCTAAAAACTTTAGCTCTTAGTCCAGAATAAACTATAAGTATCTGCTTTTAAAGCCCATGTGAATAATCACAGCACCACTCTCCTTGGGAAGGTATCACTGACTTTGGAAAGCATTGATCAAGTGCTTCAAATTTTCTAGGAATTACTTTTAAAATATGGGCCCACTTAATTTTAGTCAACTTTACTTATCCCAATTGATATGAAATATCACTGGCATGTGTAAACAATATAGCAAACTACCAATGGAGAACCTAACATTCTTTTATTGTGCATGAAAGTGTCCAAAATCCACTAGATAGTTTATACTTATAACTCATTTCAATTTGGGATAATCATGAGTTATGTCCACAACAGTCCCATAGCGTTCAAGCCTATTTTGTTTTGTAGGACAGGTGTAGACAGAGGGGGTAGGTTATGTTACATGGGATATATCTATCGGCTCAAAATGTAAATAGAGATGTAGCCTTGGGCTCTTTTTAATCTTTTCACTAGGTAAATCTGGTTATGCTTTTAGAATACAAAGTAATGGCACTCCAAGTTGTTCTGAAAACCCAAACTTATTCTTCCGGTAACTAAGTTTATTTCCCTATGAAACCTTCTTGCCTTGGTAAGTCAGAAGATTGCAGTCCAGTGATAACTATCCATAGCTCTAGGAAAACACCTTCCTTTGTCTGAAATTCTTGAAAATAGGCTCCATAGCCTATATATTTATGCAAGGGCAAGTAAAAAATTAAAGCTACTGAACACTCTATTAAAATATTCAAGTGTGAAACTATTGTTTGCCAACATTTCCTTCATATTGGTCTATATACTTCTGAAGACAGTTTCCATATCTCTACTCCTTCCTAAAGCATCCTAAGATCTTAGATTTACATCACTTCACAACAGCAATCTTAATATCTGTAAGAAACTCAACTTGTGTACCTTTTCAATGTTCTTTGAGTTGGGGAAGCAGAAAACTGTCTAAAGGATCAATATGAAGGATGCAGTGTGGATAAAACTTCCCACTAAAGTTCTTGTAAGACAGACACAAAGCAGAACGTTGTGATAGGAAGAAAAACAATATTTGAACCAACTTTCCTGGATTTTTCCCTACCATTTTCAAGTTCTTTAAAATGTTTTCTCCCTGGCCCTATGTTTATTCTGTAGTTATGAGAATATCTGTCGAGCTTATTCATCTGGGATCCCCAAAGCAGTTGCTGTAGCCCTCTGAACTGAACTCTTCATTTGAATTTAACTGACACAGCCAATCACCACCGAACCCACTGTTCTGATTGGACCTGTTTCTGAGGGCCTCCTGAAAGGACCTAGGGCAAGTGAACTGATGGCAACCAGCCAGCGATCAGCAGAGACATGTTTAACTATGTTTGTTTGGGATAAACCTCTGCATGTTTGAAGTGGAACATTAGTAACATTTTTTTCTTAACTTCTTTTATATGAGTTTTGTACCATTTTGATCGATGTATAAGAAGTCTCCAGTAAATTCATTTTCCCTTTATCTCATACTGTACTTAATCCTCTGCTGGAATCTCTCAGATGCATTGGTTTATTTATTCTCTCAACATATTGAGATATATTTCTGTGTGCATAGTTTACATACATATTTTTGATTAGGGAGATATTAAACTTTGCAAAAGTCACTAAACCAATTGTAGGTGGTGGGGAGATTGTGTGAGGTCTGGTCAATACTAGAAATGGTCCTTGTATGGCTGCACTGGTTTCTGTTCAAATATGAATCACATGAGGAAAGAGACTCACTACAGGTGACATGCTGTTTCTCAAACTAATTGAACAAAAATAATAACTGCCAACACTGGTCCAAGGCAGTCTGCAGCCACTGGTATCCCTTGAGCGCTACATTCACGGTTAAGCTAGAAGTGATGACTCAATTTTCCAGGCTTCTTTTCATCTACCTAAACTTTGCCTTTCAGACATAGCTACAAACATGGTTGATTGCAAGCATGTCTGAGGCGTGTGTCTTTGAATTTCTCAAGGAAGGAAAATGGGAGTAGTGATGGCGTGATTGTTCCAGTGATACAACTAGGGCATAACCGAGACTTTGTTCAGGTTGGAAACTGAGCCCAATTCTCCGCTGTGGATGGCAGTTGTATAAACGAGCCCTGCCTATACTAGCTGCCGTTGATTCCATTCTAAATCGGAAGGTCAGCGTAGAACCGTGCTCCTTAGAAATTTCCATGGCTGAACTTTCTGTAGTAGATTGCCAGATCTTTCTTCCAAGGTGCCCCTGGGTGCACTTGAAGCGCCAATCTTTTGATGATCAGTGAGCACATTAACCATTTTGGTAGATAGGGATGAGGAGATGATGTCAACAGTATGAAACATGTTAAGGGCTCATGAAGCAGTTCTGCTGTGCCAAGAGCCCTGTCTACGTGTTAGGTGATGCTCACCCTAAGGACAGAAACTTGAACCTGCCAGCTGCTCCACTGGAGACAAATGAGGCTTTCTGCTCAATAAGCGATTCCCCCTTGGGGAACACCCAGGGGCCGTTCTAACTTGTCCTGTGACATCACTATCAGTTGAAATTGACTTAATGGTCAAGATGAGTCCGTAGTCACTTCTGGCCGTGAGTTTGGAGTGCATTTTGGGTGGCACAAATGGCGGAGCATTTGCTTGCTAACTGACATATTGGTATTTCCAGCCAATCCACAGATGCCTCGGAAGAGTGAAGGTGATTTGCTTCTGGAAAGAACTGTCCTTGAAATTGTTGTGAAGCCCAGTTACATTCTGCACGTGTTCAAGTTCTCGGGTGGGCAGTACCTCGATTCTTGGCTTCGTACAAGAAAGAAATTGCACTGAAGCCTGGTTTGTGATCTACGTGAGTTTTTATAAAAGATAGAAGTTTGAGGTGTTACAGTTCACTGAACACAAGACTGCACCGCCACATACGTGGTGACCTGAGACCGCAGCAGGCTGAGCAGAGGACCGAGGAGCAGTTGGAGAAAGAGGGCAGTGGTCTCCAGGTCCAGCCTTTTGGGGCCTGCGGCCAGGAGGCGTGGTCGACGGTACTGGTGGACCCCATTAGCTGTCCTTACAGGGACAAGCGATAGAATGTGGTAGTGGTTCTTAACCAGTGGGTCACAACCCCTTTGGGATTCAAACAACCCTTTCATAGGTGTCTCCCGACTCATAACAATAGCAAAATTACAGTGATGAAGTAGCAACTAAAATAATGTTATGGTTTGGGGGGGGGGGTCACCACAACATGAGGAACTGTATTAAAGGGTCTTGGCAGTAAGAAGGTGAAGAACCACTGTTCTATAGGGTTGCTATGAGTTGGGATCAACTCAATGGCAGTTATATAACTACGAGATCACGTCTATGATGAGATCTACTATGAACAAGCGGTTGAAAGGGAGTTTTCTGGCAGAAGCTTACCGTCTTACCATCTTGGATCTTGGATTTGTTAATGTTTGTATCACATGAGACATCTCACCTGATAATGTTGGATTAATTAGCCCCTGTAGCTTCATGAGTCAGGGAAAGCCTTCAGGCTGACATCTGTCCACAGATTGAAGACTTGCCAGCCTCTACCAGTTCCTGAGCCATTTCCTTGAGATAGAGCTTCCTCTTTAAATATACATATATAATTTCACTGTGTTTGCTTCTCTGGAAAACCCAAACTACGACAGCCTCCATGTCAAAAAGGAATTATACCTTTTTCTACAGCTCGCAACTGTAGGTGAAACTTCAAGAGAAAACACTTTACCTGAACATGGTGTTAATCTTGTTAGTTTTTGATGACTCAATTCTGATTCATGACAATCCTATGTGTATCAGATTGGAAGCATGCTCTGTAAGTTTGTTAGGACTGTTGATCTTTCAAAATATTTTAAATAATTTTAATAATAATTAAGTAATTATTAAATATTTAATAATATTAAGTATAAATTACAAAAGCAGAGATGGTCTGTAGATATTTCATTTTAAAAAATTAAATGATAAAATATACTTGGCCCCAAAGTCATTTGGACATCCAAGCAGGGCTTGAAATTTTAATTTCCCATCTTTTTATAAAATTTATTTATTTATTTATTTTACATCTTTTCAACTTTAATTTTTTTCTAGTTTTGTTACATACTTTAATGCTATTTCTTTCACGTCCTCATTTAACAAAGAACCATTTATGAATTAACATAAATTAAAATAATTAAAGTACTCTCTTAGGTTTGGAAAATTAAGAAAAGTAACAATGCCTTCCCTCTCCTCTGGTGTTTGCATGTATACAATAAGACCGAAATTTCAGAATGTGAGAGGCATGGACCAGCCAGAGAGCTTTTCTCATATAAAATGTAACTTTAAGAAATTGCCATATATTACAGAGGCAGTCATCACCCCTGCTTGAAAGTAGGTCTCATGATGAAACAGGAGAGGAAGGAACTGGTGGCTCTACCTGGGACCTTGAAGGGACTAGAGAATCACTGAACCAATAGAACAGAGAGTATGAGGCATTTCATTTCTTCACTTAGAGAAAATAGTTGATCCATAATACCATCCCAGAACCCAAGTATATATTGCTGGGATATTGGGAAGCTAGGTTGTAGATGGATTTAAGAATACTAATTTGTTGACTTAGAGGCTAGAAATCATCCTTGTTTTCATCATTTCAATGATACACAAACATTTACATATGCATTCACATTATATTGTTCCTGTAGGCCTACCCATACTTTGGCCATTATGGCCTACGTAAGTGCACATCAATAGTCATTATACCACTCACCCAATTTGAAAGGGAAAATATCTCATTTTCCTTTTAAAAAATGCTGCCATCTTCCTGTGTGGTAGCAAATGCTTTTTCTCTGCTCCCTTGGGTCCCATGAGAAGGATCTAGATATGGCCTCCAGTGTTCGTTCTTTCTTTCTTTCTTTTTCTTTAAGGATGCTTCTTTGGACTTCTGAAAGCAGTAAAAAATAACAAAAACAAAACAACTCACTACCAGCAAGTCAATGTCAACTCATAGTGATCCTATAGGGCAGAGTAGAAGTGACCCTGTGAATTTCCCAGATTGTAACTCTTTACAAGTGGAGGAAGACCAGGCTTTATCCGATGTAGTGGCTGGCAGTTTTTAACTGCTGACCTTACATTTAACAACCTAACTGGTAAGCATTACATTACCAGGACTCCTTAAAAGCAGCATTGGTGCCCCCTAATCAACAGTTGAAGTTACTATTTTTGTTCATCTGGAATTTTTATGCTAAAATACTACATCTCTAGGAAAAGAGCTTTTACTTCATGTTATTCATTGTAAATTTACCTTTGGGGGCAGGGAACATTAAAAAATTGGTCCTTAAATCTTTATTTTTAATCCAATTATAATAGCTTCCCATTCTTGTTTTCTACACCTGAATCAACATGCCCGTCACAAAGAGCACATTCTCCACAGGTCAGCTTCTCCTGCCTTGTTTGATTAAGTTTAGCTCATTTAGAATTGCAGTTGGAGATGTTTTATGGAAACGTGAACCCACAATCCTTAGCATGAAATACATGGGAGTTTTTACATTTATCTCATGAGGTACTATAAACATTAAAACATAATTTTCAAGAGCATTGATTTTAATATATGTATTTTTTACAGTTATCGTGAACTACATTCGCAGGATTTCCCAGAAAGCAGATTTAAATCTACTGGGAGACCTCCAATGCCCCCATGTGCCCTACACGTGCTGAGAAGTACAATTGCTGACTCTGGGGTTTGCGCCTACACTGATTTCCCCTCTGGAATGCCCTTAGACCACCCCACTATTCTCCAGGTGTTGAGGTAAGTGCTTCCTCCTCTTCATGACATCACTACATGTTTCACATCACACTTTTTATTGCAGTTATTGATGCGGGCTAACATTTCCCCTACTAAGTATGCAGGCACAGTGTCTGTATAGGTATGTCTTTGTATCGTTGAATATAGTGGCTGATTGACAGAATGTGAACTAAACTATCAAAGTGAATTTTCAGTCAAAGGAAAAAATCCCTCTGGCAGAATCTCAATTGTTTTGCCTCAGTTTGGAGACTTCTTGGCTTAGGCTTTGAAACAAATCACAGCACTTTTTAGATATTATTTCCAAAGCATACTGCCATTCCTGTATAGCCCTTGGAGAGCACATTCTCATTCATGACAGCCAGCTCATTTACTAGGGAGCAATTTTAATATTAGACATATGCGGAGGTAGGCTATGCCCAAATACTTCCCAAACTAACTAGGCAAAGTTTGTAAAAACAATAAAATGTAAAAAAAGAAAAGAGAAAAAATGATTAGGGCAAAGACTGTACAGATGTGCTTTATACAATTGATGTATGTATATGTATGAACTGTGATAAGAATTGTATGAGCCCCAATAAATTAAAAAAAAGATTGTAGGAGCCCCCAATAAAATGATTAAAAAAAAACAATAGTTTTACATCTCAAAGATAGTTTTGGGGCAAAAAAGAATTGAGCAAGAACTCACTAGTGCTAATTGAAAAGAAGATTATTATAAAATTAGAGAAAGGGAACAAAGACAGAGACTCTCAGCTATTATACATTTCCATATTTAAATAATTTTCCAAACAGAATATATATATATATATTAGGAAAACTATATTAAGATTAGCCTCTTCCTAAAAGTACAAGAAAATGATTTCATGTAAAGTATGTAAACAGCAAAACAAACAAAGAAAAATATCTGTAAACAGCATTGAAGCTGTTTGTGAAAATTTACTTTAAATGAAATATATATATATATATATATATATCCTGCTTACCCCAAAATAAGACAGTGTCTTATATTAATTTTTGCTCCCAAAGATTCTCTAGGTCTTATTTTTCCATGAAGAAGAATATGGTTCATATTTATTGTTGAACAACAAAAAAGGAAATTTATTACCTGTATACGGTACGGTATTAGTTGTCATCAGAAACTAGCACTACCAGATTAACTGTGAATCCAAGAGTATCAAGAATTTCTTGCTACTACCATTGTTTCCATGGACAACAATTTATGGTGCATTAACTCACACTTCCTTTCTGCTCCAGCTGCGCTCCGGCCAACAGTGAGAAGCAAGGCAGCGCCCGGGCAAAGGTCCAGAGTCCAAAGTTACAGTAGCTACAGGGGCCTTATTATCAGGGAGTCCTTTTGTTCAGGAGGTTTTATTTTCAGGGGATGCCTTATATTTCAGCAAGACACAAAACTGTAAGTAGGTCTTATTTTTGGGGGATGCTGTACTTTCAGGAAACACAGTGTGTGTATCTCTCTCTCTCTCTCTGTCTCTCTCTCTCTCTCTTTCTCTCTCTCTCTGTCTCTCTCTCTCTCTCTCTCTCTCTCTATATATATATATATATATATATAAGTCCTGTGGAACAATAAGACATGGCAGAAGGAGGGTAACCTAACATTGGAAAATATTTTCTTATGAGTGAAAAAACATCATGAAATTTGTTTAAGATATTAAACATCATAAGTAGTGCAAGGATAACTCATAAATTAGGTGACAGCACTTAGAAAAAGAACAATTGCTTTTTCAGAAAAAAAGACTAATCTGGGGGGAATGAATATTTATAATGGTTAGTACATTAATACTGGTAAATGAAAAAAGAAAATTCTTTAAAGGAAAAAATGAATTGGATTCAGGAGAAATCCAAAGATATGAGATTAAGGTATTGAAGCACATTAAAAATAGTAGTGTCCAGAGTAGAGGAAGGTGATAATGATAGTAAACATTGACAATATATTTCCAAAAAATTTTACTCAAAGAAAAAATGAAAATATATTAAAAACTTACATTGTGTACCTGGGAAAGTCAACCCAGGATTCTCATCACTGTGAAAGTCTCATGACATCATTGAAGTCTGAGGATAATTGAATTTTCTTTCTCTTTATTATTAGATTGCTATCATACTCTGCATAAGAAGAGCACAAAGTAGCCCATTTAATTTGCAAAAGAAAGTAAGATGTGAGCCCAGGTTTTCAGATCCAGAAAAGTAGTTTTCAAGTATAAGACAATAGATACCTGTCAGCAACAAACAAATATTAGGAATGGTATTGTGACTTAGTTTTTCTTAATTCTTTATGTGCTGCAGGTAAGCCTTCAGACTACCACAAAGACTGATGATCATGATTATTATGTATCCCTAAAAAGCAGAAAGAAAATCATGAAATAAATCACCTCCTGGAAAGAATTGGAGGAAATGATGCTGAGTGAAGTTAGCCAAGCACAAAAGGACAAGCACCACATGAGTCCACTGAGGTACGTTCCAACAGTACAATGGGTATAGAGGAAAATGAACAGAGCACATAGTCTCCATGCTAAAGAGCAGCTACTCTGGTGGGTCAGGTCAAACCCAAGGAGACACATGGCATCAAAAATAAAAAGAAGAAGGGGGGAAAAGGGTGCAGATAGCACTTGGCTGAATGACATCTTTTCCTGCTCCCTCAAGCCTTTAAGGCCAACAGAGGGAGGAGGAAAGAATAAAAGTTGGAGCAGGGCATTAATCCACCCCTGGGGAAAGTATTGTTTAGGTTTCCACAGGAAAGGGGGAGACAGGGCAGAACTAATTCTGGTGCACCATCCCTGAGGGTGACCTACCTGCAAGGAGCAGCACCCTAACAGCGAGGAGGACTGCACGTGCAGTCCCAGCTCGAGTTATGACCTCCCTGGTCCCAGATGACAGCAGAAGACAGTACTGAAGATGGAGTCTGGGGAGGGCAGGTCTGTCCTGTTCACATGGGAACAAACTAAGAGGGAAAAGAGAGAGAGTAGACCACATTCTGGTACACCAAACCTTGAGGGTGATGTTCCTATTCTGAGCAGATAGTGCACAGAAAGGACAGCAGAGCTGACTCCAGCTGGTGACGTGGCATCTCCTCCCTAGATCACAGTGATTTAGAGGACAGCACTAAAGATACAGTGCGAGGAGTGCGGCCAGTCTGATTTCCCCACAGATCACCAATGGGAGCAAAGCCAACATGGCCCAGAGGAATCCTGAAAGTAGACTTATGACTCTGGAGGGCAGTGTTTGGCACCTCACCTGAACTGGTTCGGGGATATTCCCAGAGGTCATCAGCTAGACCTGGAAATATTTATATGTTTGCTTGTTTCAGAGCTTTTTAAAATGTCTATCTATACAATATTGACATGATAGTCTCAAGAAGACAGCAACAGTACCTATGGTTCTGGTCCAGGGGGGGAATGGTGAGCCAACATGTCGGGGACAGGAGAATAGCAAGGCATGTAAAATTAAAGGTGAAGAGGGTGTACAGGTTCCTGGTGATGTTTCAATTGAGATGTACCTGTAAGGAATTACTGAGAGGTGGACATTGGGTGAACATGATACTGGGGCAAGAGGAAAGAAAAAGAAATAGAGGAAACAACAAGGAAGTAAAAATAATATGTAGATATACATATAGATATTTCCATATGCAAATATACAAAGAGATATATCTATCTATCATCTATCTATCTATCTATCTACCTATTACAATAAATAAGCAAATTTACTTTGAGCCTCTATTTAAATTGTGCCTCAGTACAAGAACCATTTATTCTAGTAATGTAGCAATCTATGATACTCATTTTCCTGACATGATCAATGAAGACAAAATGGGTGGATAAGCAAATGTGGTGAATATAGTTCATGGTGCCCGGTTATTAAAAGACATAGCATCTGAGTTCTTAAAGGCTTGAAGTTAAACAAGTAGCCTTCTAGCAGGGGTGGATGATGGGGAGGGTAAGGGGCTCTCAGGAGTAAATGGTGGGGAGGGGACTGGGAGGGAGCACTAGAATAGATTGTGATTACATAACTCATCTTAGAGGCTATTGAAGCATGGGAGGGAGAATGTTCCAAACCCATTGATGTGGGGGTGATTGTACAATTCTCCTTGATATGATTGAACTTTGTAAATTACTTGCAAATACAACTTTTGGAGAGAAAAAAAGAAGAAAAGCATGTGTCCATTGTTCTACTATCTATCACAATCAGAACTTTGCCACCTTCTGTGCTGTGTTCCTTGGAGCCTTGGTGGTGTACAGCTTTGTTCGCACAGGACCAAGATATGAGTTCAGAATTTATTCCATTACCTTGAATTTGGTTTGGTTTATACTGTTTCCAGCACCAGAAGCATACCTTGAGAATGGATTTACTTAGGAGAGCACATTTTTTCTCATGTTTTAAAAACAATTTGTAATAATGAGCATATGGAAATTTTCCAAGTTCTTCTAAATGACCATTATAATTATTATTCCCACCATTATTAACCATTAACTGGAGCTCGGTTACATGTGTATCTGGGTGTATCTCTAACTAAAATATCTATGGCTTTTCAAAAAAGTGGTCATTTAGCCACATGTAATAAATAACTGTACTGCCCGAAGACTACTAGGAGTTGATCTGTTTTTGGTTTAGGAATAAAAATAATCTAGATCTCCAATCAGAAAGTGACCATTAAAAAAGAGTCGATTATTTGAATTTCAAAATATTGTAAGTATTATTAAGGACTAAAATCTAAACAAAATTATTGCAAGGAAAATTCATTTTTTAGAATTATGTATGCTTTGTGGAAATTGTCAATTGAGTTAAGTAACATGAAAGCCAGAATAGCATAGCTTAATTTGGACATTATGGTAAGAGGTTCAAGAAATAAAAATTGGTGAAGTTCAATTGAGCTGTGAAAAAGAAGAACAGGAACAAAGTAAGATGATAGAACAAATGCAAGCTTCTTTAGTTTCTTCACTGTAGAGCTACTTTTACATAAATGGTGTTCTATTAGAGGACCAGCAGCCTTAATTCAAGTACAATAATGACAGCTCATTATGAACATATCCATACATACCTTGAGTGTTTTCCTTAGTCATTGGGGTGGAGATTGTGAAGTACAAATTTAGAGTGTAATGAATAGTTGATAGATTTGAAATATTTGACTTATGAGCAAAGGGGAACACTTGGGGATATATATATTTTAAAATAACAATCTCACCATAAGATAACAATGTGTAAATGAATGTACTTGTTTTCTGGAGCAAATGAGCATACATAACTTTTACTTGTGAAACCACTTGGCTAAAACTGGAATGGTTAATCATATCCGGTGGTGGAAATAAGGCAAACATGACAGTGCATAAAACTGAACACTCTCCAAGATGCTCAGCCATCACGTGATTGCTCTGAAAATGAATGCATCATGTAAACTGGAGGTGAAAGTTACTTCCTGGTTTCGCGAGATATCAGCATGTGAGATTGCGTGCATTTTCAACACTGCATCAGGCAGGGGCATGGGATTTGTCAATGTCACTCTTTAATTAGAATAGGGTGGTGGGTGGAACATGCTTTAGAATTAAACATAAATTTCCATAATATTTAGTGTGGTTCAAACAGCATCCAGTGATGCAGAAAAGTGCTTTTGAAATTGTCTTTCATAAGACAGGGGGAAATTCAGCCTGTTCACAGAAGTATAGATGGGGGGTGGCTGTGACAGAAATGTATCAAAAATATTTCAGCTGTTTTATTTATCTGACATGCGTCCATGATCAACTTTTTGTTACCTGGCCCTTCTCTCTTTATATATCATTTACGTCAAAAGGATAACTATTTTAACTCGACAAAAACTCCACATTCTAGTTCTGCAAAGGTGGCATAAAAGTACACAAGAACAACTCATATCTAATTACAATTCCCTTTGAGATATTCTGCTCTTTCATTCCATTGGTAAGATCACATATTGGAAAATATAACATATTTAATTGCATTACTTTTGTTTATTTGTTTTTTAAAAATAAACAATACTACTACATTTCCAAAAATTAGTTATGAAGTGACTGTATGAGTATTTAATCACTTTTCCCAGTGTGCCCTTGGGAAATGGGAACATTTTAGATTATACTTAGACAAGCGTCACATTCTTAACTTACATTCCTATTGATAAATTGCTGTTTAATTTATGCAATGGCATAAATACTAATTGTTTACATTCATATTATTTTAAAATTATCTAGAATACTGGGTCTTTGTCACACTTTCTATTGATATTGCAATGCTTTATGTTGATTCTTTCGGTTTCAGTTTATTATCATATTTCGTATCCAGCACAACTCTAATAGGATTGAAAATTTGCAAAAATTGAAATATTCCACAAGACTTTGAAGACCTGTATATACTCATTTTAAATTATTGTCTTATAATTTGAAATATAACATACCAGTCATTATAATTATATTATATTGTAATTTATTCTCAGTGATAATTACATTGCCTGATCTTTTGCTCAAGGCAAACTGTTTTGGTTTGCTCAGGAGCCTCTTGACCAAAACCTGAAGAAAGTCATCGATGATGTTCTACCTCATATGAAAATAGGTCATTGGTTCATCTTGCACATTGCCAGCCACAAGAATCGACTCAATCATTTCTTCAAGATGCCCTATTTCTATGTTTGATGCTTGTATTGAATTTAAAAGGAAATGGAGACTCAGAGTTGCAACCCGTGTGTTGGGAATACCCCTTACTATTGCCTGAAGCATTGTTCGCCCTTTATGGTAGATAGTTAGGAAGTCATACTTCTGATAGCTCAAAACAAATTATTGTTCAAATTCACTTCTCTATGGCTGCAACGAAGACCGGTTATGATGACTGTTATTCACATTTATGCACTGTCTGTAAATGCAAAGTCTACTATGTAGCTCTGGTGGTGTAGTGGGTAGATGTTGGGCTGTGATCCTCTTGGTCCATAGTTCAAAACCACCAGCAGCTCAGAGGAGAAAACAATGTGCTTTCTCTGTAAAAAGTGACAGTCTACGAACCTCTCAGGGGTCAAGATGAGTCAGCACGGACTGGATGGCAGCGAGGGAGAGCTAGTGCAAATCATGAGAAAGGTGAGGAGTTTTGCCTCTGCAGACTTTTGGCTTTTGGTCGGAGTTGGTGTTTTAGTGAAAAGTAAAGCCACAAGTGAGAACATGAAGATAAGAAAGGTTGCTGGTTATGGAAGTGAGTAGCAAACTTGAGACCTAAATATGTGTCTAGGAGTGAAGCAGAACCCATTTGCAATTCTTACCAATCGATGCAAAGCAAGACCAGGAATCATGGTCATATCTCATTACTGGAAAAGGACAGAAAAATTAGAGGTTTTGGTTTAATGTGAATGTGAGCTTGTTTTACCAAATGTGAAAGCAGCACAGAATATAATATTTTGGGATCGTGGGTATATTAGGTAGGAGGGAAAGCAATACAAAACTAAAATACATTGCCAGTTAGTTGATTTTGACTCCAAGGGACCCTGTAGGACTGTGTAGAACTGCCAATTTGCGTGTCTAAGCCTTCAAGTCTTAAAGGAGTGCATAACCTCATCTTTTTCCTGTGGAGCACCTGGTGAGTTTGATCTGCTAACCTGTGATTTCAGCTCAGTCCATAATGAACTGTGACACCAGAGCTACTTCAGCAGGAACTAGAGGATATCAAAGCCTTTTGTTCACTCTGTTCAACCAAGGCATTCAAGTGAAAATGTGCACGTATGACTGCATTTGGCCCAGCGTAAAGGAAGACACGTGTAGCTCTTACTTTCAAGGAGCTTTCCTGCAATCGGGGAAAATGACACAGAATAGAAAATTTCCTCCTTTTTAAAACATTTCTCATTTTACTGATATCTTACTGATAGGATAACAGACATTTCTTACAGATAAAGAAATAAGTTATTGCTGAAGTAGGAAATAAAGCTTTATGTACATGCACACCTGTGTGCATACGTATATGTTCATGTTTTGAGCAGTTAATTTAGATAAGTTTGTAAAAAACACTCTGAGAAAATTATGTGTCATCAGAGACCTACATGTTAAAACAAAATTAGCTATGTAAAGAGAAAACTAAAAATTTAAGTCAGTCGAGGTCAAGTCAATCCCAATTCCTGCTGTCCTCATGGCCACCACTGAGTGGGTTCATGGAAGTTAAATGTGAACCGTGTATGACTCCCAGGAACCTATGTAAAGCATAGAATTCAATTTCTGATATATTGGATATGGTACTGAAATTCTTTGAATTCTACCCCATTTAGATATTCTAAATTGATGATTAGAAAAATTCTACAAATTAGTTTTACAAGCCTTTATTTCCTTAAAAAATGAAACTGCTGCACTTCCTCCACTCGGTAGTAATGCCCTGGCTCTGCAGGCCTCGTGGCTATTCCTTCTGTGCTGCTCTGTAACCAAAGCTGTGGTTTGTTCCCCCAAATAATTGGATACATTAATCTATGCTAATATATGACTCCTAATGGCTCTGAGCATTACCTTCCCCCTGAGCATTTGCATTTTAACAAGAATTTTCTAGAGACACAAAGGAGGAACTCTATTAGTGTGCCTTTTAGATACTGAGCTGGCCATTTTAATGTGATTCAAACACTCTATTTCTCTAAAACCCTTTGCTTAGGAATTTTGTATTCCAGCCGGGAGACTGGGAAATGCATACTTAATGTGGTCCATTTGTCCCATGCTGGTCTCTCACACTGATAGTTTTCTTACACCAACAGTCATTGGATATCACGCCATCCACACATGCCCTGTCCATCTTGTTGATATACTTTGCCACTTATAGAAGGCCCATGTTTTTGCCAGCCTCTCAAATTATTTAAGACTTACCTCTATGTGCGGCTTGTTTTCTTCCTATTGAGCTCTTACAGCTTTTACCAATCTGTTCAGGAAGAATATAGATCTCTTAGATGATTGTATTATGCGGTATTCATGGTTTGTAAGTGAAATTGAACTCTAAAGCACTAAAAGAGGGAAAGCATTCACTGTTGAGTCAATTACAAGAACATATACAATTATGTCCCACGGAAATAGGTTATGTAAGTAGAGGTGAAAACTCATTGGTTTCAAGTTTAACCGAGGAGTGGGGTAGGAAAGTAATTACTAATTCCTGGGTTAGTAAGGTGGTTTAATTCCCTTGGGAAAAAAAATCCAAGAAGCAATTGGATAGGTCCTCTAGTTCATTTTACTAGCTGAATTGTACATTGTGCTCTTATAATGGCTGAAAGTCACGTTAATGTAATGAGAATAAAAGAACAATTGGACTCTAGAGTAAGAGATCAGCTTTTTAGGTGATGAAATGAAATGACATCTTGAAGTTTAATGAGGAAATTATGACAGTCTACTTGGGTCCACTACTGTCCCTGTGCCTTGCACAGTTCCTGACGGAGAGGACGTCTAATACACATGTGTTAAATGGATAGACAGTAAAGAGGACAATGAGAAGAGAAAGTAGAAGAGAGAGTAGATGAAATAAAGATTGATTTTAGTATCGTGCTTTTACTTGTCTAAAAGAAATTTTCTTCTGGTAACAATTTTGCATCAAGAAAGAAACAACTTAAAAAATCTAAATGAACATGTATAGAAAATTTCATCTTACAGCCACTAGCATACCTTCAATTAGCTATTAATTTAATTGTTCCACAGGGTTCTAAACTATAGCAGAACCCAATAATTATCAAGGCATTCCTAGAAACATATTCATGTTATATAATTTAATGTAACAAATTTAAATATCTATATACATAGATGATGGATGGATGGATTGATGGATAGGTAGATAGGTAGGTGGATGAATGGATGGATGGATAGATAGTTAGATGCTAGATACTCTACAAGGATCTGGCAAATCACTAATGATTACTTATGATTGCACATCGTTAAAAATTCTTAATTAAATCTACCTCCATAATTTACTCAATAATTGAGAGATAAATTTTACTAAGGCGATATTGAAAGTTCTGAAAGAATGCTTTAAAGGAAGATCTGGGAAGTAAGGAGCTATCCAACAGAAGCAATGGGACAGTAAGAGGTGAGACTACCAAGATGAAGGTGGAAAGAGAGACAAAACAGACTTGGTTGGTTGTGAATTCAAAAGAATGTAGATGTGACTGAATTCCAAGAAATGGGGAGAGGAGAAGTGGCAAGTGGAAGTTGAAATGAAATGGTAAACAGAGAAAGAGCATGCCAGTCTACCCTCTGAGCTTGGAATTTTCTTCTTTATCCTAGAAATGTTGCCAGCCTGGGGAACTTTTAGACAGAAAATCTCTCTCTCTCTCTCTCTCTCTCTCTCTCTCTCTCTCTCTCTCTCTCTCTCTCTCTCTCTCTCTCCACCTCCCCTCCCCCTGCCTCCACCTCTCTCCCTCTCCCTTTTCCTCTCACTCTTTCATTTCCATCAAGTTGATTATAGGTTTCCAGGGTTTGTGGGCCAAAATAACCATCTTGAAGAATTAGAAGAAACAATCACCAATTTATATACTACTTATTAAAGTCAAGATATTCTGTAACTCAGAGGAAGCACAAATCTTTCAGTATTCAAGAAAATGTCCAGCCAGGTCAAATTCAGCTTCTTCACAACCAAATTTGCCAAATGATGTGACCTAATTTTCTATTTTTCACATGCTTACTTTCACTTGATTACCAATAGATCTGGAAAGGAGAAATAGTCACTATATCAAGATATCAATATTGATGCGATTGCAATTCACGCTTGGACTCAAATATTGGCCTCAAATGATAATCTGCTATTTATACTTTTGATTCAAAGGAAGAGGGTATCATCTTCTATCATAAGGGTAAAACGAATTTCAAGCTTGGTTTCAAATATATTATAATTCATATTGCATTAGAATTGTGTACAATAGGTTTTTAATTGCAAATAATTTGCAATGAAACTAAAGGGGCATGGCAAAAAGCACACCCTGAAAAGTCATTTTCTCAAAAGTCTTTAAGAAGGCTAGAGTTCTCTAAAAATGCTCCCCAAACATCTTTGAACTATGTGATGACAAGTAAAGTCCATTAATCTAAAAACAGAGAGGATAAAGTTTGGGAGTGGGTCACTAAATGATCTCTTATTCTTTCCAATATTCTTTAGCACTTTGAAATATTTTACAATACACATTTCCCCAGATATAATAAGGATTGAGTATTTATTTTAATTATCTTCCTCAGTTGAAAACCTATTGAGGACATAAACTGTGCTTCTATTATTATTATTACTATTATTATCATAGACTAGCCATTTGCTTTTCAGAGTTCATGTACTTACAGTTTTTATGCAATGGCCACCTTTAACTATTTCTTATTAATTAAATTTGCTGTGTTTTTATATGATCGTTTTACATCAGATATTTGCCTAAAATGTTCTTATTCATTTTATGTTACTATAGAAAAAATTGAATGATGGTTTGCATAGTGCCTGATGCTTAGAAGAACTCAATGTAACAATTATAAACTAACAAAAATGTGAATTATTTTTATATTTGGTACTATTATAAGAAGCTTAAGTTAACCTTTGTGCAAGTTCTTCATGCATGGAAGAATAATTTAAATATCCCTTAATAAATATCTTCTATGGTTTTGCATAAGTTTAAAACACTAGAACTGACTTTGAAACTGTCACCATGTAACTGAGAACAATTACTCCTTTGGGAAGAACAATGGTATCAGATAATCTCCTCAATTTTATCAGAGGTAAAGGATACCTGGGTTTTCCAAACTGATATAAATTTGAAAGAAGAAAAAAATCTAAGTTCAATATATGAAAGAAGACAAACCATACAAATCTTTCAATGACTAGAAAGAAAAAAATTTTTTAAAATACTCCAGTCAGTAGGATGACAAGCATACTTGAATTAGGATTGAAAAATAGATATTCATTTCCTACCTAAATCATAAAATAAGCAACCTTGCTTGGATAGGTAGTATTCTTCAATAATTTGTATGGCTTTCAAAACACACTAGTATGAATTCCTCTTGAGAGCACAGTCAGTCAGACTGAGTTATAGTAGTGGAGTCAGAGGAGGTAAAAAGTAAATTTGTTGGGACTTCTGCCTTCCTTAAGAAGGATGCCAATGGAAAATCGTTAACCAATATTCCCATTAGAGAAGTCAAGAAATGTAATAATGAGAACATGGAATTGTAAATAATAAAAGTTTCTGTCTCTCCATGTTCCAATGTCTTCTGTTACACCTACTTTATTTGTAGCTAGAGAAAGGTATGATTCAGCTATAAGTTAACATTGACTGTTCAGTTAGATTAATATCAAATGATAGATGTACTGTACACATATCTAAAGGGGTCATCATAACATGCTTCTCATTCCTTCTTACTATGGAAGCCATTTGGGATTGAATCGGATCTGCTGCCTGATTCAGCCTTTAGACACAAGAGACTGATAGAGAAGGGGCAGGATATTGATATGCCCATGTCAGTAAAGCTTAAACAATGACACAAGATGATGAACAACAGAGGGAACATATGATTTCATAAATGATGGGGTGTTGATGTCCCCTACCAGCGAAATGATTCAGACCTTTTATCTAAAGATCTCCCTCTTCTGTGACTCATAGTGCATGAGGCAAAGCAATTGATATTTCAGAATGAAGATATGTAGAGACTGAACTTTGAATATTATTAAAGTAGAATTTCAGCTAAGCACTTCTAGAACAGTTTTTAAAATATAAATCACTTTATTAGGGGTTCTTACACCTCTTATAACAATCCATATATCAATTGTAGCAAGCACATTTGTACATATGTTGCCTTCATCATTTTCAAAATATTTTCTTTCCGTTTGAGCCCTTGGTATCAGCACCTCTTGTTGCCTCCTTCTCCCACTCTTCCACCCTCACAGACCCCTAATAAATTATAAATTATTATTATGTTTATATCCTATGTGTCTCACTATCTCCCTTCATCGATGTCGTTGTTGTTCATCCCCCTGGGGAGGGGGGAGGGAATTATGTGTCACCGGAGTCAGTTTCCAGTTTCTTTCCCTTCTCCCCCAACCTTCCCCTACCCTCATGGTATCATCACTATTCCTGCTGCCATTCCTGAGGGGGTTATCTGTCCTTGATGAACTTCTAGAATTGTTTATGAAGTGATTATTTTCTCTTCAGTTTGAGGAATTCCTTTCTGAAGCACAATATCCAAATCTACACTTAAACCTTAAGTAATTCAGTTCAATCGATAAGGAAGTCTATGTTAGCAAATGTTACTTGGGGTGGGGGGGCAACTACTATATTTTCATGGTTTTATTTATTTATTTTTAGCAAATGTGCTAAAGAATTTGTGGGGTTCAGGAGAATTATGTATAAGGATAGAATTTTTAGGTAATCTAGAATGTAATCTGAAATTGCTTGTGGAGCAAAATAGGAACTAGAGGGTGTTACTCTGTGGGGAAGAGAACAGAATTTAGCTCAAGGAAGGGAATTGAAAACAGAATATTGTTTGGAGCTCACACTGGAGGCAAGCAATGAGCTATCAAGAAGTTAAATGATTTCTTTTTCCGACAGAACAATGCTCTATGGATAGTATGCTAAATGTCTCCATATGTCTAGACGGAATTCTACTTGGTAAATTCTGCTTAGGGATGTTTGACTATTTATTTAAAGCAGCTCTTGTATTAAATTAAGCAAATTTAAAGTCCTTTTTGTCTTTCTGAATTGAGGGTAAAGGAAAACACATAAAAACATGTATCTTAGTGCAATGCTTCACCAGAGGGAGCAGAGAGGAAGTGGAAGGGGAAAAGGGCACATGATTTGACTTGGATTCAGACATGTTCTCACTCATGGAGTCTCATTGTTCTCTATATAATGAGACTGACACAAGAGGTTGTATATCAATTTGAAGTCCTTCTCAAATGCAACATTACATCAACATGGTTAACTGAGACTACAATAGAAGAATCAACAAGTGATAAATACAAGTGTGCAGAGTGATCACATCAAGAGCACAGATTTTCAAAGGAAAGTAGAAACAGTGAAATCAGAAGTCAATTTAGGAGATAGTAACAATCATTAAAGGAACAATGGTGACACTGTAAATTCATGGTTGAACTACTAACTGAAAGTTCTGCAGGTCCAACTCACCAGTTGCTCCCATGGAGAAAGAAGAGGCTATCGGTTCCCCAAAAAATTTCAGTTTCAATAACCTATAGATATCACTATGAGCCATAATAAACTCACTGGCAGTAAGTTTGGTTTGGATATCTGTGATAGTTAATTTTTGCGTCAACTTTATTGGGTCAGGATTCTCATTGGTTTGACAGTTTACCCAAACACACAAAAAACAATCTCATTATCATTGAGTCAACACCAACTCATAGCAACCCTATATATTTTTTTTACACTTAAGGCCTAGTAATCACCAGGCTATGCACAATGTAGGCAACTCCATAATGGGATTCTATGTCAGCAGCCAACCAATTGTAAGAAAACCATGGTACAATGCAACCACCTAACTCAGGTCACAGCACTGATGTCATTGCGAGGAGGGTTTCCTTTAGTCTTTGTCCTGCTTCCTATACAAATGGATGCTGTAAGAAAGCTTGCTTGCCTGTCCTGCATCTGGATCGTGCATCTGGCCCATTTGCCTCAAGTTCTTTTACTTGACCCAACAGACTTCAAGATTGCCTGCCAATGACAGTAGCTATCAGTCATCTATCATCTACCCTGCTGAAGTTGGATTCATTAACCTCTCTTGTCACAAGCCTGGCATGCTGTCCTTGCATTCATCTTTCTCTGCAGCCTGTGGGGCCCTGGTCTGGACTTGTCAATGTTCAAAATTGTGTGAATCATTTTCTTTATCTCTCTCTCTTCTCCTCCTCTCTATATAGATATGGATGGATATATAATATATACATACATATATCCCCATCATTGGTTTTGTTCTCTAGAAAGCCAAGTCTGACAAAGTATCCATCATTTATTGAAAAGAAATAAAATAGAATAAAAAATACCAGTGTGCATGGTAAGAAATGAGAACAGATAGCTATTTATTGAAACACTTTATTCCAATAGTTTATATATTATCTCTGTACTCATGTGTGTATAGGACATGCAGCCAAACCTCAAAACCATATGTATTTGTTGTAACTAAATGTCTCACTTGGGTACAGAATAGACTCCATCTTTCTTCAGCATTCTACTCAGAGCTGGATTCTATCTGCACTTAGCAAAGGAGGGTCAGGATTTGAAATGTGGTTGCACACTCTCATTCCTGCACAACCTGTTCTTGGAAAGACTGTTGACTTCAGGCTCTCTATAAACTAATTTTGTAAAATGCGTATTCTTGCCATCCTCAAGTGTCTGCAGATCTGAAAAACAAGTTATTTTTAAATATTTATGGTCATTCAGTGGAAACTTCTGGGGTTTCACGATAGCCTTGTGACTGATTGATAACACAAAGCTCTGTAAGTGTCAACCAACTAAAACCTTACCCGTCAAATTTTCATTTCACTGTTTGTAAGCCGTGTTGGGATTCTGACATCTTGGAGCATAACTGTGCTTTTTAAATGAGCGCTTTTCTTGGCAAACTCGTGTTTGTCCAACAAGACAACCTTGTTTCATTCTAAGCAAACCATTTTCTCCTCTGTGGTAGGCATCAGGGTGTAAACATATGTCTTACTTTTTCCTCGGACATTACTAATAGTAATGAGCCACTTATTTAGAATTTCCTTATTTATACTAAAGAAGACAATAGACTTTGACTCACCTTTGTAGAATCATAATAATTAGGGAATTAATGACTAATAAACAGCATTGTCATGGCTGGGAGAAAATAAGAGAAGAAATTCAGTTTAAGATAAATTCACTATTTTGTGAATTATTTTTTTCACCAACACAGTTCAACAATTCTTCAGTAGAGTGGATGGCTACTTTATTTATGTGAATGACTAACTTAATTACACAGCAAGAGCCACCAAATAATCATAATGTGATTATTGTTATTGTTGTTGCTGTTGTTATCTTCCCACTCATAGCAACCCGAGGCCCATTCAAATGAAACACTGTGTGGTCCTGTGCCAGCCTCACAAGGGAAAGTCTATTACATTATATACATGAATGTGTATGTCCAAATGATAAGTGTATTTCAATAAAGAGTATCATTGAATAAAAACTAAAACGTTCTTGATGGCATAATGAGCATGTCTACTAGGTGTAGGACTCTTCTTGGTTTGCTCGGGTTTGGACGGTTGGAATTAATGAATATATTTTCATTTAAGAAAACAAAACAAAACGCAAACACCACAATAACGCTGTAAGTTAATTCTGACTCGTACTGGTCAGAGAAGAACGCGTGCCATAGGATTGTCCTTGGAACTTCTTCAAGAGGCTAGACTCCACCCTGCAACCTGCTGATGCTGTTTGAGTGCTTTAGTGATTTGCATTATCTAGAAACAGACACAATGAAACAATACTGTTACCTCGGAGTCAAGTTTGACCCCAGAGCACCACCCTAGACAGGACGGTACTGTCTCCGTTCTCTAGTGTCTTTCTAACAGAAACAGCACATGTGGGTGGCTTCACAAGTGAATTTTTTCTTGTAGTTGAGGGGAGTAGATATAAAAGTTCCCAGCCTGCTGTGGTAGAATGCTTTCTTTCTTTGGGTTCCCTGTTTGAGAGGAAGACCTTTGTCTATTCTCAGCATCTATAGACCCAACTTTCCCTGGAGGCCTTCATGTGTCCAGGCAACAGTCATCCATTTGATCTAGGAAGCTCCCAATGTTGCAAGTAACATCTCAGGAACCAAAATCAAAGGAAAACACCTCACTACCTTGATATCAATTCTGATACACAGTGATCCTATAGGAAAATCCAGAGCTGCCCTGCGGGGTCCTGAGACGTGATTACTTTACGGGAATAGAAAGCCTCATCTTTGTGAGTGGCTGGTGATTTCTGCCTGCTGACTTTGTTTTTACAGTGTACCTCATGACCCATCCCATACATTAGCGGGGACATGTCCCCTTATATCCAATCAGAGCTGGGACAGGATTAAAGGTGCCACATCTCACGGTAATCCTTGCTTACAACTTGTTTACAATGGTGACTTATCACATCAGTTCACATCCCTGAAAATCATAGCTCAACCCGGTTGTCACATATTTTTGTGGTCACAATTTAATCCATGATATTTCACCCTTTGGCCACCTCAGGCATGGAAGCTCTTTGGGCAATGGCCCCATATAAAGGGAAACCTCACCCCCCTAAACTGAGTTAGTGAAGATCTAACTCTTTAAACTCTAAAAATATGTGCTCCACCCTTTGAGACTCCAGAAGTCATAGCCCCACTCATTGACATTCAAGATGTCATAGCCCAACCCTTTGAGACTCTGGGCAGCTCTGCTTCTTTGTCTCTAACTCCTGCGTCCTGGTTCTTTGGTCAGGAAAACCTGACAAAGCTCTTTAGTCCCATCAGTATGTATTCAGAAACACACGATTCCACCAGAAAGCCTTCTGCCCCTGGTTACTGAGCTATCTCAGTCCGTGGCTTGACTTTCCTCGCTGTCTTGCTTCTTGGTTGTACTACCACTACTGCAGGGCTGCTGTTGTCTCCCCATCTGTACTGGTCCTAGGGTTATAATTCTCCTCACTTCCATCTGAGCCCAGAATTGCCTTTGATATCGCTAATGCCACCAACAGTTTCTTCAAGAAAATCTAAGCTATTCCTATTCAACATCTCGGCACTTATCCAGCCTCTATACATTACCCAATCCCAAAACATTTTGGCTGTCAGAACAGGGTTCCACTCTTGCTGTACTAGAAATACCACAAGTGGATGGCTTGAATCCACAGGCACTCATCCTCTCACAATTTGGAAGGCTAGAAGGCCACATTTACAGAGTCAGCTCTAGGTAAAAGGTGTTGTGCAGCCTACCAAGGGAAACACCCCTGACATGGAATCAAGACTAGGATGGAATTAAGAGTGTTGCATGCTACTTTTACAGAGTCCTGGTGGGATAATGTGTTAAGTGTAGGACTACCAATGATGGAGTTGGCAGCTCAAACCCATTAGGTACCCCATAGGAGAAAGAGCAGGTTTTTAACACTCTCGGAAACCCTAAGGAACTGTTCTGTCCTGCCCCATAGTATTTCTATGAGTCAGAATCTCTTTGATGTCAGTGCATATCCCGTCTTATATAGGATTATATTACATCGGGTGTGTGTGTGTGTGGGCGTGATATTACATAACTACCAAACCACAGAGGATCATAACCCAACCAGGCTGACACATATTTGGAGGGTAACAGTTCACCCCATGACATGCTCTGTAGGGTTCTCTAGGTTATCTTAATAGAAACAAATTACTAGACCTTTCTTCCAAGGCATATCTGGGGGCTTTCAAATTGCCAACCTAAAGGTTATGAACTGAAAGCAAAGTGCTTGCCCCACCCTGGGACCCGTATATTCCAGAGATTAATTTCATATCATTAAAATGAACGAATAATCTCTGCTGTCTGTAACTCGCTAATACACTGTTATCGAGCTGATTCCAGTTCATAGCAGTCCAGTGGACCAGGATAGAACTATCACTGGGGTTTCCCAACTTGTAACCCTTTACAGGCGTAGAACTCTTCATCTTTCTTCTGTGGAGCTTCTGGTGGCTTGAGTTTGAGGGTAGCAGCCCGAAGCATACCCACGACAACACCAACTGATTCAATCCAGGATAGATCCCTTAAATGCAATATGTCCCTGGCACTTTCCTAACAATTCAAAAACAATTCCTAACAATCCAAAACCAAATTCACTGCCTTTAAGTCAATTCCAACTCATAGTGACCTTATGACTGAGTAGAAGTCCCCTGGTTGGGTCACATAGTTATAAATCTTTCTGGTAGCAGAGAGCCTCATCTTTCTCCCCAGTAGTGGCTAGTGGCTTTGAACTACTGCCCTTATAGTTAGCAGCTCAGTGGGTAACCAGGGTCCCTTTGAGAACATCCAAGGGAGCTTTAAAAAGTTGGTGGTAAAATAGAATAAAAAGGAAATGGAATTTTCCTATGCATTTTTGGAAATCGCCTCATGCAAAGCACTATGCTAACCATGCTGAAGACTGAGAAATAAAAAGAGTGTGTTACAGTCGAAGAGAATGTCTGTTTATATTTTAATAGTTGTTTACCTCTTGTCTCCATTGACAGAAGGAATTTTCAGAGAAGTGTTATTCAGTTTGACAGTTTAGGGCAAATTTTTGAAATGCAAATCAACATTATTTTGCAGATAGCCTTAGGAGTTGAAAATATCTTCATTATTAAAAAAGGAAAAATATTGAAAGAAAGTTTTATTAAATGATTATCAAGGGTAATGGGGGAAATTGAAAATGCTTCTCTTTTATGAATTTTAATGTAGTGATATGAGTTTCTTCATGCCCACTCTATCTTAATCTTTAACTGTCTTGCTCCTAAACAGAGCACAGAGTTCAGGGGCTGAGCCTCACTTGGAACAACTGAGTCAGCTGACCATTCATCTCAGTTCCAAAGATGGCTCAGATGCGGTAGTGAATATCAAATCAGGGTCCCATCCCACTCTATTCATATCACAAGACTTCACTCAAAACCAATATATGAGTGTAGATCAGGGGTCTTTCAAGGGTGCATGGAAAAACCCCATTATCTTTTAGTTTCCTCTTTGGACAAGCTTCTGGGAGCCCAGCTGTATTCCTCTTCATAATAGGAGTAACTCTGCCTTTCATCGAATAGTGTAGAGTTATTTAGGCTAAATTCTCTGACACAAGCTCTCTCATATCCTCAATAAATCTCCAAGAAACTTCAGCTTCACCTACAAACTATCTTTTGAATCTACCTCCATGATTTCTAATATTACTCTAATTCAGAATATTACATGTCCCTTACAATGACCATTGCAATAGACTCAAGATGCCTTTTTCTGGAACTCATCCTTCCTCTTATACTAGATCTTCCACAATGGTACCAAAATAATCATACATATATTTAAAATCCTGTCTCTCACTGGTCAGTAATTATTAATGTAAAGATCACATACAGTATTTCATGAAACATGCTGGCATGCATAACCTTTTAGGAAAAAAGCTCTAGCTTACTTTTTAATAACCACTATCATCACTGCCCAATCATATATCCTATGTTTTCATACATACAGAACTTTCTGTATTATTCTGCTTTTATCCTTAGGACTTAAAATGATTGTCACCATTTTGTGCATCTTTTCTTAGTTTCTTTGTGCTGCTGTAACAGAAATGTCCTAATCCTGGACACCCACTGTAGAAACAGACTTTTGCTCTACACCAATCCTGAAGGGAGGTCTCATTTCTGGCATCACCTAACGTCTCTGGGAATTTATAAGCTCAGCATCTATAGTGTCCACTTTCCTGAGTCCCTTGGTCCCTGGGTCCATAGGTGATCTTAAGTAGAGCTTCTGAGCCTGTGAGTTTTTACATGAGCAGAAAGATCCATCATTCTCTGGAGAAGGTTTGTGGATTTCAACTACCCATTTTGCAGGCAGCAGCCCAGTGCCTAGACCTTGGCACTACAAGGGCAATGCCCACATTTCTCAACATTTATTCAATACATTTAAACTCATTGTCTCCCAGGTGACAGTACATGGCAGCTCTAAATGATACCAAAATGTGCTAGAAAACATTGAGTGTAATTGTGGCAGCCTACAGTACTGTACACACTGAAATATTCTGTAACCGATTTAAGGAAAATATATGTAAGTCCATTAAGAAATAATCAGTATATGTGGATATTAACCTGGAAAATGGCAAAGTAGCAGAAATAAATGAAGGAGTCAATGCATTATCTGTTATAATTACTTATAAGAATATCTAGCATGTATTTAGATGATACAATTTGTTCTTTAATGGAAACCTGCTGTTTTCTGTATAATTGAAAAAGTCCTTCAATTCTCAAATCCTCTGGCCTACCACTGAGGGAAAAACTAACGAAAAGGAAGCCAGCTGAGCTTTGTTCCCAAACATCAAACATATAATTTTAGAAAGATTGATTTGTAAACGCTTCTTTTGAATTTTACAAAGTAGGTGCCTGATACAGCATTTCAAAACAACTTCTTTTTACCGTGGAATAAATAATAATAATTAAAAATCCATCTGATGGGTTTAAATGGACCCAAGATTGGTGGTTTAAAAAAACAAACACAAACTAACTAACAAGAACACTTATATAGTTCAATGCCAGTGACAGACAAGATGCCTAATGCACACCAAACACACTGCTCTTGCACGCTGTTTCTTGTATTGGGTGCAAGTTTTCATCCTCAAAAAATTGGTATTTTTCTTCTTTTTTGTTCCCAAAGGACCTAAATCCCACTGTTCACTTTATTCAGTTTTCAAATTTATTGACTTCATATCTTAATGAAGTAGGAAAAAAAGAGAATGTCTACATTTCCTCCTAAATGTCCATTTATATAAAGAAAAATATGTAATGATCAATAGGTTTCCAGAGTATCTGCACTGATAAGTGCTAGCCTAAATCACAAATCAGCATTCTGATTAGAAAGTAAAGATACTCAATAACAATGAAAAGTGAGAGAATTTGAGGACCTGAAACCATCTCTCAAGGCCTCTTAGCATTCAGTTTAGATGTGAAGAGGATGAAATTAAGATTCCAACGTATTCCTTTGCAGAGTAGTGCAGTGTCCAGGACTTGGAACAATAGAACCAATGAAAGAATCCCACAGATCCAATATGAATCCAATAGCTTCATAAACCTGACCAATCAGCGGGGTTGAAAAACTGTTGAGAGGAAGGGCCTGTCCCCCACAATTTAAAAATTATTTGAGAGTTGCAATTAGAAATAAATACATATTTTACTAACAAATGAAACCACTATTATCTGAAGCATATCCTAAAAAAAGTCAACTTTGCTTCAGAGCCACGGGATGCATGAGAAGCACAGATTATGGAGCACGGCCTGCAGTTTGCCAATCCGTGAGCTAGACCACTGTGGACTTAGTATGAAAATATGTTCAAGACAGACACACAATGCATGACTAGATCCGACTGAACATTAATTTCAGGAATATTTATCCTAGAATTTACCACAAGTGTGGCATTGTCACTATGTAAATTATCACAAAGAATCATCATCGAATGGCTCCAGAGGAACAGTCCCACACTACGGCCATGACAGCTTTCCTATCTTCTTTGGAAATCTACTATATCCACAGAGTGAGAGCATTTTGCTAGATTTATCAAAAGCTGTCAGCTTTCAACAAGTGATTATTTGAAGGAGGAAAGCCACTTTTTACCAAGTACTGAACTCCTAGATGACATAAAGGGGCGTTTATTATATCCAGAGATTCACTGACAGACAAAATCATTGTCCATATATTCAGTAGTTCATGTCGGAGAGGCTGTTACTGAACTCATCAGGGGGTCATGAATATTTTCCAGGAATCAGAATCCTGCAGAAAAATAGGGATGATGGGAGGCCATTACAAAAATCGGTTCTATCTTTGGAAATATCTTAAGAATACTCGAGTAAAATAGAATTGGGAATATGAATCAAGGGAAAGTATGTATTGGATCACTGTGTCTCTATATAAAAATAAAGCAAAAGGACAATTATTATTTACTTTTATAGAAGCAATTGGCTTTTATTCACATCAATTCCATAACCTTCAAACTTGCTAAATCATTTCATTGTTAAGATTATTCCTATATCCATATGAAAATTGATAATTGTATTTTGATTTCAAAAAGTGGCTCAAGAAGACTTAGTAAGGTATTATGAGAAAATGTACATAGAGTTTGAGTGAGAAAATTGAAAGAGAGGAAGATAGCATACTTCAAGGTAAAAAATCAGAAGAAGAGATTCAAAACACAGGTCGAAATATTGATGGATTCTCTGAGCAAAATATTGACTGATGCAGGAATCACTTAAGGAAGGAAGGAATACACAGAACCATAGTACCAACAATAATTGGTCAACACTTAACCATTTCAAGTAGTACATGACCAAGGACAGAGGCTATTGAAGAAAGATGTCCCAGACGTGAGGGAAAAACAATGCTCCAGAGATTAATCATAAGAAATGTTTCCAGAAGCACTGGAATCACTCATTAGGCTATGTCAAGGCATTTGAAGGACAACTACCTCATCAAGTGACTAGAGAAATCTTTGTTCTATTCAACTGGCATTCCATGATGCTCACCTTCCCGACATGATCTCTGAAGAGAAAGCAAGTGTGTAAGCAAATGTGGTGAATGAAGTTGATGGAACCCAGCTATCAAAAGATATAGCGTCTAGGGTTTTAAAGACTTGAAGGTAAACAAGTGGCCATCTAGATCAGAAGCAACAAAACCCACATGGAAGAAGTGCACCAGTCTGTGTGATCACAAGGGGACGAAGGGATCAGGTATCAGGCGTCAAAGAACAAAAAACCATATCATTGGGGGAACACCTCCATGATACGATCCCTAAGGACAAATGGATGCATAAGCAAATGTGGTGAAGAAAGCTGATGGTGCCCATCTATCAAAAGTTATAGCATCTGGGGTCTTAAAGGCTTGAAGGTAAACAAATGGCCATCTAGCTCAGAAGCAGCAAAGCCCACATGGAAAAAGCACACCAGCGTGTGCGATCATGAGATGTCCAAGAGATCAGGTATAAGGCATCATCAGAACAAAAAAATCTTACCATAGTGAATGAAGGAGGAAGTGCAGGGTGGAGACCCAAAGCCCATTTGTTGGCCACTGGAGATCCCCTGTAGAGGGGCCCTAGGGGAGGAGATGAGTCAGTCAGGGTGCGATGTAGCAGCAATGAAGAATACAGCTTTCCTCTAGTTCCTAAACGCTTCCTCTGCCCCCCCTTTCCTACCACTGTCATGATCCGAATTCTACCTTGCAAGTCTGGCTAGACCAGCAGATGTACACTGGTGCAGATAGGAGCTGGAGGCACAGGAAATCCAAGGCAGATGATACCTTCAGGACCAGGGGTGTGAGTGACGATACTGGGAGGGTAGAGAGAGAGTGGGTTGGAAAGAGGGACCCAAGTACAAGGATCTACATGTGACCTCCTCCCTGGGGGATGGACAACAGAAAAGGGGATGAAGGGAGACGTCAAACAGGACAAGATATGACAAAATAATAATTTATAAATTATCAAGGGCTCATGAAGGAGGGGGGAGCAGTGAGGGAGGAGGGAAAAAAGAGGACCTGATGCCAAGGGCATAAGTGGAGAGCAAATGCTTTGAGAATGATGAGGGCAATGAATGTAAAATGTGCTTTACACAATGGATGTATGTATGGATTGTGAGTCCCTAATAAAATGTTTTAAATAATGCCTATTTTTTCAGCTTTGTCTGATATATATGTATGGAGACAAAGTGCTGAAACAAAACCTCTATTTCTTTAGCACAAGAATTATTTTTCTTCCACTCAGGTCAAAGTTCAATATGGGGAGGAGCAGGCACTTAAAAGCTGAGTTCCAGGAAGCATTCAGGAATCCAGAATCCTTCCATGAAGTGGTTCTACCATTCCATTGAATGAAATTCTTCATTACATTCTCTACAACAAATTAACAGAAAGGTAAAGGAGAGTAAATAATTCAACGAGGGTTGATTGCATAAGAGAATTTTTAGGTAAAAATCCTATATTTATTTGCTTGTATTTACATTCCAGGGCGGGAAACTCAGCTACTTAGTCCCTTCTAACTGCAATGAGACTGGTTTGTGTAGCAGTGGAAAAATAGGGGGGATTTTGTTGAAAACATAGTAGCCATTAACATTTGGGGAAAGAACAATACAAACCAAGAAAGAAAAATCGCTCCAATAAAACTAAACCGGAGGAAACCAAAACCGTTTCCTACAAGATGATTATGATTCATGGAAAAATCACAGTGCTTTCTTGCTCCAGTGAGCTTCCTGGACTGTGATCTTAGCGTCCACAGATCACCAAAGCTACTTCCATGTCACTACCCTGGAGCTTTGAGCCACCAATCCTTAGATTAGTGGTGGGGGCCAAATGATTTCTCTAATTTAGTTCTTAATGTTATACTCTATCTAATTAACCAACATGAGAGATGGTTCGAATTTTTTCTAAATAAAGTATCATTTACATTTTTCTGGAAATTCCAGGGGACTATTTATAAGATACCACAGTCTTTAAATTTCTGTAGGTTGAAGAAATCTACATGCTGGGAAATTATGCATAATTATGGAGCTTTAAAAAATTAATTCTCCCACTTACAGTGAGTCTGAAAAGATTGTTATAATGCTTTTCCAGGTCAACTTGTACCCATCATAAAGGAGCTGGACAAAGGAGTGAGGAGAAGCTTGTTCCTCTCTGTCACAGTATGGATCTCTCCAGAGGCTATTAGGAAGATCCAAAAATTGAGTCATTTGTTGTAAATTTACTCAATTTAATTTGGGGTGAGAATAAATAATATTATATTTGATAGTTTTGTGTAGTCCTTGCCCTTTGATGGATTTATTGCAATTTATTGATGGTCTTTGGGTAGTATAAAACAAACTCCTGCCCCCCCCCCCCCCCCGGCATATGGACATTCACTTAATCTTCCAGTACCAACAGAAAGTACCCGATATAGACTATATCAAAGATCATTTTCACTCATTAGTGGCCATATCATTAACATATGTCATGTAAATATAGTGCTGGCTGGATCCTTGTAAAATATTCATTAAATTCATAGACTAAATACAAACTGAATGTGTCTTAAATGTTCACACAAGAGGAGTGATGAGACACAAATGTAAACCCACTTTGATTGGACTCCTGTTCCTCAAGCATTTGTGTTTTTTATTTAAATTTTCATTTAATTATTCAGACATTCTGATGATTTACATTTTCACTTTAAAGTTACATGTAAATCAGCGGCTTTTGTTTTGAATAAATCAGTATTAAACCATCAAATTCACCTAACTGAAATATCTGACAATATTACTTATGACTCTCCTTGGAATCTCAGTGGTATTTGGCCGGAGGCAAAACATGTCAGTTATGAAAAAGGAAAATTGTAGAAAGAAAGGGGTTGTTTTCTATTTTAAAAGAAGATTAAAAGGCTGTATAAAACCATGCCACTTCATTATTACTTCCCCCTTACCAAAGGAAGTTTATATTTATGGAAAGTATGAAACTGAAGCACCTTGGAGACTTATGTAATCTAATAACACAGAGTGATGGAAGCCGGCCAAAGGAACACTTTCCCTTTGAGACTGGATGGCCAATCAGCAGAGTGGGAAGGGTGGGATCTGTGCAGGCAAGTCACTGTGATTTAGTCTCATGCATCTATGGATTTGTTTTGGGATCTTGAGGGTTCTCAAAATCTCTGTAACTCAGTTTATGTATTTTCAAAATCAGAGGAGAGAGAGAGAAGACCTAATTTGCAGCTGCACCTATATTGAATTTTCTGAGGCACTTCTTTGTCATCCAATCTTCACTACCACCACTGTCATGGAATTTTCATCCATTTAAAATCTGGATGCTACTAGTCCTCTATGTTATGCTCTTTGCTCCTGCCACACAGGCTTCCTAGGATGTTTTGTTGTTGCTTTCTATTTTAATTCTCTACATCTATAGATTCTCAAGGGCCTTTGATAACAACATTCCTTCATCCTACAGAACTCTTGCCCCAGATATATGTACTCATGTCACTTTCTTTAGGTGGTCCCCCTTCACTACTGCATGTGCAATCGGAACCCATCCTTCCTCACTGGAGCGCCCCCATCCCATTCCTAGAATCCAATTATTCATCTATCTTTTTAAAAGATGTCTTATGTATTCACCATTGCTTTAGTTGACTGAGACAGAACAGTAAACAAAGAAGAATAAGATATGGAGAAGAAGACAAATCACAAACACACACACAATGTATCTATCATGACAACTGTTAGGAAAGAAATACAATTATTATAGGATCATTCTTCAAATATGAAATATATTGCCTTAGGATGAACTTATTTGTAGGAAATATATGAATATATCATTGCCTGGAAGAATTAGCACAATGTAATGTAAGTTTTCCACTACTACAGAATGTGCTTCCACAGTTCTCAAATGACTATTATATTAAATTATGATAGTTTTAATGTCTCACTAGATATACTTAAGAGACATTATTTTCATTAGAAATATCACAATTTCAAATAAGTTGGGAACTAATTCTTTTGGGTTGTAATTAGTAGGATGATGTTTTTAGGTATTAATCTAAAAGCGTGCAAGTGATGTATCAGATTATTTACATGTCATGTAAATATAATGCTGGTTGAGGCTCTATTAAATATTTATTAATGCATAGAATAAATAAAAACTAAGTGAATCTTAAATGGTCACATAAAATAAGTGATGAGATAGACCTCCTTAAAAACAATCTTTATTATACACTCTGAATGGATGAGTCGTGGATATTTCCTGAATAATAGCATAGAGGTACTTTCATTGTTGTTAGTGAACAAATACATATATATAAACACCTCTTGACTTATAGCCAAACTCAGGTGAAAATGCCAACTCATAACAACCCTGTAACACAGGGTAGAACTGCACCTGTGGATCTGGGAGACACACTCATAAGAAATTATAGTAGTGGTATTCCTAAGGGAGTTTGTTTCAAGGAGGAATACCTAAAATGGGACCTAGAGGCCACTAACTTAGAATGTCCCGAAAGAGAATGCAGGAGCGAAGTTAAAATAAATTGAGGAGCAGTGCTTTGCTCTGTGGTACATATGGTCACCAAGGGTCAGAACCAACTCAATGCCTTGTAAAAACAGGAGCATCATACAAATAGTGGTAAATAGAATCCTCAAATATAATTTTTCAAATGCATTAAAAAACTTAGCAACTATTAATATAAGTGGAACTTTAGGAGAAAGAAGGGGGGAAGAGAAAGAAAGGGAGAGTAGAAAAGAAATTTGAGTTAGAGAATTCTTCTAAAAATTGTGAAAACGCCACTTCCCTTACTTTCTAATTATTCTATTTCTAACAAAAGCCTCTAGCATTGCTGTCAGCTGAAATCAACTCGATGGCACACAACACATGAAGGTGCTTCTCTGTCTGCTAGAAATTTCATACTAAGAGGTCAACACTGAGACTCTAGATGGAGATAGGATTGAGACAAAGAATGTGAGGTTAAGAGCGGCTTTATTAGGGTAGGGAAAGAGGTTCCAGGAGGGAAGGGAGAGCAGAGAAAGGGACAGGAGCATCTTGAGCTCCTGGGAAGGTTCTGAGACCCAGTGAGTTAGATCAGAGAAATCACAGCTTGTCAGTGAGGTGGTGGGAGATATACATGGCTTGAGTGAGGGAGGTTTTTGTTGACAAGGAACAAGAAGGGAGATTTTTGCTTGCAGCTGCAGGAAGTTGAGTCAGGATGCAATCTGTGTGAAGTGCTTTTGTTGTTTGCCAACCTACTCCCTGGAGTGCTGGGACAGGGGGTGCACAACCTTGGTCTGGAGAGATAAGCTCCTTAGAATGCTAGGTCAGAAGATGCATACTTCAATAGGTCCTTTATCTTCCCAAGAGGCTGTAAATGGGGGCTTTGCAGTTCTATCTTCCTAAGGAGCCCGAGAGGAGGTGGGGGCTCCCTACTCTGGACCCAGTCCAAACATGTACAACTACTAAAAACCTGTAAAATTAACATTTATCAAGTGATATCCAGCACTGATTGTTTAATACTTGCTCACTGAAAATCAAAAGAAAACACACTTATATCAGAATCCATGAACCTTAGCAAGTCAAGAAAGAGCTGAGACACATGCCAAATATGTGTCCTCAATAGTTGTTTTTCATCAATGATTTTCTCAGAACAAAGCTATCATATTTAATGGCAGAAAGGTACTCTGAAAATGTATTTTAACTTATTAACTTAATTATAAGATATCTACGATGTCTCTCTGTCTCTATGTGCATGCATGTGGGATATATATGACTGAGAAGGGGTTAAGGGATGGGATAGAAATGGGACCATTTGAGTTAGGGAAAAAGTCTAAACTGCAAACATGAATTGGCGAAGCATCTTTCATGAATTAGCATTTCCCTAAAGGTCGTCATTGTCTCCAAGGCTTCCCTTCTGTGGCTTGTTCCCTTAGTGTCCTTTTCTCTTCCTTCCTCTGAAACCACATTTAAGACAACAAAAGTGTGCTGCTTTCTAAGATTTAAAAAATCTATCCATCTTCACTGACTGAATTTCAAAAAGATTGATGGGACAGGATAATAAGAGTTGGATATTAAAACTCAACATTACTAGTCATCATTTATTTGCTCTATGCTGACAGTTTATTTTGTACTCAATAAAACAAAAAAAGACAAATAGACATTTTCAGCAGCCCATTCCCAAGTATTTTATCATTTAAGCTACAGCTCATCTCTTTAGGTAAATGAAATATTGCTGATGTCCTAAATATCTAAAATGACATAGGGAAATACATCTACCTCTTTAGCTCCCTCTTTAGGGTATAATAATTATTATTAGAGCCTTATTCATATGAACATGTGTTGGTAACCACAGGAAGTCCTGGGGTGCTCAGATTTGTGTGTGTGTTGACATAGGGGTTATTATAAAAATAGCTAGTTTGGGTTATTTTATTTGCTGTAATAAGAAGTTATCCTGCCTCGACATGCTGATAGTGTTGCATGTTAATGCAAAACATTGCCACGTGTTGTCATAGCATTTTGGACTCTGAGCAACCACATGTGGATCATAGTAGAACTGTACTCCATGGAATCTTCAATGGCTTGTGATTTAGAAGTAGACACCCAGGCCTTTCTTCCTAGGAGTGCCTGGTTAGACAAGAACTTGAAATCTTTCGATTAGTAGCCAAGTACATTAATTGTTTTGACCGTCCACCTTAACCATGTCAGGGCAGACCAGCCCCTAATCATCACAGGTCCAGTAGATGCAATTGTACAGCAACAATAAGTAAAGATTACAGTAAAGTCATAGAGAGCATGAGAGATAGAAGAGATCTAAATAATGGAGTCAGACTCATTTTATAGTAGCATGACTACCTCAGTCTCACATGGTGGTCCATTTGAAGAGAGGGATTTATTGCTAACCAAGGCTTTTATATTCTCTGGGGAGAAGCAAGCCCCCTAATTATAGGTGAAGACATACATCACAGGAAAGAGTTGTGATATAGGTCATACAGTAATGAGAGGGGGTGATCTAGAGGTATCCAGGCAATAGGAAGAGGAGGGATTGGGGCTATACATGTGACAAAATGGGAAGATTCTAGTTTCAGAGAGGGAGCTTAATTTTGGATGACACCTAGGGATTTTAACTGTTCTCTGGCTCACAATAGAAACCATTATTAGTAGGGTGTAAACCCCACCTATAGAAACAAATGGATGACTACAAGTCTTTGGGGAGAAGTAGCCCATTGTCCTTAACAACCAGGAGTGGGCTCCTCTTGTGATGGACCCAGACAGTTGTCTGGCAACTGATTGCCTTCAGAGAGGTAACTTGATCATCATTTACCATTAGTTGCAAGCAGTGTCCTAAGTCTGACATATATTTGGGGGCAATAACTTGGGAGAAATCTTTCTGTTTGCCACAAAACCCTGAGACAGAGTTGTTGTTTTTTTCCTAAGATTAAAAAAAAACCAAAACTCAATAATACTGCCAGTATGTTGGATCCCAATTCAGTGGCACTTCTGTGGTCTGATTCCATCAGTTCCTGGATTTTATCCACTGTTTTTGCAATAACAGAGATTGTAGTTTGTGGTAGTTACATAATCTGTTGTCTACTTGAGACTTAAGAGTGAAGAGATGTTTAGCCCATCAATCAGGTCACATCTTGATGACCTCATTTGGAGCACTAGGGAGATAAACAGATCCCTGGAGGCTGGACATTCACACATTCCCTATGAGGCATTCTTGTTGAAAAGCCACATGGAGAGAAGTTGATGGAGCCAGAGACCTGGAGCTAGAGGAGCCACATGGAGACCCATGCCAGCACTAAGATGCTTCCACCACCACTGGACCCACAATACTTTCCACCCACTGGCCTGTGATCTTCCTGCATTCGACATCATTGCATTTGTTGTGTGAGTCTGAAGAGGAATTTATACACTGGTAATGAACATATTGGCTAAGGTCGGATTTATGGACTTCATCTAGACTTGGCTGGGATGTTTTCTCAATATTCAGTTGCTCTTGTATATAAAGCTCTTTCTTAAATACACATGAGAGTCTATGAATATTTTTTATCTAGTCAACCATGATTAAAACAGAGTTAATTAATCTCTTGTCTCATGGTTGAAGTCTTCAAGGCTTTCTTAAAATGCTCATTCTACCTGAAAACGGTTGTGTTTGCTGGAGCAGTTTGAGAAGCTGTTCTTTAGGATTTGTTAAAACATTGATCTTGACTCTGTCCTCAGAATGATTGTCCCCCCCAACCCATTTCACAAGACGTAAACATTTATTTTTGAAAGCACACTTAGGAGACCAAGACCAATGTATTGTTGAGAGGACTTGTTTATAGCCATCCAGTGAGATAGTGAAAAGTCTTTTAATATTTTGCTGTTTAAAAAAAAATGTGCACATATGCACTGATACCCTAATAACAATATGGCTGATCTACACTCATATATGCACGAAAGTGAGCGTTCTTCACATACTTCATCATATTGAGCAAGAATCCAACTATCTTTTTAGTTAGTAATTTTTAATGATTTTCAAAAAGGTAAAATAAGGCCCTTTACTCACTTAACTTTTTTTGCAGTTTTAGTTTTTTAATAGTTTTACTGGAATATACATCATGTATCACATGATTTAATCCTTCAACCATATTAAGAAAATTTGTGAAATCATCACCACCATTAATTTAAGAGCATTTCCTTCTCATAGTCAACATTGTTAGCTCACCCTTTGTTGTTCCCCACTTCCTCCCCTGATACTCCCCCAGGCAGCTATCAATCCAGTTACTCCTTCTAAATATTTACTTATCTTAGGTTTCATATAAGCACACACACACAAAGCATAAATAGGAAACAACTATAAACAACAACAATGACCAGACAAAACAGAACAACCTTGCAGCAACTTTAAAAGGGCTCAAGAGGAAGATCAAATGATAAGGTACTGCATTTTAACCTAACTACATTTGGCATAACTGACTTTATAATGCTTTCTGTCTGATAGTGAGGCTATTCACGCTCCTGGACTCAAGGCTGAGAGTTTCTCTAGGGACATAGTCCATATGGGGACCCAGCAAATGGATTTGGGGCTCCCACTCTCATCCAGAACCGTCTATATATCCACTGTTCACAATTTTTAGCCCAGATACAATCTTCCCTCCAGATTGGACTTTATGATATACAATCCTTGAATCATACAGACTGATGTGCTTCTTCCATTTGAACTTAATTGAAACCTCACTTAGATCACTGCTTGTTTGAAGACAAGCTTTTAAGACCCCAGAATTTATTCTTTTGGGTTTTGGGAACTATCTGATTTCTTCACATTCTGCTATAGCACCCACATCTTCAGTGATCCCTTCATGAACGTGGGTACCAGAGTGTAGGGCCTTATCATAAGAATGCATTGTTCTTAAATTGGGGCTAGAATTAAGTACAAGCCACAAATCTATCCATATATCTGTTTATATATACCTCTGGTTTACTTTAGAGTGATCATTACCATTTTATGATACAGATCTGTATAAATCACCCCTCTGAAACATAAGGTAAATCTTTTAATAGTGTCACATTTATTTTAGCCAGCATTTTTAAATTTAAAACACTGTTGATAAAGGAAATTTTATATGTATAAGATAGCATTCTAGACCACAAGATATGAATTGTTAACTTGTATAGATGAAACACTTACGTGACCGGATACTTTTAATTCAAACAATGGAAGTTGGTGATTGAGCAAAACTTATGATAACACACATTCACAAAGGCAGAACCATTCCTCCCAGGTAAATACACACCATAAGAAGGCGAGGAGGGCCTGGAAATAGTAAATAGATAGTAGTCCCAGGCCTCCATTCATTGGGCAACCTCAAAGTAACAGGTGTGAACCAAAGTCCAAAGGCTGCTAATTCCATAACCTTGAGATAGCAGCCAGCCAGTCCTTCCCACACTAGGGTGCTTCTGCCTTTAATCTAAGTGAGTCAGGGGCTTTCTCAAATCTTCTACCGATGAGTTTAGGTAAAATCTCTTCCACTTTGTGGGATTTCCACATCTAATCCTACTGGCGTGGCCTATGAAGGATGTCGTGCATCTCAAAAGGACAGAGTCTAAGGTTCCTGTAGTCTAGTGCAGACTGCCTGGGTCGGGCCTGGATAGAAACTAGAACAAAAGTGCCCAATCAATTAGGAACATAGTACTGGCCGTCATCTTCCTTTCGGTTCTATGTAAATATGGTTAAGCAATTTTTTTTCCTAATGGGAATTTGCTCATCTGGGTTCATCTACCAACAGGAATGTAGCCACCTTCTCCTAGTTATAAATGCACCCTCTGCTTCCATCTTCACTTGAATTTCCTATCAGTTTCAGTTATTATTCTTGTCAGAGTGTCTGATTTGGTGGCAATCTTAGCACAATATTGTATGACAGCAACTGAATGGCCTTTTCCCTTTTCCTCTATCTTGAAAAAACTGACACCAGGAAAGGTGAGTTCTGCTCTGTTAAAGTGGTTGTCGAGATGTACTTATAACTGGGGTGATAGAAGGTTCATAGCACTAGGCAGGAATTCTATTTTGTTGCTAGGGAGGCCATGTTACCAGATTACATGACCTGAGAGCATAAGCCTGCCTTTGTCTTGGTGTGTCTCCATATAGTAGCTAACTCATACAATATTGGTCCTTCAGTGATTGACCAACTTCACCCAACATGATCATTTCCAGGTTCATCCATGCCATGAGGTCTTTAACCACTGTGCTTTAGGAATTCATGATAATCTACTATTCTACTGATGGGCATGTGGGCTGCTTCCATCTTCTTACTCTTGTGACCTGTGCTCAGTGAACATGGGAAAGCACACATCTATTCATGTGGTATCTTATTTCTTTGGGGTATGTGCCCAGAAAAGGTATTTCTGGGCCATATGGTTTCAATTCCTAGTTGTTTTACATAGTACCACACAGCTTTCCACAAGAGTTGTGCGGATTCACCCAGCCCACCAGCAGAGCAAGGAAGTTCCAAACTCTGTACCCTCCACAGCATTTGTTTTTCTCTCTTTTTTGAAATGGGCTATCATTCATTGTTGGAAGAAAATGTAGTTTTTTAATTAAAAAGTTGTGATAAGACAAAATATTTAAAGTTTTAGGTAAATTAATGAATATTTTATTATTTTAATATTTATTGTTTTCAGAGTTTTAATTTTACTACTGTAAATAGAAGGATAGCCAATTAAAAATAAATAAACAAACAAAAATGGCTTTGGGGATCTTCAGTAGTTTTTAACTGTATGAAATGATCATAAGGCCAAAAGGGTTAGGGCCATTTGTCTAGGGGAAAACAGTCAAAAGCCAGTGCAAAGAACTGTGGTTATTAATTTACTGATCAATAAACATTTTAAAAACGGAGGTTACAGTTGATATGATATGGGAGTTTGCCTGTTTCTTTTCATTTTTTCCTTTCTCTTTTTTCGTGTTCATGTTTTTATGTAATGTATTTGTGGATTTTATGTCTACATATATTCATCTTTCCATTTTCTTCTCTGTAAACTGTTTCTTCAGGTCCCACTCTTCCCCCTCACCCTCCCAAGGTCCTCCTTTACCTTCTTTCACCTGAAGCCCTATCTTCACTACATATCACATTCTTTAATTAAGTGGAGTAAAGAATCATTTTGTGGTAGTTTTATAATAATTTGTCAATTTGAGGATTAAGAGTGTAGGGGTGGAGTCTAGCCTTTCAATCAGATCATAGTCAATGAGGCCTCTATGTGGGCATGATCTTCTCCTGAGAATTCTGGAAGATCCTGTATTTTCTTCCTTGGAGGGGGGGAAACACCTTTCTCTCTCTAGTTACTCTGGCAGACATTGCAGCTGACAAGATATATGGAATTATGCTTAGTGCCCTGAGCTGGAGAAGCCATATGGGCCTACCTGGATGCTACCAGAGAAGCCACATCGCAGAGACCCCTGCAGTGATGAATTGTTTACAATGCCTCTGGATCCAAAGACTTTCTACCCACTGGGCTGTGATCATTCTGCATTCGGCATCATTGCATGTATTTCATGAGTCTAAAGAGGACTTTATAGATTGGTTGCCAACCAGATGGGCTAATATCTAACTAAGGGACTTGGACTGGACTGATCTGGGATGATTTCTTAATGTACAATTACCCTTTATATAAAACTTTGTCTCATACACATATGAGTTTCTATGGATTTGATTTTCTAGGCTACCCAGACTAACATCATTTACTTTAGTTAATCAATAAATATTTTTGTTCTGGCCCCTTTATTTGACAGAAGTATACTAAACTTCTCCTTTGTCTCTCACCTATTGGATAATTAATATTAAAAGTTTCCTCAAAATTGATAGTGGAAATTGTTGTACAACCCTTTATATGATAGAACAATTGGATTGTCTTATACGTGGATTATGTGTTAAAAACTGTTTTTAAAAATGTTTCCTAAAGACTATACAAGCATGAATAAAAACCTAAACAATGTTCTGCATGACACTTTAATGCTTAGATATTTTTAGTAGAAGAATTTCAATGTCCGTATAACAGAAAAAAGTACCACTTAAAAGAAATGAATTTAATTCTGAACATGTAAGTGAAGAATCTGAGAAACATGAAGAAAAATAAAACATTGCATGACAATGTTGGAAGAAGCTAAGGGTCTACAGCAGAGGCACATACCAGGGAGAAACTCCGTGCAATGGAGCAGGGTTATAAATGTGAAAGCAATTTAATGACAGATGCCAAATTTGGAATTTGTTCTTGCATTATATTAAACTGTTATCTCTCTTGTTTAATAAAATCATGTTATCTGGAAAGTTTCGTTAGTACTAATGTTTACACCTATCATGGAATTGAAGAGGACACTGGCTTTAGGATTGAGACCAAATCTTCAATACCATGAGAACAATGAACTGTAAATGTGAAATGATTCAGTATAATAAAAGTTATTCCTGGAATCATCATAAATGATTCCAGGTAGACTAGAGAAATTCCTTAACATTCATATGTGTGGAAGAGAGAGGTTTATATCAAAGAGTACTTACATATTAAGAAAATATCCCAGCCCCGTCCAGGTCAAGTCCAAAAGTCTAATATCGGCCCACATGTCCACTGTTAGTCTATAAATTCCTCTTCAGATTCTTGTAACACATGCTGTGATGCTGAATTCAGGAAGATCATGGGCCAGTGAGTGAGAAGTCTTGTGGATCCAATGGCAGTGGAATCATCTCAGTGAGGCTGCCATCAGCATAGCTCCATTTGGTTTGTTGACAGAAAGGTGAAGCAGAGAGAGAGTGTGTGTCCTTCCTCCTGGGAGAGATACAGGAAGTTCCCAGATTCTAATGAGAAGATCATGTCCATCAGGAGGCATCATCAGGCTGTGAACTGATTGACAGGCTAAACTCCACCCGTTCACTCTATCAAGTTGAAAATGTAACTACTACTGGCCTGCTGACTTTCATATTGTATGTTGAAATGGGAACTGAGTGATTTGTTTGAGATCTTTTCTAACTCCCAATCCTGTTTTTTGGACTACCATTGTGTTATGTTGGTTAGTATTTCCTTACAATGGATACACAGTCAAATGTGCTGAAATCAGAAATAATGGATTCTGTTACATTATTTCTAACATGACACTAAACACAAAGGGCTATTGGTGTAGAGGGTGGTAGATTTTCCATTGGTATAAATAAATGTAACCAATTTTGAAACCAACTATCCAAAGATGTGTATACTTAGACTGTGAGATTACACCAAACTCTTAGTCCAGTAAAATGGTCAAAGAAAGGAACGTAGAGAATTAATACGTTTTCTAGACTTGAATCTTGTCTCTAATTTTATTACTGTGGGAGAGTTAGTAAATAATTTATTCTGTTTTTCAAATTCCCTGTCTGCAAAATGGAGTTAACATTAATATTGCTATTGAGTTATGACAAATAATGTAAATGTATAAAATTTAAATTAATGACTGAGAAATTGTAAATCTCAATGAACATGATTTCATTGTATTTTTAAACTCTAAATTCGGAGTCATTAAAATACTTTTTCTTTTCTAATATTGCATGTATTCTCAAGGTCAAATTTGCCAGAACATTAGTATTTTTTAAACCACAGCTCACATATGTTCACATGATATTATCACATCTGTTGGAAATATAAACATTTCAATCAACTGGTGATTTGCTTTCATGAGAACACTTTGTTTGATAGTCCTTGTATTATCATGGGAATGCCAGTTGTTCATTTTGTGTTGAATTAATGAGTTAGTCAAGAAGAGAATATAATCCATGTACTGGTTTCTAAAATTGATCTACAAACATTACACTGAATTAAAAATAAGATTTTAAACCAGAATGTATACCCTGCTTACTTATTTTAGCTATTTTTGTTTGCTTTTGTTAGTATATAAACTGTAGGTCAATTAGTATCACATTCTAGCCCACTGTAGCAATTGCTAAATTAATTACAAGGAGACAATTGGCAAAGAAGCAGTGACATACGGGATGAGAGTGAGTTCTGGCTTGTGAAATAACAGACGCAGTCTGCTCTTCTCTTTCATAAACAATGACACAGTAGGAAGTACCTGGAAGTTGTCCAGGGTTTGATCCATTGAGCAACGGTGTCAAGAGAGCTGAGTTTCCATACTGGCTAATGTATTAAGTCAGACAAATCACAGGAACTACTCAAGTTTCAATTTCCTGAACTCTAGAACATGAGGGGATGCTTCAGAGTTCTTTTGTGTGGGAAGGGAATATTTTCTTTTCTTTTATTTAAGGCAAGAGTTTACACAGAAATTAGAGTACCATTCAACAACTTCTATAGCAATTAGCCAGTGCTATTGCTTATATTGCTCACAATGTATTACTGTTCTGTATTGGGTATACAATTATTAGTGCTCTAAATTCCCTGCTTCCTTACCTTCTTATCTTTGCTTTAAAGTATACATTCCCAAATTTATTTGGCCAACTGCCACCTTTTCCATAAAAAAAGAAAGCAAGACATTCCTGTGTCCTTTGGCAATTAAAAATATTTGTACTGTAAACCATAATCCAAGATCACATATAGATATCTGCTTTTGCAGCTCACCTTGGATTGTTCCCAGGTCCCCTGTGGGCAGTATAAAAAAAACTTTGGGAAAAGTGCATTGGAATAATTTAAAATTTTTTCTGATTACTATTAATGATGTTTTGGGTGTGTGAATCGGGTGCTCAGGTGGGAGGGGGTTTATATTTCAGCTCTTCCACTCTGCAGTCAACAGCTTAAACTGCTCATCAACACCCTCTCTATTCAATCCTCTCCTCAGCCCTTGATTTTTTTTTCTTCTTCTGGCCTGTCATCATTCCCGACTCCTACGTCAAAACCTATCACATTTCTAGTCGGTGGCTTCATTTTCCCCTCCTTGCCCTTCTTCCTTTGGAAGCCTTCAATGTCTGTTCCCTTCGGGTTGTAAGTATACATATCTTGCCTTTTATCCTTATTGCAGTGGTCTTATGTAATATTTTTTTCTTTTGTGATTGACTAACTCCATGCAGGTTAATCCACCTCATGTTCCATGAGCCCATTGGTATTCATATATGCATTGTCTTCCATTGTGTGCATATGCCAGCGTTCCTTGAGAATCGATTTGACCATTGACCTCTTGTTGTTGTTAGGTGCCCTTGAGCCCGTTCTGACTAATAGCAACCTGATGTACAACAGAACTAAGCACTGCTTCACCTGCTCCATCCTCACAATTGTTCTGATGTTGCAACCCATGTGTCAATCCATTTCCCCTCAGGTCTTTCTCTTGTTTCTGCCACTCTACTGTATCAAGCATCAACAGTGTCCTTCCCCAGGGAGTAGTTTCTCCTGCTAACATGTCTGTGGTAGTTAGATGATTATATTTCAAATTTAAGATGGATAAAATTGGAAGGGTGCAATCCAACTTGTGTTGGGTCACAGACTGATCATGCCTCCTTGGGAGTATGGACTTCCTTTAAATGGTAGAGGAGTGGGGTGGCCTGGGGACCTCCCCCTTTCTTTCCTGCCTTTCACTTTCCTTCTTGCTGGTTCTTTGTCACTGACCTAGAGAGCTCCAATGCCCTGCAGTTTCTACTGCACACAGGAATCTGCACTCTCTGGCCTGTGATCTTCCTGTGTTCTGCTTCATCACTTAAGGCTACATGTGTCTGAAGAGGGATTTATGGACTACTATCAGACTCATGAACATAAATTACAGTGGACGGGGATGCCTTCTCGATATATAATTACTTCTTGCTATAAAGATCTTTCTTATACATAGGTGTGTTTTTTCTCTAGTCAAACTGGGCTAACATAATACCCAAAGTATATGAGGTGAAATCAGGATATCCTTGCATTTAAGGAACATTCTGGCTCTATTTCTATTAAGATAGATTTGTGTTTGGGGGGGGGCAGTCCACAGTACTTTCAATATTATTCACCAGCACAATAATGCAAGTGTATGGAATCTTCATTTGTCATATTTATACAATGTCCGGGTTTCATATGCACATGAGACCCCTGAAAATCCCATGGCTTGGTTGAAGGCATCTTTGTCCTCAAAGAAATGTTCCTGTTTTCAACATTTTAAAGAGGTCTTGTGTACCAGATTCACCCAATGTATCTTTTGATTTCGTAACTACTGCTTCCTTCAAAATTGATTGTGTATCCAAGCAAAACAAAATCCTTAACAACTTCAGTCTTTTCTCCATTTACCATGATGTGCCTGCCTATTGGTCCAGTTGTGACAATTTAGGTCTTCTTTACATTCAGTTGTAACCCATACTGCAGAATGCGATCCTTGATCTTCATCAGCAAATAATTCAAGGCTTTTTCTCTTTCAGCAAGCATGGTTGTATCATCTGAAATTTATAGGTTGCTAACAAAGCCTTTCTCCAAACCTGATGACACATTCTTCCTCGTAAAGTCATTCTCTGATAACGTGTTTAGCATACAAACTGAATAATTATGAGGAGAGGACACAACCTTGAAACACAGGTTTCTGATTTTAAAAACATGCAGTCCTCCCTTGTTCCTTCACACAACTTCCTCTTAATCCATGTAAAAGTTCCACATGAGCACAATGAAGTGTTCTGGAATTCCAATTCTTCTCAAGACTATCCATAGTTTCTTCTGATCCACAAAGCCAAATCCTTTGGATAGTCAAGAAATACAAGTAAACATCTCCCTAGTATTCTTGGCTTTCAGCTCCAATCCATCTGATATCAGCAATGATAACCCTTGTTCCAAGTCCTCTCTAAATCTGCTCTGAGACCCTAGCATCTTCCTGCCAATGCACTGCTTCAAGTTTTGTTGGGTGATCATCTCCAAAATTTTACTTGTATGTGATGTTAATGATATTATCCTATATTTTGTCCATTCTGTTGACTCACCATTCTCTAGAACAAATAAGGATCACCTCCTGTCATTTGACCAAATAGCTTTATTCCAAATTTCCTGGCAAAGATGAGTGAGTGCTTCTATGGCTTCATCAAGTTATTGAACATTTCAATTGGCATTCTAGCAATTCCTAGAACCTTGTTTTTGGCTACTGATTTCATTGGTTCTTGATCATATGCTACCTTTTTCCCCTGCCTTCTTGTTATGCATCTTGAGTGGTTCAATATTTTCTCCATAAAATTCAATTGTACAATTCGAGGGTAGACTTTCTTTCATTCTTTCACTTTAAGATATGCTGGGTGTCTTCTTTTGTTTTTCTAATGCTAGCTCTTTGCATATGTTATTAAAGGATTCAACTTTGCCTTTGTGAGCTTCCTTTAGAATTTTTTGCTCAGCTCTGACTTTACTGTTTCTTCCATTTATCTTAACTGCTCTATGATTAAAAGCAAGCTCAAGAGTCTCTTATGACACTTAACTTCATTTTTTCTTTCTTTCCTGTCTTCTTAATGACCCTTTATTTCTTCGTGTATACTGTTCTTGACGTCATCCCACAGCTCATCAGATCTTCTGTCATTAGTGTTCCATGCCACAAACCTGTTCTTAAGATGATATTTAAATTCAGGTAGGATGCAGTCAAGTTTGTATTTGGGCTCCTGTGACCTAGTTTTAATTTTCTGCAGCTTCACTGAAGCAATTGGTGAGCTGTTCTACCATCAGTGCCTGGTCTAATTTTAGGTTTTGATGTTGAGTGTATCCATCATCTTCTCCCACAGTTGTAGTCAATTTGATTTCTGGGTATTCCATCTGGAGAAGTCCAAGTGAGTAGTCACCTTCTGTGTTGTTGATATAAAGTATTTGCAATGATCTTTAGTCTTGCAAAATTTTACCATGCAACATATGGCTTTGTTTCTATCATTGAGACCATATTTTCCAACTACGCTTCCTTCCTCTTTGTTTCCAAATTTTGCATTCCAGTTGTCAAAAATTATCAATGCATATTGACTGTATGCATGATCAATTTCCAACTGAAGACACTTCTTCATCACTAGGTTGAGATTTGTGAGTAAATTTGAATAATAGTTTTATTAACTGAATGCCTTGTATGCAGGTGGATATATCATCCTATTATGGACAGTGTTGCACATCAAGATATGTCTTGAAATGTCATTTTTGGCAATGACTGTTCCTCTTGAATATGTTACTCCTGGCATGATAAACCATATGATTTTCTGATTCAAAATGGTCAAAACCTGCCCATTTCAGTTAACTAACTACTAGAACATTGATATTTATGAATTCCCTTTTGTTTTTGACAATCAAACTTTTATAGATTGATACTTTGGACATCTCAAGGTACAATTCTTAATGGATGATGGCAACTTGTCATTTTGAGTTGAGACTCAACATCAATGAAGATCCTGAAGGCTTTACTCTCACAAGCTTTACTCTACCCACATCATATGGTTCGACTCTCCTTTGAGAAGGCAGCTCTTGGTCAGCCATATTTTGAGTGCCTTTGGCCTGATGTGCTCATCTTCTGGCACTCTGTCTGACAAGGTTCTCTGTATATTCATGACATTTTCAGTATCTGACAATATTTGGACACTATCCATTATGTTTTCAGTGGCTAATTCCCCCAAAGTGGACATCCTATTCTGTCTTCATGGTTTACTTTTAGTGTGAAAACTGCTGAAATTGTTCACTTTCAGTGACCCTGCTAGTATTTAAAACGCTGTACATAGCTTCCACAATGCACCAAAATATGGCAGAATAACAGACATGGAGCATATTGGCTTCGGGGGGTTAAGTTTTAAAGAAGTTAATGATTCACAAGGGATATTCTGTATTTTATGGGCATCTCTTCTCTACTTGTATTCAACAAAAATCAAGGGTTGCAGGTAGATAGTTTTTTTTTCTCTTTTAACTTATCTTAATATTGTTTATTGGTACAGTTGTTTCAAATTTTTATTTTCCTTACATACAATCTGCATTCTGAAGGCTGAAATCTGATTTTCATCAAGTGTTTTAAGTCTGCCTCAATTTCTTTTCTTTTTTTCCTCGTTTTTCCCCCAATCATTTTATTAGGGGTTCATACAACTCTTATCACAATCCATACATACATCAATTGTGTAAAGCACATTTGTACATTCTTTGCTCTCATCATTCTCAAAACATTTGCTGTCCAGCAGGGAGATAGTGTTCAAATTCTTAGATGTATACATTTGAAAGAGGCTGGCTCTGCCTTCAAGAAACTCACAGTAGAGTGAACAATGTAATGAAATAGAGGATCGCATTTCTGTAAACTAAATGTTGTGATACTTGACCACAGGGTCTTTCTTCTTTCGGACTCACAGAGAAGGGAATAACACTTAATATTGAGATTAGCCTTTTTTTTCCCCTGAAAAGACTCTGGAAGCCCTGAATTTTGAAGAGTGGACATATGTTACTGTGAATGAGCAGAGGCTAACGGAGATTTTCAGACAAACGGACAGCATTCTCAGAACATGCAACCAGGAATTTCTGATAGCTTATGGCTGAAGTCCAGGCTGGAGATGCAGTGGCCAGATGAAAGCTAGATAAGAAGGCAAACATATTACAAGGGTCCACTATGTCATACTAAACATTTTAATTTGCTATGTCAAATAATGGAGAGTAATCAAGGAATATTATAAATGCAAGTAACATAATCAGAAGTGCATTTCAAATACGATGTGGAAAATAAAGTGAACAGATATGGAGGGGCGAATTAATGGGGTCGGCATATGTGTTCACAAACTCCCAAGAGAAAATAGGAAAACAAATGGAAAATGACAAAGGCTTGATCGACAGAGATGACAGCAATACAGTGAAGGGGATTGGGGAGTGATCAGTGGATGTGGAAGCGGGGCAAAAAAAGTGAAACTCATCAACATTATATAAATAAATTTTGTGGAAATGGCCATTGATTGAAAAGAGGGAAAACTGAAGAGGAGGGTTTCTTTTGGGCTGAATCGTGGCGGGACACCTGAAGGGAAAAGATGATGAAATTTCAACCACAACAGGTTAAGATTAACGTTCCAGAGTTTATAATGGAAGATATCCAAGAAGAGCCTCAGGGAGGGTGGGTTGGAAAGGGGGAACTGATTACAAGGATCTACACGTGACCTCCTCCCTGGGGGGCAGACAACAGAAAAATAGGTGAAGGGAGACGTAAGACAGGGAAAGATATGACAAAAAATAATTTATAAATTATCAAGGGCTCCTGAGGGAGGGGCAACAGGGAGGGAGGGGAAAATGAGGAGCTGATGCCCGGGGCTTAGTTGGAGAACAAATGTATGAGAATAATGAGGGCAATGAATATACAAATGTGCTTTACACAATTGATGTATGTATGGCTTGTGATAAGAGTTGTATGAGCCCCTAATAAAATGATTAAAAAAAGAACCTACATATATTAAACTAGAGAACAAAATATATTCTCTCATGCTACTTTTACAAATCAGGATATAATTTTAGTTCAAAAAATAATTAAAACTTTTTAGTGCTTTAATTGTTAGGTACCAATCTAAATCTGAATAATTAAATCAATATATATTATTTGAGTATTTTTTTATTTGCATTGGTCCTGCTTTGAAAGATTTTATTAGGGGATGGTGTGTTATCTAATAATTACCTTACAAATTAATCAAAATCCAGACTGAATGCCATTGGTGGATTCAAGTCATAGAGATCCTATAGGCCTTGGTAGAAGAACTTCCCCTGGGGGTTTTGAGAAAATAAATCTTTGTGGGAGAAATTCCAAAACAAATATGTCAGTTTGAACCTTTTGCATGTTTCAAGCTATCCCCCAATCACCTATTTCCGATGAAGTGGTTACTCAGTCAAGGTAGAGCCCTCTTTAGACTCTATTTCCCTTCCCTCTCATTCTCAGGGTGTGCTTCATTGAATGGTTGTAATTTTGCTCCCATCTCACAGGACACAGAGATGCATTAGTTATTCTGAGTGCTACCGAAAGTTTATAGGCGGAGTGTGCAGGCCACAGCTGCCAGAACAATGGACAGTCATCTGTCAGGAATTGACCTTAGGTGTGGCCACCTTTTGCTGCCTTTGTCTTTATAGTCAACAATGGCTAATAATAAGTCACAGTGAAGTCCCTTGCTTCTTCACAATGTCAGCCTGTAATGACTGAATTAATTTTTATTACATATATAATTAAAAAGTTAAATAGTACCTTTGATCTAAGTGAAAAAGAGATAAACCTAACTCATTACAAAAATATCGATGTTCTAAGCATTTTAATTAGGGCTATACAAAACATAAATTGCTGTTTATAGGCATGATTTATTAAGGGGGATTATCACCAGTGCTAATATGATAATTTTCAAACTCCTTTGTTTGATACTCACAAATTCTTTCTCTTCTCATGTTAGTCTAATTCTGAAAATGGAAGTGTGAACTCCAGGAAATCGGGTCTTCTTTTGTGCTTATTCCTCCATGTACCTATGACTTTGCTTCTGCCATTGTTCTGTCTTCTCTGCATAAAGACAGCAGCTTTAGCACAGTGGTGGATTTTCCAGAGACATTTCTTAACCTGCACTGATGCACAATTACATTCAGTACGTATGCTCTGCATCCTCTGTCACATTTTATATAGGTATGACTTGTCCCCAATTTACCTTTGAGAGAAATAAAAGCCCAGTGCCATTGCATCCGCCCCCCCCCCTTGTGGGGGACATTGTATGTTGCAGAGTGGTTCTATCGGGGTCTCAGCACCATGCTCTTTGGGAAGCAGCCCAGTAGACTTTTCTTCCAAGCTGCCTCATGGTGGAGTTCAAACTACCAACTTTTGATTAGTAGTCAAACCCTTAAGCATTTGTACCATCCAGAGTGGAATGAGCAGATGAGAGAAAGGAGGAAATAATTGTTGTAGCTTGCATAGCAGTGGGAGATAACCCACTCAGTCTTTCTCAAAATCATCCAATCTTCTGGAAAAGCTCTCTCTAAAGTGTTACAAAGCACATCTGCGACTTTTATGAAGAAGGTGCCTATAATCCACCCCATTGTCTTTTCAGTGCGTGGGAAAACTGGACAATGACAAAGGAAGACCACAGAAGAATTGCTGCCTTTGGATTCTGGTGTTGGAGAAGAATATTAACTATGGTCTATCAGAAAAATGAACAAATCTGTCTCCAAAGAAGTACAGCCAGAATACTCCCTAAAAATAGGGATCATTCTCTTTATCCCTGTAATCATCTCCATATCCCTGTAGTCATCTCAACTACTTTGGACATAATATTGGAAACAACTGATCTCTGGAGTAAATCATCATATTTGGTAAAGGAGAATGTTGGTGTAAAGGTGGAATGTCCGTCAACAAGAGAGATTGACACAATGGCTACCGGAAGGGGATGAAACCTAACCTACCAATGTGAGAATGGAGGTTGATGGGGCAACATTTCACTCTGCTCCACGTAGAGTCACTGGGAGTTAGAACTCACTCAGGACAATGTAGCAGCAAACACATCAGTGCCAGGGACATGGCACTTGGACCATTTTATATTTCTCAATCCTAATTTAAGTAGATATTATAGATTATTTTATATAATCTATTACATAGATACAAAGGAGATGGCATGCTTCAAATAAATTGTCAAAGACCCCACATTTTCATGAAGAGCTAGATTTTCATTCACTTTTGTTCCTGCGTCTGGTACCCCCAAACCAAACTCAACTCACTGCCAATCAAGCCCTTTGTGACTCGTGGTGTCCCTGTGGCACAGGGCAGAGCCGCCCTGTGGGGTTGCAAGAGGGAGTTTCTTACCTGGAGTAGAAATCCTTATCCTTCCCCAGCGCCAGGAGCAACTGCTGGTTTCAGAAAGCTAATCTAGAGGTTAGCAGTCCATTGCATAACCACTGCATCATCAGGGCCACATAATTTAGTAACCATGGACATTGAATCTAAGCCAATAGTGTAAATTCAACTTCGGGGGACTGGGATGTCCATGATATGGCCTAACATAGTATGGTCAAGTCCATGATGAAATCTTGTGTGAAACATCCAAGTAGTTAGAGGGAGAGTAGACCTTTGTAATCTGGTCTCAGGAGCCCAAGCAGTTGTAGGAAGAATGCACCTCTTTCTTATGGCCCTAAGAGTCCCGGTGGTGTCATGGGCTCCTCCTTGGGCTGCTAAGAGCAGGGTCTACTTTTAGAAAATCAGGTTTTCTACTTCCATGAAGGTTGACAGTCTCCGAACCCACAGAAGCAGGAATACTTTGTTCTACAGACTGGCTGTGAATCAGAATCAACTTGATGACAGTGGGTTTAGTTGGGGTTTTAATCTGGCCATAGGCATGATCAAATTCAGGCAGTTTTCATTCAGGATGTGGTCTACTCAGTATAAGCGTATGAAAGCTAACCATTCCTTCTGCTGGATTTGGATCCTGCATCTGGCTTAGTCACCTGTTATCTCACCTGCTGATCCCAGGAGCCAGAAGGAGACTGTTGATTTTGGATTTGGCCAATTTCACGTTCATGTTGCTGTATACACCAGCCTGTGGTTTTCCTGCTTCATTTCCCTGCTTTCTGTCCTCCAGCTCCTGCAGCTACAGGAGTCAGGAGAAGTCTTCAGCTTACATCAGATCCATGAACCTGAAGTGGATTGAACTCACCCACATCTACAACTAGCTGAGGCATTTCTTGATATAAAGCTCTCTCTATACACATATACATGTAAGGATCACTGGTTTAGCTTCTCTAGAGAACCGGCCTAACCCAATCATTGTCACAAAAGGTTTGTTAGCTAAAACCCGAGGCTATAATAATGATAATATCCAGACTCTATAAATATGGAGATGAAATCACAGGAAACTTAGGTAAATTCCCCCAAAGAAGCACAAATGGACTTTTATCCCAGGCAGGCTGAACACACACACAAATATTCCTAATTATTATAAATTCCTTATACACAAATACCATAACCCCTTAAAGTAGCCATAGCTTCCTCAAAAACAAAATAGGGTATCAGTAGATTTTAAGGACAAAGGGGTATTAGAGGCAAACAGAAAACATACTGATTTGTAAATAGTAGGAACTAAATACTAATGTTTGTTATGGCCATCATTGTTTAACTCTGCAGTTGGAAGGTTTGGAGGCAGGGATTCAATATTTTATACCATAAGAGAGTACTTAGTGTAGTTCTATTATATGATTACTGCTTCATAAATACTTGTCCATTGCATTATATAACATGCTTATTGCCTTGAAAGATGAGGAGGAATACAATAGGGCATATTAGCATGTGATTATGTGATTTAATAATATTGTCTGCTCATCAAGAAATCCAAATGCATTTTGCCCCATTGCATCTGAGCCTCTTGTGACTCCTTGTGCCACAATCTGATATATAAAACTTACCAAGGCCAAACTCCAGGCCCATATCAGGCAAGCTGGAATGCTTGCTGCTTGTTGTCCTGGACCAGGATGGTGCTGTCAGTGCTCATTAAAAAGTTAACTTTCCTTCATGACCAGCCAGCTCCCTGTGTCTGTGACTGTAAGAATGACAAGCTAGGACCGCTAGGTGCACTGCTCACAGATACCGCTTCTACTGGGGGGAGGGGGGAAAGGGGGAGATGAAAGGAGCCAGTTTTACGGGGCACCAAGCTGAGCATTTCAAGATGAGATCCCAAGATCACCCTTTGAGACAATATCTAAATGCTTTACTAATAAGATTTGGAAAATTGCTCACTTGAAGATAGAGGAGTAATTCATAGCTCCTGGGAACTACATTGGACCATGTCAAGAAATATGTCAGAAATAAAAACAGCTTAGTAAAGAGAGGTGGTCTGCCTGGATGCAAGGGAATTAAATGAAGAGTAAACACGTGTCAGGTTTCATTCAGCTCTGACAAAGGGAGACAGCAACAGACTGCCTGGTGAGCATTGTCACCATCCAGAAGACAGACTCTCAGGACAATCTGGGTGAAGATGTCCACAAGCCTTTCCAAATCCATATGCTCTGTTTCTTTCATGTTCTAAAATCCATCTGCTTTCCTATTCTGTTGGCTTGGGACCTTATAAGAAAATGAATTATCAAAATAGCAGAGATGAATTTTCTGATTACTGGAGTAAAATGATTCTTGTTAATTAGCCATTCGGGTTTATGAATTTTTAAATATTTTGATTAGAATGAAACCTTCTATTAGAGAACATTACCCTGTGTATCATACATTAAAATTTGTTTTGGACCCTGCAGAACCAAGAAGAGCTTGAATATGTTGAGATGACCTTACAAACCTGCTTCTATTGAGTCAATTTCAATCCAATTGATTCTATGAGTTACAGAACCCAGCCGCCCCATAGAACTTCTTTGCTGGTCTTTTTACCAGACCTTTCTCCTGCAGCAGTTCTAGGTGGGTTAGAACCACCACTCTGTGGTTGAGCATAAACTCACGCTAGTCAAGTTAGGAGCCCAAATGGTGGCGTGGCTCGGTGTTAGGCTGTGATCCACTCAGTCGGGAGTTGGACACCACCAGCAGCTCTGTGGGAGAAAGACTAGGCTTTCTATTACCGTAGAAGCCCAAGGAAGAGGTTAGCATTGACTTGATGGCAGTGAGTTTGGAGTTGGTTTGGGAATCAGGTTGATTCTGACTCATTATAACCCTGTAGGACAGAGTTAAATTACCCCATAGGACTTCTGAGGCTGTAAATTTTTATGGAGATGGGTTGTCTCACTTTCCTCCCACAGATGGATTTGTGGATTCACAGTCAACCTTTCAGTTAGATCCCCAATAAATAACCCATGCACCACCTATAATCTCCCTTCTCTACTAATGTTCCCCAAAGTGGGTGTTACTAGTATGCCCCAAAGTGGGTGATCCTGCTCCCTGGAAGTTCTGGAATGATCCAGAAGGGGTGCAAAAGCAGGCATCTAGACTTTATTTCCAGGATAATAGGCTATAGGAAAAAAGTGTCTAATTGCCAGCGGTAAGAAGAAGATGGTCGGCCAAATAAGTTTGCGGAGCCTAGGATCTACGCTATGGGTTGTCACGTCTAGCTGCACTTGAGTTTACGTTCTTCTCTTTTGTTTTGAACTTACTCAATTTATGAGTTGCTCTGCAGACCTGTAGAACTTGCTAACAACTGATAGATCTTTAACTTCACAAGCTAGTAGCTGATACTATGCTGTGTTCCCTATAGTTTCATGGAACCTTCATGCCAAATCCATCGGAGAACTGTACCTCATAAGTCGTGGAATGTTCTGAAATTATGTATTTATATAAATCACAACTGCAAAAGATAGAAAGAGAAACTCCGTAGTCTTCTAATGAAAACATGTCACATGAGAAGAATAATTCCCTCTGTCTTCCCCATAGGGCGCTATCCAGGGCCCGGTCCTCTGAAAACTTGATAGATGTCTAATGATGAAATCAATGATGAAATGGCACAGGCACTAAGATGGAAATTATGGATGCACATGCCTGATAGCTCTGTATCAGCTCTCCCAAGTTCAAATGTATCCATCCTTAAATCAAAAGGGGTTGTGCATGTTGTTTCCTAAGAAGAGCCTAGAAAGATTAAACAATGCGGATTGACTTCAAACTACAATGGGGATGATGCATGCTACATTTCTTCCTACCTCTTTTAGTAATTTCTTATAAACAGATAAAAATGGAACCTCCCATTGTGTTGGTAGGGAAATATGGGGTAATTTTAAAAGCAGCACAAAGAGAAAAATCCTTATCCAGTATTATAAGACCAGTTGCCAGGTTTAACAACAACAGCAACAAACGTGCTGTCCTTGAGCAGATTCTGATGCATAAGATCCTATAGGACAGGGTAAAACTGCCTCTAAATTTCCAGGACTTTAATTCTTGTGCAGGAGTAGAAAGCATCATCTTTATGGGAGTAAAAAGCCTCATCTTTCTTTAAAGGAGCAGCTGGTGGTTTCCAACCACTGACTTGTGGTCAGTAGCCCAGCACCCTTGAACCCACTGCTCCACTAGGAAATATTTGACTTCAAAGGCCATAAAAGTTTACAGGCAAGCAATGGGTGTACTATGTCAATAGATTAGTGCAGGGAAGGAAACTCAGTAAATCAGGACCCAGCAAATTCTCATTGTGTTAATGAACAGGTTTTTCAAGTTATGGGTTAGCAATAACAGTCTGAAATTTAGCATTCACAGAAGGTAAAAGCTGTACACAGCTCTCAGATGTTCTCCGAGTTTCATTAGCTCCCATATTGTGTATGGATCCCTTAAACTAGTGGTTCTCAACCTGTGAGTCAGGACCCCTTTGGGTCCCTAATTCATAAGAGTAGCAAAACTAAAGCTTTGAAGTAGCAACAAAAAAAAAATTTTATGGTTGGGGGTAACCACAGCATGAGGGACTGTCTGAAAGGGTTGCAGCATTAGGAAGGTTGAGAAACAGTGACTGAGAACTTGGCATGCTATTTATGGGACACAGACAGGGTTCATTCATGTCTGGAAAAAATGAGAACTAAATAAACACATGCAAATACCATGCCAAGGTATGAGGTTGTTGCTGTTACAGCAACAGTAACAGTTTGAAATCCCCAGTAGTTTCAGATGAGAAGAGACCTATTGGTTTGCTCCTATAGAGAAGGAAACCTACTCTGTCACATACATTAATGTTTGCGTGTAACTAGATATTTCTGCACACAGATGCATTTAGTCGTATAAATTAGTGTGCACACTTTAGGCAGTTACTGACAAAGACAATTTCCAGGATATTAAAGGATGACCTGATTTCCCTGTAAAGCTAAGCTGTCTCCAGAAAACCCATCAACGTCATAGGGTACCCAATGTGAAAACCAACAAAAATAACCTTCCTCCCAATACTGAGCAGGCACTGTCATCAAAGCTAATAAACATTTATTGGAAAAGAGTCTTGAGAGGCTTCCCAGAGTTGTTTTCTCCCAGGGAAATATGTACTTACCGGAGAGTGTGGTTTAAAGGGAACTCTAGCACTCGTCATATTTCAGGCTGAGAAATGACCAATAGGGGACACCGTAAGTGGCAGCACTTATGAAACATGAAGACAGCACCTGACAATCGTTTTATTACCCTTTGAACATATTGAAGAAATAAATCATGAAAGTGGGAAGGAATTTGCGTTTTGAAATCCTTCGCTTGGGAACAAAAACCAAATCCCACACAGTTGCTGAAGATGAATTCCAGACCTGAACAAATCTGAATTGCTCTGGGTATCAGCAAGGACCTAAGCAGTCAGAGGTCCCCCAGACCTCGCCAGGACTGCCTGGACAAAAGCTTTGGACTGAATGGAGCCTGACCTTTAAATTCGCTGAATCACCTCAGCAAACAGAGCTAACGTCCTGTTACATTAATCCTGCCCTTCTGATACCTCAAATGTGACAAATAAACGTTTACTTTATTGTATTTCTGTGGTTTTCTTTCCCCTGGCCTGTGTTGTGAGAATCCAATTTTTCATTTTAATTTTTGTGATAGAATTTAGATAAGCAAGTCTAAACAACCAAGGAAAAGGGAGATTGATAACTGTAGGGTACTTCTAGGAGACAAATTTTGGATAGGCTACATCAAGCTATGCTATTATTTAACCCAGGGAGGAGGTATGAAAGATAAAGAAAAGTTTATTCGTATTTGTCACATACATTCTCCGTTTCCCCCCTCCTCTTGCCATCTCTTGACTCCTAATATATTGTTCCAATAAGCACACCTATTTTCTGCCCTCTCTGATACAATGATCTCACTTATTGTTTCCGTTAAATCACAGAGTGCTCTCGCCCCTGCCTTCCCAATGTGGAGCACAGTGAGTTACTGTAAATAAGGCAAGGGCTTGGGCCATAAACCTGTCACCCTCACCTCCCAGATTTTCTTTCCAAATAGTCCCATGCTTGTTCTTGGTATTAGCTTCTATTGGACAAAGGCAAGCTTCTATAAAAGTTAGGCATTTATGACTCTCATGTTTCAACCCTTTCTCAATAATGCAGGGGGGCTGGGACCTGTACGCATGAATCATTCTGAACTACTTTTGGTGAATGACATGGTGTGTGCCTGTGCACACATTGAAATGACATTCAATGTTAAGTTAGTGGAAAACACAAAAGGCAGTTCGCTTGGGCGTATTGCTTTGGAGTTTCACCCTATACTTTTCAATCCTACACCTGGAGCGTCAAGCTACCACGTGCTAGAACAGCAGATGCAGGCATTTCCTCTAACGGTTGACACCTAATGTTTGTTTGTTTGTTTGTTTGAGCATACAGTAGATGATTTTGACTAGAAAAGCCAACAAACAACGAGCTCAGAAACCAAATTTCCACAGGAAGATTTTGATGGTGCTAGGAGGACAAAGGGAATAGCCCACTGGTGTCTCTAAATCTACCCTGAGAAGAGGAACTGAGGATAGTGTAGTGAGCTAGGGTGTTATGTTCTGGGTAAAATTGACAGTTCAAATTCATAAGCTTCTCCCCAGGAGAAAGATGAGACCTTTTGCTCCTGTAAAGTTCTATCTACGTGGACACCCTAAGGAGCAGTTCTACTCTGACGTATATGACTCCTATGAATCAGAATCAGTTCAATATCAGTGGGTTGGACTGAGCGGATGGACCACCCCATTAATAAAGGAAAGAAAATGTACCTAAGGAGTAGAGAACATCTCAATATCTATCTATCTATCTATCTATCTATCTATCTATCTATCTATCTATCTATCTATCTATCTATCCCTCTAACTCTACTTGACTATGATCTGGAAAGTTTGCTGTTCTCAAATTAAAGTGTGGCACTTAAACTGATAGGATAAGTAAAATAGGTAATAGGTTAGGAGAAAAAACATTTACTCGCATGCTGGATGATTTAGAATCACAACCCTGGCTATTGTAATTTTGGTGATAAAAATGTAGAGGCATAATTACTTTCAATATATTGTAGATAAAAACTCTACTTGAGTGTACAGTGGCACAAAGATTACCTTTGTATCTACTGAGGAAGGAGTAAAGTGAGTAAAACAAAAGAATGGGCTGCATCTGAATTATCCATTCAGAAATTGAGGTTTTGTGTTATCTTGATACTCAATGAATGTTCTATGCTCCAAATGAACTGATGTCACCTGGGAGCTTCTAGAAAGGCTGATATTAAGATCCCATCTAAGCCCCAGTGTATTAGAATCATGTTTCAACAAGGATCCTGCGTGGCTTCTCTGCATATTCACATTTGAGGTGCACTGCTTTGCTGAACAATCTTTCCTCATTATGTGGGGGCTTATATGTGGCTGTCATATTTGAAGGTTTGTCACCAGTATTTCAAATACTATAAAAGCCATCATGGTACAAGAGTTTCAACTGAGCTTCCAGATCAAGAAACAGGGAGAGAAGGTCCACTTGTGAAGAGTCAGCCACTGTGAAAATAGTATGAATCACAGCAGAACACTGTCTGATACAATGCTCACATTTGAACCCCTCAAGCTGAGAGGTCCTCGAAATAAGCCTTGGGAGGAGCTGCCGTTTCAACTGAGTGTCTCCCTCAATGGGCCCGGAGCAGCAACGCTGCTGGGATCCTGAACTGCTGACAGAACATGACTCAATATGAGAGAAAAAAAATAGTTTCAATCTTGCAATAATATTCAGAACATGCTACGTATAAAGTGTGGATGTATAAATTGCCCAAAATTATGACTTATAATTACAAATTGTCAAAAATCAAATGCAACACATAAAGTTCAATATTCTGGGCATTTTTAACTTAAATGGGCTGATATTGTATCTTTTCAATTGAGTATGATTCACTATCCAAGTAATGAGAAATTCAAGAGAAATGGTGCCGTATAGCACCAATGAAACACATAAGTATCCTCTAGTTCTTTAATATTTCCTCCCCTTACTGTTATGGTCTTAGTTTTACCTCATTAATCTAGTTAAACCTGCATGTGTTCATTTGTATAATTAAGATCACTTGATGCATGAAATCCAAGATAGATAAATGCTTCAGAAAGAGTAATTAGAGTAATGTTTCTCTCAAAGTCTGAGAAGAGGGGGTCGGGGAGGGTTGGACACAGTAGAAATGATTACTGTATTGCCCCACTGGTGGGACAAAGAATAATAGAGTTGTACGTGAACAGATACACTGGATGGTGTAAGATACAGCAAATAATAATAATATAATTATAAGGTTTGGGGATAAAGGGGAGCTGCTCTAAAAGAGTTCATGAAGAAAGAAAATGTTTTGAAACTGTTGGTAATAACAATTGTGCAATTATGCTTGATCTAATTGAATTATGGATTGCTATAATATGTGTAAGAGCTCTCAATAAAGTTCTCTTTTAATCACAAAAGAAAGAAATCTCTTTAAAAACTTACAAAACAAAGGTACACTTTGAGAACTAAGGTGTGCTTAACCCAAGCCATAATCTATTCATTATTTCATATGCTTGTGAAAGCTGGACAATACCTAAGGAGGACAGGAGAAGAATCACAGTATAGTTCTGGCCAAGAATACCGAATCTAAGAGGGGTTTCTAAAGGAGCAAACAGATCTGCTTGGAAGAAGTACAGCCAGAATGCGCCTTAGAAAAGATGATTGCAGACATATGACACATTTGAAATGGATATATCAAGAGAGATCGGTCCCTTGACAAGGGCACCATCCTGGGTATAGAAAAAGGTCACTGTAAAAGAGGCAGGCCCTCGATTTGATTGATGGACACAGTGGTTGCAGCAATGGTTTGAAACAGCAATGGAGAAAATGGAGCAGGAGCAGGCAATATTGTTTTCTTTGGCATGTAGAGAAACGAGGTGTTGGAGTTGACTCAACGACACTTCACAAAACAGTGACCTTCAGGAGTTTCCATTTGTCTTTATTTATGTAGGTGCATGTACAAGATACACACAATAATCATTCACCCAAATTTTACTGTCAGTAGAAAGAAAAAAATGTAGAATGTACAAACTCAAACTCACCGTCATTGAAGCCATGTTGATTCATAATGATTTTATAGCTATGTCATTTTCAGACACTTCAAATGTAGAATTCTATGAAGTACTATTCCCTGACTCCTACTCCTCCAGCACCGCAGCATTCCAGTATCTCTGTTATCTTTAACATGGCAGCCTGGACTTTTTTAGTGTCACGCCCAATGCAAGCTTACTTCATGGCAGAGGCCTGAGGAATATGTATGAATAAAAATTTCTCCACATGTCTTCAATGAGTGATGTCATGACAGTTTTTTAAGGTAATAAGTATCAGCCCTGATTTTTTTTAGTATGAATAATGTACAAAGTTCCATTGCAAGAGTTACATATGCATCATCTCATCTTCATAAAAACTCTATGACATAGACATAATTATTCCCCTCTTTTATTACAACCAGTGAGTTTCAGAAAATGTATGCAAATTATCTGAAGGCACACAGCTTGCACATAGTAGAGCCGGGATTTATAAAATATAACCACTCTGCTGATCATTCTTTTTGTGAAACCAGCCACGTTACAGGGATCAGGCACTAGTTTACACTCTAGCAATGCCAATGCTAGAAGTGGAAGTTGTCATGGATAAATACAGACCACCTGTTGGACTACAATAGCATGGAGGGCTCTAAATAGTCCAGCAAGTAGAATGAAGAGAGTTAGTTCCCTGCCCACTCCGCTCAGCATGCCTCAATCAATCCAGTGGAATTCATCATCGTGCATGCGGAAGGACAGACATTTAGTTGGGGTCTTCTTTTAATGAAACACACTTATTTGACTTCTTTTGAATTTCTTTACAAAAGTATCAGACTCGAATAACTGACCCCTTACTATCTTGTATTGTTCTATTGCCCTGAGAAAATGACACAATATGATAACAGAGGTTTAATAGGAAGAATTTTTAAGGAAAATTTAAAACTACAATAGTGAGAAATTATTCAGGAAAGTTGTGTTGTGGAATATTTGTTTCCTGTCACAGTCACATACATACTTTTACTTAAAGGGTAGCAACAGCTGTTCTAAGAGATTTTAGTTGGGAAACCTTACTGCATCCACTTCCACCTTGATCTTGCCCCTCCGGATTTACTTTTGTTCCTCAAATTAAAAAAAATTAAAAAAAGAAAACATTATTTGAGTTCTTCGATGATAGGAAACCCTGCCCTGTGGGTGTGATATAAATCAAAGTGGCAGAGTGCTCAGGGGAAGGTGCAGAAAGATGGACACACCACTTTCACCATAGCTAGATGTGCATGGAGGATACCTCAAGAAATAATAATTTATAATTTTGAAATATTTGCTTAAAACATTTCTATAGTTATGCCACAACACTTTTTAAACTTATTTTCATAGGTGTTCATACAGGGGGTGTATGTGTGTGTGATTACTTACAATGGGCGCTTCAAACAGCTGTTAAAATTGAATTAAATGAATTAAAAATTGGGGAAAAGTCCAGAATTAGCAGAAAACTCTTCAAGAAGAAGTCCAAAGTTGGAAGACTTACTCTACCTGACTTTAGCACTTATTACACAGCCACAGTGGTCAAAAAAGTGTGGTTTAGGAATAATGATAGATACTCAACCCAATGGAAAAGAACTGAAAACCCAAAAATAAAATCATCAGCATACACATACTTGATCTTTGAAGAGAGCCCCCAAAATATCGAATGGGAAGCAGATGCCCTCTTCAACAAGTGGCGCTTGAAAAAATGGATATCAACCTGCAGAAAACATGAAGCAAAACCCTAACTCACTCCATGCACAAGAATAAAAATAAACTCAAGATGGATCACAGATGTTGAGGTAAAACAAACTATTTGGGCTATCAATGAGGAAATTGAGGCAAACTTGAGAACGTTAGTGCAGGGAATAAATAGGCTATAGAATACAGGGAAAGACATAAATACAGATGAGGCACAATTGACAAGTGTGGTACTCAGAAATTAAAACACCTGTATACATAGAAAGAATATACCAAGAGAGTAATAAGAGAGGTGGCAGACTGGAAAAATATCTTTAGCCATGACACATCAGACACAGGGCTTATTACTAGAATCTGCAATACTCTGCTAACTTACAATAAGAAAAAAATGCGGGGAATGGGGCGTTAACCCATCCAAGGGAGGGTATTATTTAGATCTTCACAGGAGAGGGAGTAAGGGACCAGACTTCAACCCGGTGTACCAAGACTTGAATGGAAAATACCAATATGAAGCAGGAAAACAAAGGAGAGATCTGTGGGGCCGGGCACCAATCGCCCACTCGTAAGAATGCACTTCAGAAGACAGCACTGAAGCTGCAGCTCTGGGAGGGGCACTTCTGATCAGGAGCAAATGAAGAGGGAAGGAGAGAGAATGGAACACATCCTGGCCCACCAAGTCTCAAGGACGATATTCTGGCTCAGAGCAGCCAATGCAAGAGAGGACCATAGGGCCGGTCCCGCCAGAACACAGGATGCCCCTCTTTGAACATAGCACTAAGGAGAACAGCCCTGGACACAGGGTGCGGGAGTTGTGCCAAATGTGACCCCCACCACACCAGGGTGAAACACTGAGGGCATGCAGGGGAGCAGCAGGGGGAGCAAAACAAGATAGTTCCCTAGGAATACCACAAATACACTTCGGGGCCAGGGCAAGGTACTCCATCAGACCTCTACAGGAAAACTCTCATAAAGGTCAACAGACAGAACTGGAATTATTTTTGGCTTTTATTTTTTTGCTGTTGATTTTGTTGTTGATAATTTGATTGTTTTGTTTTATTTTGTTGTGTTTTGCTTTGCCTTGTTTTTGTGCTTATTATTGTCTCTGCAGGTCTATCTAGATAAGATAGGTGGGATAAACAATCTGGAGGAGAAAACAACAGGACCAATGATTCCAGGAAAACATGGGAGAGGGGGAGGTGAGGGAAAGGAAGAGGGATGCCAGCAAACCCAGGGGAAAAGAGCAAATGATCTAAAATCGATGGCAAGAAGGGCATAGGAATTGAGTGGGTGGGGGGCTTGATCAGGGCACTGTAGCCAAGAGGAATTCCCGAAACCCAATGAAGGCCGAAATGATAGTGGGACAAGAAGAAAGCAAAAGGTAAAAAGAACTAGGAAGCAAAGAACATTTATAGTGGCCCTAATATAGACATGCATATCTGTAAATATATTTATACATAACAATAGGGAAGAGCTCTATGTACATATAGTTTTATGTGTTAAGTATTAAGGAAGCAGACGGACATTGAGCCTCCAATCAAGCACTCTTGATGCAAGAAAACTTTGTACTACTAACCCAGCACTCTGTGATGCTCACTTTCCCTAACACATTGCTGAAGACAGTGCATAAGCAAATGTGATGAAGAAAGCTGATGGTGCCTGGCTATCAAAAGATATGTGATCTGGGGTCTTAAAGGCTTGTAGATAAACAAGCAGCCATCTAACTGAGAAGTAACAAAGCCAGTATAGAAGAAGCACACCAGCCTGTGTGATCATGAGTTATTGATGGGATCAGGTACCTGTCATCAAACACCCAAAGTGAAACAAAAATCCATTTTGATGTGAATAAGGGAGAGGACAGAGTGAAGACTCAAAGCCCACCTGTAGTCAATTGATTATCCATTTCAGAAGGATCACAGGAGTCAGTCAGGGTGTAATATAACACTAACACAATGCACAACTTTAGTTCTTTGTAAACCAACACCCTGAACTGTCATGACCCCAATTCTACCTTGCAAATCTGGCTAGCCCAGAGAAAGTACACTGGTACCGATACTAGCTCAAATACAGGGAATCCAGGACAGAAAAGCCCTTCAGGACCAATATTGAGAGTAACAATAAGGAGGATAAGGGAAGGTGGGAGGAGTAAGAGAGAACCGATCACAATGGTTGACATATTATACCTTGTAGGAGGACAGACAACAGAAAAATGGGTGAAAGGAGACAGTAGGTGATGTAAGATATGAACAATAATAATTTATAAATTATCAAGGGTTCATGAGGCAGGGTGTGGGAGGGAGGAAAAATTGGGGATCTGATACCAAAGGCTCAAGTGGAAAGAAAATGTTTTGAAAACAATGATGGTAACGTATGTACAAATTGCTTGACACAATGGATATATGTAGGGATTGGGATAAGTGTTGTAAGAGCCCCCAATAAATGATTTTTAAAAAATAAATAAAAACTGAAAGAAAAAAATTTAATTCACAAAATTTTAAGCCTTCCTTCACACACACACACACACACACACACACACACATATCCCTGAGCCATGCTATTTGCAGCGGCCTCATAGACATTTGAAATTTGAACATTGAATAAAGCAAACCAACGAAAAACAGGTACCATTGTACTATGCTGTTGGCAGAGAATATTGAGAGTATCAGGGACTGTCAAGAAACAAAGGGATCTGTCTTAGAAGAAGTATTGCTCTTTTGAGGCAAAGTGGGTGATGTTATCAGGGGAGACCAATCCCCCTGGGAAAGGACTTCAAGCTTAGAAGATTGGAGGGGCAGCAGGAAGAGGAAGGCCTGGGCTGAGAGAGATTGACTATGTGATGGCAACAATGGGCTCAAACATCACTGCAACTGTAAGGTCGCTGCAGGATTCGGAAGTGCTTCATTGTGTTTTACATTGGGTTTCGACTGTGAGTCAAAACTGACTTGATGGTAGTTAACAACAACAGCATAGGTATAGTTTATATACCTACATATTTAATATATTCTACATGTATATGTGAATGTGCATTTGCTTATTAAAAATGTACATTCAATGTATGCCTGTGGTTAGAACAGCGTCTTGAACTCAATAAATATATGCCAGATGAATGAACAAGATAAAGAAAGGCTATCAAAATATTGAGCATTGTTTTAAAAAGAAGTACTTGTTCCCTTTGGAACTTTTATTCAACATCGACATAATTTTCCATGGCTGTGTTTAAGAAAGCATATCATCCCACTGCAAAATAGACCAAGTGAGGTCACAGGACTTAAGTGTCAATGGAACCCATTTGCTCTACCAAGATCTGACATTTTCAGAATGCATAAGAACATCAGAGGCTGGATCTCTTTCCTGATACAGAAATAGTTCAAGACCAATGCCTCCCACAGCCTTCCTTTTTTCCCATTCCCATCAATCAGGAATGATGATACTTGGAGTTCAACTACATAAATAAAAGCTACAGATGCCTCTATGTACTAGAGACTGTGCGAGACACCTATTAGAGTAGAGAGACATTTAAAAGACACAAAAAGATAGGCTGACAAAAAAATAAAACAAAATTACATCCTGATCGCATGGTCTATTTTTTTTTTGTTTGTTTACAGGAGCAAACAAAGAAGGTGGTAAGGGAAGCAGCTTTCATTGATCCTGCTATTTATTTGAAAACGTGATTTGCCTGTTTAAAATAGTGTTCATTAAGTGCATCAGCTCTTATGTAGTAAAGTTCTCAACACAACGAATATATTACGCTGAAAATTACCGGCACAACCCTTTTGTAAGATAATACTGCCTATGAGAAACACAGCACTGATCCCATTAGTTAAATATCCTCCCATAGACATGAGTATTCTACAACAGTCCTTAGGCTATTTCAATTACTGACAAGGTCTATACTGCTCAGCCTATTTTCCTTATATAACCAGTTTTATCACCTGTAAGACCCTCCAAAGGAGCTGCTAATTAACCTTTTCTTGTGACACTTGGAAACAACAAGCTTCTAAAACAACATAGAAATGGGGGAAAACAGAACAATTTTCTTTTGGTTTTTAAATACCTCACAATGAATTGTGAATATTTATATAATATTTTTGCATTCTTCCAACTTAATGATAGAGATCACACAGACTTTAATCCATTAGATCTGTATACAATGAGGATTTCCGGTCTGCACTCTTTAGTGACTTGATTTTCCTAAAACTTGGAAGTCTTTTAAAGTTCTAACTATGCTCCTTGTGAAAGGTGACTTCTTAGCCTAAGTATCTTAGACCATTCTGATTTAGTAAGATGGAATGATTTTATTTCAGCTCTAATCCCGTCGTAGTACACTTAAACGTGGCAGAATATAAGTAACTACATCACAGGTTTCCAGTTTACAGTGACTTTGAATGTGAACAAACAAAAAGAGAACAATTTTAGCTTTAGCTTATCTTGAATGCACAGTTGGAAGCCTGCTAGTATAGTGAGTTATGCATTGGGCCGCTAACCTCAAGGTCAGCAGCTCAAGACCACCTACTGCTTGACAGTAGAAAATTGAGGTTTTCTCTTGTGTGCATGAGGCATGTCTCATCCCTTTGGGGCCGGGGAAGCCCACTTGAAAGAAAAATAAAAGAAAGTTGAGGCTCTCTACTCCCATAAAGAGTAAGAGTCTCAGAAACCCCAAGGAGAAGTTTTACAGTGTCCAGTAGGTTCTTAATGAGTTAGAATCAAGCCCATGAGAGTAAGTTTGTTTTTCTTGGAGTAGACAGTTAAATTTTCCTTTCATTATAAACACAGTCAGCAAACAAGAGTATAATTATTATTACTTGTGAAACTGTAACTAATAGAAATCTTGGTTATTTTCACATCAATTACAAGTTATTTAGCTATCATACTATATCACTGAAGATTATTATTGCTCAGAAATCCAAGTAATTATTATTCCTTCTGCTGGATCTTTTTAGTCAATGTGTTTTTTTAAAAAGAATTTACATTACTGAATCAGGTTGGTTAAATTTGATATATCCATCTCCATGTAACCAATGTCCTTTGTGATTCTACACATTTTATTTTATGCTTGTAAAGTCCCTATTATGAGGAGGGATTCCACAGGGCTCACCTGAGCATGGATGATGCCATATTTCAGATCGTGACTGGTGTTATTGGGATAATGGCTTTCTTTTCTTTCACACACCTAGTGTCTCTTTAAATCAGACTATCACTCAAAGTGGTGGCAGTTTTCAAAATGTTCCTCCATTCCTCTTGTTATTCTACATTTGAATTTTCATTCCCATGGCATTCACACACAGAATGCCAGAGTTGGGCTCGAGCTTATAAATAGTTTTTTCAAGTCATTCTGCTTATAACACTGCTGGCAGAGTTTACAATTCAGCCAGTAATTTAGGGCTGAGAGTTCTTATGGGCTTTTTCTGATTGTACAGAATTGCATAAAAAAACATTATATTACTCTTTTAGATAGATGGGAACAGGGTCACTCCAATTCTTCGGGAAATCACTGGTCTAATATTACAGTGAAAATAGAACAATCAATTAGCAAGCTAAGTACCTAGGATGGATTGCAGGCCTAGGCCTTGTCTTGAGGCTCTTGGGTTTTCTCCCTCTGCGGGTCTCTTCCATCAATGATCCCTTTAATGATCTCTAGCCTGCTCTTTATCTTGCCTACTCCAAGTTTCATGTTCCCAGGATTTTTTGCAATATTGCATATCTTTCAAGAATATAATTAATTGAATTCATAATGAAAGTAACACTAACGGGTGATGGTACAGAGAATGGTTCATTCATGCATCATTTATTGAGCACTTACTGGATGCTGGCTTATGCTTTAACTAGATCCCATAAATACTTGAAATCTAAAAGTGACCTTAGAATAAATTGCTATTTTTGACAAGAAATGTGACTCCTCCATGAGGTGATAGGAAGAACCTCACATATGTCTACAGAGAAAGGGGAAGAGGCATGAAGGAATGGGAAAACGTAATGATTCCCAGTCTTCTCAGTCAGATGCCAGCTCACTCTATAGTGTCAGTTAGGTATACTGAAGGCTACTCCAAATTGTATTGCTTTCTGAGTCTCTGACAGCTTTTAGAACTTTCTAACTTTTAAAAAGAAATGATCATATGCTAGAGCTGTGACATTCATTGCTTAGTTCTATTCTCTTAATCACACGCAATTCCAGAAACATGTTCAAGAAGTTCTAAATTGCTAATAATTTGTTCTTTGGATGTTTACAATATAGTTTTAAAGAATGTAATATCATATTTTGACCCTGAATCTCCTATGACAATTCACCATGGGAATTATTACTCACCTCAATCATCCATTGTCCACATGTAGCTCAGGGTCCTCATCCAAAGATGATCCAGTCACATCAACTAGGTCTAAGTGGACATTCGCTTCTCTGAACGTGAATTTATTTTTACACACTTCTTTTTATATGTATGGAACCAGGTGTGGATAAGAATATGAAGATGATAAATAACATAGGTCCTGCCACCTAGGAATATGTAGGTTGGTGGACAGCATATAACTGGATTAAGTGAGCCATTAAACAATAAAGCCAGAATGTTTTAATGACCTTGGAAAAAATCTTGCTGAACACAGGTAAAGAATAAAAATAATTGACGAGTTTCAGGGAAGCTCCATGGCAGAGGTGGCTTCTGAATCGTGTCTGAGAACAAGGGAAGTCTCTTGATGGGCAGAGATGAGAGAGGACAGGTCAACCCAACGACTTGAAAGAAGTGGCAGGAGAGTGAGTAATGTGCTACGCTTGGATCACAATACTGGGAAAGGATGGATAGCTTCAGCACATGCTTGCTTCCAGGGCAAGATAGCTGATGAAACCAGACACCACTAGACCTCTGTCCAAGAACCAGGATCAAATATGCAGGAAGGAAGGACAGGGAAGCCTCATGTGTACCAACACACCTTTAAAGTTGGGTGAATCAAAATTCCTACATCCTAAAAGTGAAGGGACGAAGAGAATGGGCCTGAGGTTCAAGCATCAAAAACTCACCTCTCCTGCCCAAGGGAACATTCAGGGCACCAACCCAAAACTTATGTCCTCTAAACAGTACTGGGAACAGCAGAAAAATAGAGGGAAAAAAATGAAATCCAAGCTCATAAAACCAACATTCAGCAAAAGAACATTAACAAACCCTCATAATCATTGTCTCTTGTTTGCCCCAAATTTAAATGGCACACCTACAATGTCTTCAGTGAACCTCAAGGGAATTTGGGAACTCCATTGCGTGAACTAGAGTTTACTTAAATATATTTTTACAAATTAAAGGAATTGAAATGCTCCTGTGGACTTAAGTCTGAAACATTCTAGGTCAGAGATGGGGAATGTCTGAATCAGGGCTGGTAAGTCTTCCAAGATTATGAATACATTAATATCACGTGCCTCACCAAAGACAGTGATATTGGGGATAGGTTAATTGCTTGACCAGTATGGCTCGAGAATGATGTTATAAATAGCAAAATGACCCATGACAATAAAAACAAAGAGGTTCCCCATGACTGCCTCAGCGTGAGAAGAAGCAGATGACATCTATGCCAAGGCCATGGACTCTAAGTTAGTGAACGTTGGTTTAAATCTCTCAATTCCAAGAGTGCTCAATTATTGGGAAAATCAAGCCAGCATATGTTCGCTATTTTCATGTTCCCTTTGAATTTTGTGAGATGGTTCTACAGACAGTTTTTTCTTGGTGAATGAGCAGTATTGGGATTTGTGCCTTGTGTCTAATCCTCATTGTCTTCTTAAGGGAGAGTCACATAAGTTTATTTTCTGGATAAGTGAGAGTTCCGGTTATATAGTGTAGTAAGCTCTTTGATATATGTATATTTTCCTATTCTCACTGGTGTTTAAAATATTATACCATTGTTTATAGCAATTACTTTTAATATCAGATTATTATCAGAATTGCCAAATGTCCAATGCTAATTGCACATATTATTTCCCTTCAACTGGTAATGTATCCTAAAGTGGACAAATGATTATATATGTCTTAGATATATGAATGGATTTTGAGTTCACGCCTAATTGTAAGCCCTAAGGAACTCTGGTGGCACAGTAGTTTTATGTTGAGCTGCTCACTCCAAGGTCAACAATTCAAAGACACCAGTCACTCCATGGGAAAAGATAGGACTTTCTACTACCTTAATGAATTACAGCCTTGGAAACCCCCAGGGGCCGCTCCACTCTGTCCTATAGGGTTGCTATGAGTCAGTATTGACTCAACGGCAGTGAAAAATCTAAGAATAATTGGCTCTTATAATGGTTCAATGCTTGCTTTCATGAAGTGATCACTGAAGATATGGGTGTTATAGTAAGCAGTAGTGGAGAAATCAGATGTTGCCCAGCTATCAGAAAGAACAGTGTCTAGAGTCTGAAAGATGTGTCTTAAAATAAACAGTCATCTAAAGGAAGTTTCTGCTAAATCTACAGAAAGGGAACACACCAGCCTGTGATCCATGAATTATTCATTGTAAAATTCATAACCAGAAGAGGAAATCGCATTAGAACCTAAATTTTAAGCATTTAATTTGAGGAAGACTATGGATGACCATGAAAGTCCAAAATCCCCACACGGATTAAGCTTCCTTTACAAAATTCCCATATGGATTAAGTCTCCTTTGAAATCCCTTTGAACATTGACCAAGGATGAGAACAGTCTTGCCCTCATACAGAGTGCATTGGGAAGTGGATTATTTCTACCATCCTGATCAGTCCAGGGAGGGGCAATATCCCATAAGGTCTGACCTGGGCGTGTCCTTGGTGGTGATTACTGTACTGCAGGTCACATGGTCATAAGCAACTTCCTAACTTTCTCAGAATCCCCTGAATCAATATTGCAAATTTTTCTGCCTTATAAAACATATTATCCCAGTCACAGCCCCAATTCTGCTCCAAGAGCCCCAATGGTAACTACGTCATGTGGGTCTGCCAAGAACCATGTTCATGTGAGTTTTCTTTGACCTTCTATGTGCTTTTTAAAGCTGTGTTTCATAGCAAATCCTTGGACATGACCACCATTTTGACTTCTTGTGATGGTCTCTCTGATCAGGACAGTAAGTCCTTTTAGTTATTCTGTCCTTGTCCTATTGTGTACTTAATGAAGACTCTTTTAAATTATTAGACATAATAAATACTCTTTAAAAAAAAAGAAGAAGACTAATGCTAGCCCAGATAACGGCCCTCAAATACCCTTCAGATCTGGAACTGACCTCACTGTATTCAAGATGGAAAGGACAGCATTAGCCTAATGATGCATTCCAGTGGGTTTGGGAAGAAGACAGACGGCAAACAAGAAACACTGAAGGAAAGGGGTGAACAGCATCTTGAAGAGATTGTGGTGTATAAATTGTGACACATTATGAGTTGTTGAATGTAAAGCTGTTCATCTGTTCTATAAACCTTCATATAATTTGCAATATATATATAATATATATTTTTTCAAAAGTAGTTGGATTCAGCACTTATTTGTTTGAATGCACAATGATAAAATATATTCTTTATTAAATAATCCCATATTTTTGGAAGCCTGTATGCACAGCAGTTGTAATTAGAGAGCAGAGATAAAATTATTCAATCTTTGAAAATATTTTTCAAGCAACGCAAAGATGACCACACTTAAAATTTCTGCATTCTTTTGTGTATGTATCTTTCCCATCTTTTCTTGGCATATGTTTGTGTATGTGCATCCATTTGTCTGAACACACATAGAGATTCCAGTCAAAATATCGCACTGTGTGTACTATTGTATAATTTATTAGTGCAGCTACTATAGTCTATATTTTCAGTTTACTATTAACTAGCTTCTCTGAAACTCAGTCTGCTCAAATGTCCTCAAGGATTTCCAAACGGCTTTCATAGTTCAGTTGTTCAAATTGAGCTGCAAGACGGAAGTATAGATTGTCCTTTAATGCTTTGTGCCTTAGCTCTGCCTCATTTAGCAGAGTCCTAAAAGGTATATTAAGTCACTCGCTATACTTAGTTCCGTTGTTGCTGCTGTTTCATAAATTCAAATGCATCATGATGTAGTATCGTGTTTAGATCTTCTCTAATTGTGTTTACTTTTCAAATTCACAACTTTTTTTTATTTATAATATGGCCATCAATAAATTAGAAAAACCAACTCCTAGGTAGTCCTATAGGGCGGAGTAAAATGGTTCTCTAAAATTTCCAAGGCTGTCAAATTTTGCAGGCGGCGAAAGCCTCATCCTGACACCACGGGTAGTGAGTTTGAATTGCTAAATTTGTGGTTAGTTACAAAAAGCACACCCACTACACGGGACAGGGCAACCTCATAGTAGTGAAAGCCCATTATTTCTCACCAATACATACATGGTACAAGGAATAAATAGTGCTTTATCATCTCATGAAGAATACAAATAAAGGTGTGTGTGTGTGTGTGTGTGTGTGTGTCCAAGAATGAAGATAACCCTTGTCATGAAATAGGTTCTTCTGTATATGAGCACATTTAATTAATTCAGAAATTTAAGAGAAAACCTTCCCAAATACTCTCAATGCTTACATCCTGGAAACTTCTAGATCACTGACTTTTATTTGAAATTGAATTCTACCCTAAATCACACAGTTTAAAACATCATTTCTATAGATGCTGAGTGAGTACAAGTGCTTATTGTTTTCTTAGCCTAACTATAGCTGCACTTTATTTTCCACATGTTTTACCCAGGATTGGAAGTGTGGTTGGAACCACTACAAAATATGGCTTCCATTTTGCTTCTGCCATAATGTTACATTCTGTCTCTCCTCCCTGCCTAAAATCTCTTGTCAACTTTATCAGGTGACCAGAAATGTCTAGTTATTTTCAAGATGTATTAGATAAAAAAGGACAGGGTTGATATAAATGGGCTTTTGGAATATGATTGAATTCTATCTGAATCCAAAGCTCATTTCCTTTTAGACTTTAGTGAGTGAAAGGATATTTGAAAAATCCTGCAATACTGGGTATCATTTTTTTGGCATTTTGATATGTGAAGTCGGTTCAATAGGATGAAGCTGAGATGGGAGACAATTAAGCATAGGCCAGGCATTTGAGAGTCGTTGGCACTCCCATAAAGGTTCCTTTCTGTGATGATCTTTTTTAAAGTTCTGTTCAATTTCCTCTGTTTTATAATGTGCTTCTTACAGCTTCACATTGCTTAATCAGGGAGAATGTACCACTTCTTCCTGGAAAGAGTTTAAAACAGGATGAGTGAGGACTGGCTGTGCTCCTATAGATTATGGCGGAATCGAGGCAGTGGCCAGCATGCGATGAGTCTTTTCCAGTTCACCAAGTGCCTACGAACGCTCCTCTCTGTTAGAGCCGCTTTCTCTCTCGGACATTTGTCGTATTTTTTAGCCAACAAATATCTATCGAACATCTTTTATATGTCGAGCGAGATACACTAGTGAACAGAAAAGGGAAAACATTCCCTACATCGGAAGTAATTAGATGTGTGTACGGAAAGTGGAGTGCTGGAATTAAGGAGCCTAATGTTCATTTTACAAATAAGATTAGAGAGAAAGTTAAACTTACAAAAGAGACAGGCATATTGGGTTAGTATAAGTAACTTTTAAAACCACTCTGTTGATGGCCTAATGACCACACATCTAGAAAACATATATGACTCTAATTTTTCATTGGTATTTATATATATATATACATATACATATCTTAAATATATATTAAGACCTATATATAATTTTACTTTTTGTTATGGGGATGATTTAGATGCAAGTTTACAAAGCAAATGGGTTTCATTTAATGGCTCATAATTCTTTTTTACTTTGACCAAAATTCCATAATGGAACAGAACTCTTCCGACTTCCTCCCAGTGTTTACCATTTTCCATTAGCCCTTTTCCCTATCCCTTTCTGCTGTCTGCGCTTTAACCCCGGGTGAGGACTGCCTTTCGTGCTCTTTCAGGCTACATGGCTCTAAGGAGTCTGTACCTCCCTGCTATTATTGTTCACCACATACGCCTGCCTTTCGCCCGGGTGGCCATGAAAGTTAAACCTCTGAAGTGAGTTCAATGCCAGGCCTGAAGGGTGTTCATAGGTTCCAACAAACTCTGTCATACCAGTCAGCCTGGCTTGTCTTATGATTTTGAGTGTTTCCATGATTCCCCCCACACTCTCCACACCTTCTAATTGTGGTCTCAGGGGAATGGAAGTTGGGGTTTACATGGTCAAATAGCCCTCTGGGCTAACTTCTTGGTGTTATATGACTTTGATATTCCTTACCATTCTTTGCTCTGAGTAGGCAAAAATCAATAGTTGAGTACTTACCAGCTTTTAAGATCACTGGAATGTAAACCATTGAGTTTATGGACTAGGTTTTGACCTTGGTGCTGAGACCCTAGACCCAGTGACTTAATCTTCAAGGTGTTTAGTTACGGCTCAGGAGAAGAAAAGCTCATCTGAGTGGCATGTTTCTGTTTTCTTCTCTTGACTGGCAGGCTTTCTAATATCAACTTTGAGCTAAGCTCTAATGACCACTGCAATCCACGTAGGAATGTAAGTTTAATGAGCAACACAACATGAGTGTTTTGAAGTTCTTCAGGTATCTCCCAGACAGCTATTGTTCCCATCATCTTGATAACATGTCTCTTTCTGTCCCAAACAACCAAAGTGTATGTCTACTTCCCCCATGTTTGACTGTGGGGTTTTTTGGGGGCTGGAGAAAATACTGTTAATAGCACATGGTATGAACCATATTTTTCTAAGACATTGGAATAAGAATAAAATGATACTATTTTCTACTCTTCTGGGCAATGGTGAGGTATGTATACTCAGATAGGTAGATCTAGGTATGTATACCCAGGAATATACTTCTCATTATTAGTATCAAAGTCTCAAATTAAGGAAAAAACTCCTATATTTCAAACAGATAGTTCTTACTTCACACAAATATATTTTCCTTCTAAGCGATGCAGAACAAAGAGAACTTTCCCTGTCAAGGACCCAGTTCTCATATTCAGCCCCACCATATTGCACAAAATTGAGAATAAAGTTTTCCGCTTTTGTTATGACCGAGAGTTAATGTTACACATTATTGGTTTAATTTGCTTATTTTTAACCTCCAACGATAGGATTTTTTTCTTATATCTCCATAGTTTGGCCTAATCCTATTTTTCAACTATGGTCTCCCTCCCGAATTCCAATTTGCTGATCCCATTCTCTCCCTCACCTCTTCAACTGACAGGTTTATGCCTGACTCTTTGCCTTAGTCCAAGTGCAAGTGGAAAGTTTTGCTCATTTCATATGGACTAATCTCCTCTGAAACCAGAAAATTTTTTTTTCTGATCTGCCAACCTATATATATCTATAACCTTTCAAATCCAGAAAATCTGGACTCTCAAGACAACAAGCATTTCCAAGTCATTCGTAAGTTTCTTGAAGTCAAGTTGGTTCCTACATTGTACACATGCTAATATTAAGGACCCCACATAACTTCTAACAGACTCTAACTTTTCCTTAGGGAAAAGAAGAGAAAGGAGGGGAAAGGAGTTCAGATATATGGACAGAAGTGTTAGGAACATGCTACAATCACGCCAGTTCCTTCGGAGAGTATTGGGCCACTGAATTTTGGACCAAGCAGAGTTAGGAGCAGAGTCTTATCTTCCTCCCCCCTTTTTCCTCCATATGATTCTGATTTGTCTCTCTGTGACTATGTTCTTCTCTTTGCAGTGGCCTCGGTCTTCTGTTTGGGGTATCTACAGAGCTGAGAGGGGCCAGTGTGTGGGCCCCAGAGGAGAATAACAAGAGTCAGGGGCCACCCTACAGCAATCAAATATGTCTTGTGACAGAGGCAAGCTGTGTCAAACAAATTACTGTTTGTTTGGACACTTAGCACTTGGTCTCTTGGGTAAACATCAAAGATAATTTGTTTCATTTAAAAAGGAAACAAATCTCCTGCAGTTGCTTTATAAATATTGTTCCAAGAGTATTCATATTATTTATAGTAATATAGATCCTTACAAATCATCTAATTCAATTTTTTAAGCTTTCAAATGAAGGACCAAACACCACCCAAGATTCATGTTGGGGTGTAAAATTCACTCATGACTGTCTAGTAATGCGTGCTGGAGAGGAGTAGCTTCAGCCTCTTTATGCTAATACGATTAAAAATAAAAATTACATTGACAAATAAGAGAGATTTATTGGATACAATATAATTAAAGTGTAGTTTTAATCCTTTGTGTTGGTAGTAGAAAAGGCCACAGAAATGTATGTAATCATCCTCTTTTCATCCGCAGAAATACACTTTGCAGTGCTGCTATTTTCTTCTTTAAACTTCAGACCCCCAAGCACCATTTTTGAGTTGAGCTTTGTTAATAAACAAAGGTGGGCACCTCAGCGTGGCGTCCAGTGAGGGTTACTTGATTTATGACAGATAAACCCAAACAATCATGCTCCTTCTCCATCTGCAAAGTCAATGCTGTTTCTCCATTCTGGATCTTCCACTCTGATAGCATAACTAAACAAGAGACACGGTATGTTGGAAGTTGGGCGTATATCATTCTGGTTTTGTTGGGTTCGCCCTAAGCCAGTGAGTTTGTCATTATGGAAGAAGCTCCTTTCTTTGAGTCTTCGCGTCCTTGTCAAATTAGAGTAGTGAGCAGATGCCTGAGCCTCGGCAGGCTGCTGCTTCCACTGACAAAATTGCCTTTTGTTATACACCTGGGTCCTGTCACACAGACTGTAAATCTCCCTCACTGGCATTGCAGTGAAAATGGATTTAGAGACACTGTAGGTGAATTTAGAAATGTGTAACTGTCAACCTTCAGAAGGTATTCATCGGAAGAACCTGAAGCATCAGGGCCATAAGGCCCACCTCATGTCCTCCACACCTCCTTCTTACCTTTCTACAGAATAATGATCAGATAAACCTCTGCATCTCACTGCCTTTTAGATCACCAGACTAAATTCAGCTTCTACTTTGTCAGACCCCTGTCTTTAGTGAGAAAATGTAAGCACATCACTCAATTCCTCTCAATGACCCTGAAAAGTCCAATGCCATTATTGCTCTTTGATGGAAGAGAATGAAGCTTGAAGTGTTTTGCTCAAGTCCATAATCCTTGTAAGTGATAGGTGTAAAATCTGAATCCAGGAATTTTCTATCCCTCATGGTATCCTGCCTCTCATTTACTGCTTTTGAATTAGGCATTGGAATTCTGGGGGAAGACTTTGCGAAATATTTGGACAGTTGATCTCATTGGTCTAAATCTACAACCGGGCTGTTCCAACCTAAGAGACATTGTAACCTATCCTTGTGCCTACCCAACTCTGTCCACCCTCACCCCATCCCCTTTTTGCTTCCTGCTGCTCCGTTTTGTTCTATGAATTTTTCAAGATCAGAATGGACACTGAAGCAGGTATTTACTTCTCAAAACCCACAATATACTTATTTTGTTTCATACATTGAAAAACTGCCAACTAAGTTCCAAGTCTACCACTAGTACAATGCAGAGGAATCTGACATCCAAGACAGGAGTTCAGGGGTTCAGTGGTTCAGCTGTGATTAGCTTAATATACTCACTGACATCACAAACTGTGAGAATGGGCCTCTTGCTTCTATTATGCCCTATGTACACTCCATGACTTTTAAAGGAGAATTATCCTATAATTAGCAAACCAAGTGAAGGCAATTTTAAGAATGAAAAAGGTTACTATCAAAAACCAAGCAAGAGCAAGAGGGAAAAAACAAATCAAAATGTAACCTAGGAAAATCTGAGCAGATGGTCACCATACTCTCACACAACCTGTAATTCTCATTTTAAAAAAAGATAGTGCTTATTAGAAAATTACCAGAAATCAAGTGACATATTTCAGATCCAGTTCTTAGTAATTGCTATAATAATAATTATATTCAGGTTTATCTACATAAACACTAGTTAGAAGACCTTAAAGTATTTTAATCTTTTACCCTTTAAGCATATTTTCATTATAATTGTGCTTAAAATCATAATTATGATCTTGCTTATGTCACAGCATTTAAAATTGAAACATTGCATTTGTAAAACCAAAAAATAAAAAAATTAAAAAGCAAACTCATTATCGTCAAGTCAATTCCAAGTAATGGAAACACGTCCTATAGAGGAGAGCTGCTCCAGAGGGTTTCCTTGATTGTAAGCTTACAGCAGCAAATTGCCAGACATGGTTTACATACTTCCACTTGATCAGGTCACACCCCTAGCCTTGACATTAGTGGATCCATGATGATGTAACATGACATCAGTGATGATGCTTGCCAAGCCTCAGGTAGTACTTATCACACCTCTCCCATTCACATTTACTTTCCTCCCTTACTGCGACTGTATTTTCAAGTCAAAATTGAATGAAAAGTTAAATGAAGCTTAACTGTTGTATGTCATAAGTTTCTCCACTCTGCCTTATAGGAGAACAAACTAAAATACAGAAGGGTCAAGCTTTTCTTAAAAGCCTTCTGATCACTAAGGAATCACTCTATCTAAAGTATCAGGCATGTTCTGTTGGTGCTGTGCATTATACATCAGGCTACTGACAAGATCAGTAATTCAAACCCAGCAGACAATGATAAGACTGTCTGCCTCCATTAAGAAATAGGAAGTAAAAACTCTACCTAGAGGCATAAAGATAGATAGATAGATAGATAGATAGATAGATAGATAGATAGATAGACCTATGTACATATATTCCAATAATCATAAATACTTTTAATAGATAGGAATAAACCATATTATATTTAAAGTATCATAATACATTAAGGTAACAGGTGGATTTTGGGCCTCTACTTAAAACTTCCCTCAACACAATAACACTTTGTTCTAACAATGTGGCACTGGGCGATACCCATCATCCCCAAAAGATCACTGAAAACAAACTGGGTGCATAAGCAAGTGTGATGAAAAAATTAGATGGGGCCCAGCTATTAAAATATATATCATTTTTGGTCTTAAACGCTTATAGTCAAACAAGCAGCCATCTAGCAAGGGAACGACTAAGTCCACATAGAAGAAGCAGCACAGCCTGTATGATCAGAAGTGTCAAAGGGAACAGGTATCAGAAGTCCAAAAACAATCCCGTGGATGTGAAGGATAGGGGCAGAGTGGAGACACAAAGCCCATTTATTGATAATCAGACATTCCCTCACAAAAGGGTCACATGGAAGGGATGGTCTATCCAGGGTGCAGGATAGTACCCATGAAACACACAGCATTCCTTAATTCTTTAATCCTTCTTCCACACACTATTATGATCTCAGTTCTACCTCACAAATTCTGCTAGAGCAATGTATGTAATTGGTACAGATAAGAGCTTTCTATACACTGAATCCAAGGTAGACAAAGCCCTTAGAAACAATAGTGGGAGTAATGATTCTACAGGGGAAGGGAAGGGAAGGGGTGGAAGGGGAGAAAGGAGTAACTGATAACAATGATGGTGGTATAGCCCCCTCTCAAGAGAGATGAATCTCAGAATTGTAGGTAAAGAGATATACCAGACAGTGCCAGATATGTAATAAAAATAATAGTAATATATGATATACTAAGGGTTCTCAAGGGTGGTAGGGCAGGGGTAGAAGGGAATAAAGATGAGCTGGTATTAAAGGGCTCCAGAAGAAAGTGTTGTGAACTTGATGATAGCAACATCTGTATAAGTTCTCTTGATATAACTGATTCATAGATTGTTATAATATATGGAAGATTCCATGAATAAAATGATTTATTAATTAAAAAGAAAGAAAGAAAAAAGAAAAGACTTGCAATCAGAAGTTCTATGTAGGGTTGCTATAAATAGGCAGTGACTCAATGGAAGTGGTGGATTTTATATTGATAATTTATTGTCGGTTTTCTCCTCTTTTACCATGAAATGCTTTATGATTATTTGGTTCAGTTTTAATCACTACAGTTGCTCATTGGATCCTGGTCAGATGCTTTAAAGTGAATTGAAAGTCTAACAGTCATCAGGTTCACTGCTCAACTCCACAGATTTCCTTTTACCGAGCTCACCAGATTTGAGCCTATTGTTGCAGCCACTGTCAATCTTCCTGAAAGGCTTCCTCTCTTGATTTGCCCTTCCACATTACCAAGCATGATGTCCTTTTCCGGGGAATGCTCTCTTCTGACACCATGTCCAAAATACATGAGACAAAGTTCCACCACTGTAAATATCATAAATATTTTTAAGATAGGACTAAATTATATTATCTTTAAAGCATTTATGAAAAGTTTACATGTGTTACTATAATATAGAATTCTTACACTACACTATGTGCCTGACACTATTCTCTGCAGTAGATATTAGGTAGATAGATAGATAGATAGATAGATAACATATATACTCGAATATAAGCCGACCCAAGTATAGGCTGAGGTACCTAATTATTACGTAGGAAACCAGAAAAAACTGATTGACTCGAGTGTAAGCCTAGGGTGGGAAAATGTGGAAGCTTTTGGTGAGTTTCAATAAACAAAACAAATGAAAATAAAATTACTAAATTTGAGACATCAGTGGGGTAATGTATTAAAAATGATTTTAAATAAAAAACATAAATAAATGGACAAGTTATTTAACATTAGTAAACCAGCACAGTAAGTGGAAAATAGGTTCAACAAAAACAATAAGGTATCAACAATGATACCTTAAGAGTGCTATTCCTTGAATTCAATCAGCAACCAAGCTAAAATGTGAAGAGTTAAAATTCTTCAAAACTGGATTTCTCATCATCATCTGTATCCCAATGCAGAGCTTCAACTGGTGTGAGGTCATCATAGACGCTGTCCTCACTGAGATCGCCGCCATCACCATAACTGCTGTCATTTTTATACAAAACACAGTCTTCACTGCCATCCATAGCATTACTAATGCTGCATTTCTGGAAGGCACATCGCACCATGTCTTCTGGAATGACTTCCCATGCATCTCGAACTCATTTTGCTATTAACTCTTTGTCAGGCTTCATGAGATTTCCTCCTTTTGTGAGTCAGGCTTGACCAGATGACATCCATTCATGCCACATCCTTCGCACAAGTTCTTCAAAAGGCTTATTCAAATATACACATCATAGGACGGCTCTGAGTAAGCAAACATTCAAAGTCCTGCAGTGAATGAACAGCGGAGAAATCGCAATTACCCGCGAAATAACGGGCGCTCCTCCCATTACCTCTCCGGGCCCCAGCGAGATGTTACACCTCGTTGGGGTCCACCGACCCGTGTATAAGCCGAATCCCAGTTTTTCAGCACTCTGCTAATACACGAGTATATACGGTAGATAAAATTACTTAACATGCAATACAATACTATGAGAAACTAAGCACACATTGAGTCCAAACATATGCCTTTAGTGTTTTACGTTCAAAGAATTGTAAGTAGACTTTGTGGTGTAGTCATTATTTGTTGACCACTATTTGCAAGGTAAGCAGTTCAAAAGCACTAGCAACTCCTACAGAAAATGATGGGGCGTTCTACTTCTGTAAAATGTCACACTGTCAGAAACACACAGGGGCAGTTCTATCCTATCTTGTAGGGCTGCTATGAGGAGGCAACCACTTGATATCAGTGGGTTTGATTTCGGGTTGTGGTTTTACCCCAAACTAATGATGTAGTTGTTTCTTCTCTCTAACCCTAGAAAATCTGTATTCAATAATATTATAAATAAAAATCGCATAAAGTTTTATTTCAAAAGTGTTTTCCATTAGTTATCTTTCCTGCAACATCTCTGTCCTCTTAGCTTTGCCTAAGGGGCTTGGGGGAATCTGTCTAACTACTTCACTGTTACACAGAGCACTCATGAAATGACTGAATTGTATGCGTTTATTGTTTTTATTTGTGCATTATAATTTTTTGTAGTACCTTGGTAGTCCTCAGTGTGGCTAGTGGTGCTGGAGGTCAACTGTTTCTTTAGTTGCTCACCAGTCCAAATGCAACTCTCTCTCTCTCTCTCTCTCTCTCTCTCTCTCTCTCTATATATATATATATATATATATATATATATATATATATATATATACACACACACACACACACACACACACATACATACACTTCCATAACACTGACACATAAACAATTCTTTCTGACAGCACACCAAGTGAACATGAGATGAAATATACATCTATTTGTACAATCATAACCTTTCCCTTGCTATCAGCGTTAAACTGTTGTGCATTACTAGTTTTAATATTCAAATACCAGCATAGGCCTAGAGCAAGACAATAAAGCTGATACCTAATTGTCAGGATAACAGAGCCTGAATTTACCTTATGCTGATTATTAGCTGTACATCCTTGAGCAAAAGAAGCGTCTCAGAGTCCTCATTTTTGAACCAAGCAGATGACTCCCTTATACAATGCTTTACTGTTTCCTAGAGGAATTAGGAAAAGAAACATACATTCTTTGAAAACTTTCCAAATATTACTAAGGGATTTTAATTGATCATCTGAGACAATCTTTCTTGAGATTCTTCTCAGTTGCTATTGCTTAACATTTAAAAGCAACCTTAGTATGTATAAAACAAGAGTGCCTACTGGCCTATTTTTCAGGGGTCAGATCTTTTGAATGGATTCCACTTTGTATATAGGTTATGCATGCAGCGTATGTAATGTACTCTGATAGAAAAGGAAAACAGCGTTAAAAACTTGCCTAATTTCACCACTCTACCCAATAGGAGGTAGATATTTTATGTTCCTTACAGCATATGTTCTTCCACACAATGAAAGGATTAGCGTAATTCAAGCAAAGACCAGAATACAATACAGAAATAAAAAAGGAAACGAAAATGTTGCAAATTTTTCTATCATGAATAATTTCTTGTTCTTATTAATAATTAGTAAGCTTCAAAAAGAATTATTCATGAAATGTTCCCAACAATCTTTTTTCTTGAGCTTGAACTGAACTTGATTGAACATACTGGGCAGAAATATTGATCATCATTTCTATAGTTTTCATTCAGAATCATGATCAAAGTACCCAAAGCATTAATCATTATCTAAGTTAACCCAAAGTAGCCTAACTGAGGCAAATCTGATCAGAAGCTATTCAGGTTCAATATTTTCACTCATGTCACACTGATCTCTGCAAGGCTGATCGAAGGAAGTATATGAGAACATGGTAGTTGTGGGAAATTGGTACTACATATTTTGCCATTCATTATTAGGGGCATATAATTGAATAGACAGTCTTTGAAAATACAGCTGACAAAAATTTAATTCATATTTCTCTAGAAATATCTTTTAAATAAACATCTCAGATTCTTTCTCCTAAATACAGAGGATGTATTTCCATTGGTATTTTCTTTTAACACATGCAAATGAAGGACAGACTCTGCCCAAGCCGCTGGACATTATTCTGTGATACAAGGCAAAAGAAAAGAAAATCGTTGCCCTCAGATGATGTACAGATTTATCCATGGGGGAGACTAGACTACACATACAAATCTTGAGAGAAAGAAGCATGATTTGTTTCTTTTCTTTTCTTTTTTGTTTGTCTATTTCCGCATTCAGATTAGCTAAAGCACTTCACTAACTTCCGTAGTTAGAAGTGTGACTTTCCTTCCTAGTACCTCTCTTGTGAATTTATTCCGAATGGTCTCCACAATGGGGGTCTTGAGACTACTGAGGAAATAAAAAGCTAACATAATGCAACGTTTCTGGGGCCTTTTTCTAAACCTTTTGCTTTTGGTAAATGTGTCTATATGAAGAAGCTTATGATTATATATATTAGGACCCTCTCTTATGACTGGGTCTCTGACCCTGACTTCCTAGGAGCCGTGTGTGCCAGAAAGCCCTTCACCTCAAATGGATTGTTCTACAGAAATTAAAATAAAATTGACTTTTCTGTTACATTAGCAAGGAAAACATGTGCTGCAAGAGAAATTTTATTGTATCTCCTAAGGACAACAGTGACCTTTGAATTATCTGTTATTTGGAATTCTGAATGTGCTGGTCCCATCTCTGCCTGTGATAATTGAAAAAAAGATATCATCTATTTTATTTAACCTTTTCTTCTTTAGTAATAGCTAAAAATAATCTGATGAGTGAATGTGAATCCTTAGATTCAAGCATATCTTGATTTTTTTTTAGAATTAGGCTATACCTACATAAAGGAACAGCTTCACGTGTTGATATCTGGCCACACCTATTATCCTCTGTGCATTGTGTCACATATCATGTTATTAGCACCTATGATCACTTCAGCTCACACGCCTCTCTCCAAGGCATTACATGCAAGCAGAATGCTAAAATTATTCCAATTTCTGGAGTAGTAGGATGTCTTCCACCTGGGTAAAATTGCCACTAGAAATGCAAAAAGAAATTCTACAGCCTAAAGATAGACATGTCAGTTCATAGGAGCATCTGTTTTGTTTTTATTTTCCAAAACTGCACAGAGTTCTAGCTCGCTAATTCTCAAAATTGATATTGTTCGAGCACAGGCAGGAGCCCAAATCTGAATTTTATTTCTTCAAGCATGGTAGATACTTGTCCCATTGGCAATACTATTAGGTTTGAAATAAATATTGAGAAACATGAAGTAAAAGTACTCTTATTCTCTGAAATATCCTTAACTAATATTATTTGTTTGTTACATTCGCGACAAGAAGATGACTGAATAACTTCTAATGGACTACAGGATATTTTCTTGAATTTGTGTCTCAGCATAACCTGTGGGTAATCTGGGAGCACTTTACAGACATATGTAGTTCTCCTCCTCCTCAAAGACCTCTGCATTAGCTGAAAGGATGTCAGTGATTTCAATAGGAGCTCCAAACTGAACGGATATTCAGCATGCAGGGGCACTTTTTCTCAAAGCTGCTTCTCATTATAAAGAAAATGCCAGAGAAATGGCAGTGAATCAAGATGGTGTTTTAGATTTGCAAGAAATATAGTATTATTAAAGCAAGGAACCATGTCTGGAATTTAGAATTGGAATTGAGTCTTCTCATTTTGCTCCAGATCAGGTCCGAATAATCTGGGATGATTGTATTAATTCTATATTTATATTAATTCCAGGAATAATAGAGATGATGCCATGGTCATCAATAGGCATTCGAGACCAGTTTTGACAAGGTGAGGCATGTTTAATCTGTAGGCAGTGCTACAATTTCTATGCCAGCATTATGACCATTTTAAAGGAAAATTAAATTGTAGCACAATCTTGTAATAAGCTCTTAATTTTATAGCTTGAATCAAAAGAAGACACTTATTCCATAGCCAGTGAGCAGGTGGGAGAACTGTTTCAAAGCTGGAAAGCGCCTCAAGTTCAGCTAATTTCATGGCTTTCACTTTTAAATGAGAGAACTGAGCCCCAGAGGAGGGAAGGTTACTATAGTGTTTCTTTTAAAATTGTGTCACTGTCAATCAATGACAAAGGCTCATCTCCCTAAGTCCACCTGAGTCCACTCCAACTCACCTGCTAACAATGGCAATGTGTGACAACGGGCTTTCATCCAAAGAGGAAGCATGCTTTTCTGATTTTCTTTTTGTTATGTTTTTCCCCTGATATTCTGAAGCAATGAATTACACCTATTTGGACTATATACCAAGGAAATGTGTGTTTGATTTTTTTAAAATTTACCAGTCATATATTTTCACTGTTTCATTTTATTAGGGCCTCAAACAACTCAGCACAATCCAAACATACATAAATTGTGTCCAGCACATTTGTACATATGCTGCCATCGTCATTCTCAAAACATCTGCTTTCCACTAGAGCCCTTTGCTTCAGCTCCTCAGTTTTTCCCTCTCTCCTCGCTCCCCACTGCCCCCGAATCCTTGATAATTTATAAATTATTATTATTTTGTCATATGTCACACCATCCGACATCTCCCTCACCCACTTTTCCACTGTCTGTCCCCTAGGGAAGAGGTTACATGTAGACCTTGTAATCTGTTCCCCATTTCTCCCCCACCATCCCTCCACCATCCCAATATCACCACTCTCTCCACTGGTCCTGAGGGGTTTATCTGTTCTGGATTCCCTGTATTTCCAGTTCCTATCTGTACCAGTGTACAATCTCCAGTAGAGTCAGATGTGTAAGGTAGAATTGAGATCATGAGAGTGGGTGGGGGGAAGCATTCAAGAATTAGAGGGAAATTGTATATTTCATCACTGCTACACTGCACCCTTATTGGCTTATCTCCTTGCCGCAGCCCTTTGCAAGCTGATGGTGCCTGCCAACCAAATGATATAAAACCTGAAGTCACTGAAGACAATGGGTGCACAAGCAAATGGAGTGCTGAAAGCTGAGGGTCCCAGGCAACCAAAAGATATAGCATCTGAAGTCCTAAAGACCTGAAGATAAGCAAGCAGCCATATAGCTGAGAGACAACAAAACTCACACAAAAGAAGCATACCAGCTTGGCCTGACCTGATCGCTGAGGTAAAAGTGGGTGCATAAGCAAAAGTGGTGAAGAAAGCTGATGGTGCCCGGCTATCAACTGATTTAGCGTCTGGGGTCTTAAAGGTTTGCAGATAAACAGGCGGCCATCTAGCTAAGAAACAACAAAGCTCACATGGAGGAAGCACAGCAGCCTACCCCAACACGAATCCTGAAGACAAAGTGGGTGCATAAGCAAATGGGGTGAAGAAAGCTGACGGTGCCCGGCTGACAAAATATATAGAATCTGGGGTCTTATAGGCTGGAAGAAAAACAAGGGGACATCTAACTGAGAAACAACAAAGCGCTCATGGAAGAAGCACACCAGCCTTGAGATCAGAAGGCATCGAAGGGAGCAGGTATCAGGCATCAAAGACAAAAAAAAAAAATCATAGCATTGGGAATGAGGGGGAGTATGGAGTGAGGACCAGGGTCCATCTGTGGGGAATTGATTTTTTTAAGATATTATTGACATCGATGCATACTTACAAGCCCTGTTTTGCTACGTCTTCTTTGGCTTCAATGATTAGTGGACTATGGGAGCAACAGCCCAGAAGCAATTACATTTAAATATATTGACAAGAAATAGAGAATGAATATTGTGATGGTAAAGGGATCTGTCAGCATGGAGAAGGCAAGGTTTCCTTCAGAACTGAAATCTCCAAAAGAGTGAGTTGAATATTATTCACTGAAAAAGTAGATGCAAAGAGAAGCTGATAGTATGTTTATGTGAGAAGAGAGAAGAGATTCTTTATTGGTCTCAACGCATCTAGAGACGGCTCTTAGTTGCACTATCTAATTGTCACTCATCCCAGCACCAGCCCTGCCTCTTGGGAACACTACAATTTACTTCTACCCAACAAACATCATGGTCACATTACAGTATTTATGTATGTAAGATGAGTCACCAATTTGAAAGTCTTAAGGTATTGAGTCACCAGGGTTTGAATTACATAGAAAATGATGTCTGTGTAAGGAAAGAAAATCAGAAATATTTTTAATTTGAAAATTTGTCCAGGTATTCATAGAATAGAAGGGTTGCCGTAGTTCAATAATCAAGAAAAGTAATATTTCATTAAATTATTTAAGAATAGAAACAAATACATGAAATCCATGAAGGGTACCACATGAAAATCAATATTACTGACATTTCTATTTGCTCCGACTCTAATATAGTTTGGCCTGGCACTGCCATATTATGGAAATGTGCAGCTATGAAACTGAAATGCTACATACTTTTTCTGAATTGTGGTACTGTAGGAGTGGTGTAGACAATGGGCTCTGCGGGGCTGTTGGGTAAATATTGGGATATAAAAATAGATGGTTTGCAGTTCAAATCCATCCATACTTTCATGGGAGAAAGATGAGACTATGTGCTCAGGAAAACATTTTCAGCAATGGAAATTCAGTGCAGGGTGATTATGGGTGGGAACCAATTTGAGGGCATTGGGTATGATTTTAGAGAGGATGTAGAATTATGAAATTCGATTTGGAGCTAGATGTGATATCCCTGTGTATTAAACAGCTTGAAATTCACCTCCCTGTTGTTTTCAATCATCTCATGTTTTGGATCATTAATCCTATATTGTACAACATATTGTCTCATTATCTTGTTTTCAATAGCACCATGGATTTTTAATAGCAATGATTTGAGTAAATTGGCATTAGAGGGACTAAAGCAGATAGTAAGATGACAACAGTTGGACAAAACTGGAAATAACATTGAATTTCACATAACACATATTTGAGAAAATTGTGTTTTTTGTATAAATTTTTGTATTAATTAATTAATTAAAATAGATATTATGGAATGCAAAATGGGGAGACAACTTCTACAAATGACAGGTAAAAATAAACCAAAATATCATAAATAAATTGCAAGATAGCCATTGCTCCCATCAATGGAAAACTCAGATAGTAAACCAAATAGAAAAACATTAAAAATTTTAGAACATATGAAAGGCTTACTATTCAGTAGCAAATTTATTTAAATCACCACTTCATATGTAAAAAAAGTAAGCTTCATTTTAAATTCAATGCAATCATTCTATCTAAGCCCAAATGACATAAAAATACATCCCTAATACCTATTCATGGATTTATCAGCAGTATAACTTCATATGATGGCTGATTTTGTAAATTAAGTAATACTTCAAAGATGAAGATTCCAACTATTTAACTCAATTGGCATGATAATTTCATTGCACAAGATATTTAACATTATTTTTCTTATAAAAATTACACACTGCGCTTGGATAGTTTTCAAATCACCTCTTTCCATTACTCAAATATTAACCCTTTAATAACCAACATTTTTTCTGCTTTTTGTTCAAAACATGGTTTTTGGTAATGGAATGCATTTATTAAAATTATTTTATTGTGAATGAGTGTGAAAGGGTTACATTTCTGACCATCAGTTGTGTGTGCAAGAGTGTAAGGTGGTTGTCAACCTACCACTGCCACCACCCGAACCTACCCAACCCTTCTTCCTTTGAGGTTTCTTCTCCCTCATGTGGATTATAAATTAATACCCGTCTATAGTTTCATATTTCCTCCCTTTCCCTCTCACTTTGGTAACCTCCAAAGTCTGTTCCCCTTGGACTAAACATTTAAGGGGTTTTGTTTGTTTTCTTGTTTTGTTTTCACCTTCTAACAATATTTGTGCTTTTAAGACTGATTAATTTCACTCAGCATAATGACCTTCAAATCTACCGACCTCATGAGGTGCTTTGTGGTTTCATCACTGCATTCAGGGATGTGTACTATTCCATGGGGTGCATGTATCGGTTCTTTATTCTTTATTTTTCTACCTGTAGGCGTTTGAGTTGTTTCTACCTTCTTGCTTGCTCGTGTAAACAGTGTTGCAATGAACATGAGTGTGTGTTCATATGCTGCTCCATGCGATGACTCTTACTTCTTTAAGTTACATACCCTGCCTAGGTTGTGCTGGATCCTATGGAAGTTCTATTCCCATTTGTTTAAAGTATTACCATATTGCTTTCCATAGTGATTGTATCTATCTACAGTTCCATCAGCAGTGTGTGAGACTTCCAGTCTTTCCACATCCTATCCAGCATTTGTTATTGGAATGTATATGTATATATCTTGGCTGTCATTGTGTATATAAGTTGGCATCTCATTGTTATTTTGATTTGTATCTCTTGAATGTTCAGTGACTATGAGCATTTCTCCATATGCTCGCTGGCCATTTGACTGTCTTCTTAGTGAACTATTCATAGAAGTCATTTTGAATGAATGAAATTAAAAACAACATTTTGAGGTAATATGAATTTTGATATAATTAGTAGGACACAGAGATCTTGTAGAATCTTTGGTAGTAAGATTACTAAGATAAAGGCTGCTACTTCAGATTCTTACAGATATCTCCAGAATTGGATAGTAGCTTCCCACTAAACCCTAGAGGCACAAACTTTAGACTGTCACTGTAAGCTATGCAGGTCACTGAAAGATCAACTAATACCTACAATTTCAATGGACATCCCTGGGTGATGGAATAACTCAGCAGAGTTGATTTTCATACAGTTGATTCTGTCCCTCCCCTGCCAAGCTATTGAGACTTAGAACAGTGACAGGTGACTGATAAACAACATTGAATCCACAGTTTCAAGAAGAGCAAAATATGGTCATCATATAACTTTGCAAATGTGTACATTATTCAAAAACATGTTAAATTGTTCTCATTACAATACATGCATGCATTTTACACGATTTAAAGATTCATGCTAACCTGGGAAACCTTTAAATTGGTAGCTGAGTATGTCACTGCTTCTATCACCCAGGGATTCAAATAGTAGACGTAGATATTAGCAAAGCCCTCTCCTTTTGCCTCCTGTGCCCTCTAGAGCATATAGTGCCCATCTGCCTTTTATGCCTCTAGGATTGAGTGGGAAGATACTATCACTTTCCTATTTCAAGGATAATGATATGAATCTGAAGAAATAAACTTCATGCAATTCTTCACTCACTGCCCTGAAGGTGAATCCAACTCACAGCTATCTCCTAGGAGTGGGTGGAACTTCCCTGGGTTTCAGGAAAGTACAAAGGCTAGGCTTTCTCCCCAACCCATTACATATATGTGTGCGTGTCGATGTATGTACGTCCAAAATTGCATAGATGTATCCTCGTATATGCAATGTTATGATGGCTGCTGGAGATCAGCATGTCATTAAATCTAAAATGATTGCCTCTTGTTATTGATTTGTATATTGTGGGATTAGAAATATTTTTAAAACCGTTAAAATTACATACTAAGTTGAATGTTGGCCTCTTAGCTCTTTGTTTTATTGCTCTTCCTAGCTTTTTAAATACCAAGTCACAAGTAAATTATATTCCCAGGGAAATTATTCCATGAAATTTACATAATTGTTTATGTCACAGTTATTTGAATACTGTTGACTTTGGAGTTCTTTGGAAAGCATCAGGCTCAATTTGAAGTCTCAGGGACAGGGCAGGAATGGAATGAATGAATGAAGAGAGATAGAGCTCTCAAGTCGAATACATGCTCTGGAAGAGCTGCGTCTTTACACCTACATTGTATGAGCTTTTGTTAGAATCTTGAGAAACTCATTTTAAGCAACAAGTATAAGTGTCCAGTATGGGCTTAGCTCTGGTTTTCTGGAAGATGAATAACAGTTACCAAATAATTCACCACAATATAAACAACTAGGGAGCTTAGAAAGCATGTCAATGGCCAGGTTTCCCCTGACCAATCAAATGTGCATCTCTGGAGTTGGGTACCAGACCCATTACATTTTAAACCCCCCACCCCGCCCCCACAGCCCTGAGATGTTCAGCTAAGTTTAAGCATCAGTTTCATAGAGTTTAAGAGTGGAGAAAGACTGGTCGGATTTCACTAAGCGGCAAAGAACCACACTTGTATAACTACTCGCATAAAGTATGCAGAACAAGACTCAAAGGAGTCTATTATAATAAACAGCGCATACATAAAGTCACACAAATCAAATTGTCATGTGTTAAATGAATGGTACAAACGATAAAAGATAGAAGTGTTGAGTGGATAATTATTCATCCAGGGCAAGCTTTTCACGTATTGCTTCTTGAACAAATGATATTTAATAGGTAGTCATTAGAAAACAGTAGAATAATTTAAGAGAAGTTTAGGTAGGGTTGCTTAGGGCTTGGTGGGAAATACTGAGGCTGCCTCTCTGACTGAAGTAAAAGATTTATACAAGGAATTTCTGGTTCCTTTGGAAGTATCTGTTGGATGCAGATATTAAAGGATCTATATAGAACTATGTAGAACATCAAAATAAAAAAATGACAAAACCTCATTATTTAGTAACCAGGAGAGAAGGCCTTAAAGACTCAAAAATGTCCCTTAATTAAAATAATATTCTAGGACAGGTTTCCAGCAAGACTCCAGTAAACTCATTATTAGCTTAAATAAAGCTAAAGTCTTTGTTAGAAGACCATCCATCACTATCAGGGATGAAACATTTTAAATATCAGTAAATTTAACACAAATGGATATTAGAAACAACTCCAAAAGATGATTAATCAATAAAGGTGGAAGTGAAAGACCTATTCATTAGATAGGGACTAGCTGGTGAAGTTCAATTGCTGGTTATAAAAATTAAATTAATAATGATTGCACATGCCCCAAATGAGGAGGAACAATCCAGGGGTGTGTAAAAGGTGTCACCTTCCATGACAAACTCAAATGAGCCAAATTCAAAGGATGTTACCACAGGCCTCATAATTCTTCCTTGTATTAGCTAGTTTCTGAAATCTCATACATGAGCTTCTCCACTTAAGAAACTAGTCAAAAGCTAGACAATTTGGAAGATATATTAGAAAATCTCTCTTCAAGTGTCCTGGATGATTCAAAGAGTAATTCAAAACAAAATGAAACATGTCTCTTACATCCAACCCTCCACTGGGAGATGAGTGGTGGCTATGTGTGAAGTGCTTTGACCCGGGCTGGAAAGAGTGTGGGTTTTCTGCCTGAATGTGAGAATGGAAGCATTGGTGCACCAGTGCCACCATTCAGCTTGAAAAAGACCAAATGAATTTGTTTGATAACCAATAATTATATTACTATTGCTACTAATAGTTATAAAAATAATGATAATATCTAGCACTTAGAGGATCCCTGGTGGTGTAATGAGATATGTGGTGCGCTCCTGACCAGAAAATCAGCTGTTCAAATCACCATCTGTTCCACAGACAAAAATGAGGCTTTCTTCCCCAGTAAAGCTTTACAGCATTGGAAACCCACAGGAGCACTCTTCAGTCCTAGAGAGTCATTATGAGTCAGAGTTCACTGGCAGAGAAAGCACTTACACAGAAAAGTAACACACTATTTAAGTTCGTTCATTCACTTTATATGAAGTATATTGTATTACAGCCTGGGAAACTGAAGTTCAGGGATACTCAGTAGCGTGCTCAAGAGAACAGTGCTGCTCAGTGAGTGAACTAGAAATTGAATGAAGGAAATCATCCTTCTAAACCAATGCTCTGAAACTCACAGTATGAAAAATAACCCAACCAGGAAGACATCAGCACTTGGTCGGTACCTGGGTTGAAATCAAGTGGTGGGAAAGTGACATCTGAGGTGTATGCACAGGAAAGTACCAGGAAAGGCTCAAATGGGGAAAGGAAGACACAAGATACTAGTACCCCCCCCCCCCCACAAAACAAACTCACTGCTATCTAGTCGATGCCAACCCTTTGACCAGAGCACAGGGTAGAACTGCCCCTGGGGGGTTCTGAGACTGTAGCTGTACTGGAGACAAACTGTTGGCCTAGCAGAACTCAGCCCAACCCCTGAGTCACTAGTAAATGTCTTATTATTAGCTAAAATTTCAAAACAGACCACCCCAATTGTTCTCACGTAGAATCTGACTCAGAGATCCTGTGTGTTGAACAACAGAACTGTGGCCCAGGGCTTCCTTGGCTCTAGTCCACACCGTGGCGGCTCTCTGGGTTTGCTTTTTAGGAGCCACTCAGTGAGTATGAGTTGCTGTTCTTGGGCAGCAGTCAAGTCCAAACGGTTTCTGTGTGCCACCTGGCTTCACCAGTTAGGGTCACTTTGTGTTTTTTATGTGATCCTATAGGATAGGGCAACAGCCCCTGTGAGTTAGAGAGACTATAACTGTTTATGGAGTGCATCGCCCATCTTTCTCCTTCAGAGTGGCTGCTGGTTTTGAACTGCTGACCTTGTGGAGCACAGACCAATGGGTAACCACCCCACTGTCAGGGCTCCTAAAAAAGCCTCATCCTTCTCCTGCATAGTGGTTGGGGGTTTCAAACTGCAGTTAGCAGTTTGACCTTGCAGATAGTGGTCCAAAGAGCAATCCCCTACACCACCAGGGCTCTTCAATAGTCACAGCCAGTGTTAGTCTGGCCTGACACGTAATCTTTCATTATTGCCCAAAATACATGGTTAATGAGCAGAATAGATGGACACTAGAGTCTCTACTATGTTAATGAATTTGAAATGTTAGCCATTGAGATAGTCAATGTGTGAGGGGTAGGTATACTATACCGATTATAAAGCAACTCCTTTCTTAATTCTATATGATGATATATATTTAAATAAGCTCTAGGGATGGATAAAATATTCTAAGGAATTAATGTAGTTAATGAAGTTGAAAGCCCAAGAAATAAGGCCTGGATTCTCAAAAATTCAAAGATCTAGAAGAAAAGGTAGATCAAGCAAAGCCAATTGGATACTAATTGGGAAAACTGAATTTCAGTGCATATCTATCCTTCAGATGTCCTGGAATTTTGCTACACTCAAGAAAAAAATCCAAATAAGCTTAAAAAGGCAGACAGCATGTGTTACTTGTAACATTGGAATTAAAAATACTAAACTTAAAAATACTAAAATATTAAATTTTATAACATAAAAATGATGCGGAAAGTTTCTCCATTTGCTTTTCTATGGTGCAGCAAGTAAGCACACATTTTTTGAACAGGAGGAAATATTAAAGGTTTTTGTGGAATGAGACTCAAGAAAGACTGAGAATTGACATTATATTGTCTAAATGTTGTCTTTGCCATTAAGCAAGTAGAACGGGAAGAGTAGGTACTAAGTGTGGGGTGTGGTGGGGGGCCTAAGCAAGAGAAGCTCTTAGATTTAGTACCAACTGAGAAAGTTTTTCTTTTGTGCTTGTTTTTTTTTTCATTAATAGCAGCAACAAACATACCTGTGAAATGATCTTCCTTCTTGATGTTAAAGCTTCCTGAAATCAGGAAGGAGAGTTGATAATGTAGTAATTATCAACCAGGCCTATGATTCTCTGTGATTCTCAGAAGTTGCTCTTTTCTTTAATTTCAGAAAAGAGATTGCTATTTTTTTTATTAAAAAACATTTTATTAGGGGCTCATACAACTCTTATCACAATCCATACATATACATACATCAATTGTATAAAACACGTCTGTACATTCTTTGCCCTGATCATTTTTTTTTAAATTTTTTGCCATTTTATAAATGGTTTTATCCTCAGAGGGAAAACTTCATAGCTCCTCAGAGCTGATTCAGAACTCAGTCTTTCCATCACAATCTCACTCTTTCTCTAAGTTTGCATCAGAATACATCAAACTCTGTAAATAACCGATGTTTGCTTTCTAACAGGATTCAACTTGACACCAGATCTGTATTCTACTTCTCAAAACAAGATTTCTGAGGCCAGGTATGATAGGTAGGTTTATTTTGCTAACCTGGACAATAAACACATGTGGGGTTAATAAGGTTACAGTATAATTGAAGGGCAAAGAAATAAATGTCTCAATGAGCCTCACTTTTCTGTCTCTTGCTCTCTGATGATCGGACCAGTGTGCAGCTACCTTAGCTAGTTCTCTGCCTCAACTTCAAGCTACACTACCTGTGGGACAGCCAACCCATGGGCTGGGTCACTGTAGTTTGAGGTTCCTTCAAGACCTGCTTTGCCACGCTACTGGAGTATACATCACTTGAACTAGGGACTATTGGACCCTGTCATCTGGCTGACTGTTGGTGGCTTGCCCTGCTGTTTGCTTCCTGTGGCCAGACTGCCTGTATTGCTCTACAGAAGATTAAGCTGCCTGCTTCCTTGACTTGTACCCATCAGACCTTGTGAGCTGAAGGACTGTCAGTGTATTAACTGTCTCATAGAAGGGAGTTGTACTGAGCCATTTGTACTGCTCTGTGGACTAATTAGCTGTTTATTTCTTATATTCTATCATCATGTGTCCTGGTGTTGTTTCTCTAGAGAACCCTGTCTAACACACTACTTTTTGAAATATTCTGGTGAGGACTCATTCTGCCCTTTGACTTTTTAGGAGAGAATTTTGCTCTTGGTCCTAGGTCACTTACATAGTAAGTCAATAAACACTTCTGGGTCTTGGCATTCATATTTTACTTATTTTGAATCTCTGGTCCTTAGACTTATGCTGATCTATTTGTGTAACTGAAAGAAACCCTGGTCATGTAATGGGTTACATGTTAGGCTGCTAACTCCAAGGTTGGTCATTCAAACCCACCCGCTGCTCCATAATAGAGTCAGCTCCCATAAAGATTTGCAGGCTGAGATGCCCTATTCACCAGGGTTTCCATGACTTCGCCTCATAGTACCACCAGAGCTACTCCTAGAGAAGTTGTTGTTATTGTTGTTGGGTGCTAATGAGTGGAATTGAACTTACAGTGACCCTACATACCATAGAATGAAAGACAGCCTCCTCCTAAGTGATCCTCACAATTCTCTGTGTGTTTGCATCCATTGTTGCAGTACCTGTGTGAACCCATCTTGTCGAAAGCCTTCCTCTTCTTTGCTAACCTTCAACCTAACCTAGTATGAGGGTATTTTCCAGGGAATGGTCTCTCCTGATAACGTGGCCAAAATACTTAAAACTATGTCTCACTATCCACACTTCTTAGGAGCATTCTGGCTGTACTTTTTCAGAAACAGATGCTTATCTTTTGGGCACCCTCTCTTATTTTAAATATTCTTCATGAGTACCATAAATCAAAGGCATCAATTCTCCTTCAGTCTTCCTTAATGAATATTATATATATATATATATATATATATATATCAATTGAAATTATAACTGCTTGAGTCAGACACACTTTAGACTTCAAAGTCCCTGTGCTTCAACACTTTAAAGAGAGGGTGTGCAGCAGACCACTCCAATACAATGCATTGTTTGATTTCCCTGAGCATTGGTTGTGGACCCAAAGAAGATAAAATCCTTGACTACTTAAATATTTTCTATGTTTATCCTGTTTTTAGCTACTGATTTAGTTGTGAAGAGTTTTGTTTTCCTTACATTGAATTGTAAACACAGGGTTGGCTTATTCACCCTAGAGTTCCCTGATCAAAGACTTTGCATGCTGGCTTGCTGTCAGCCAGGCCCCACCCTACACTCACATGTCATCCATTTTTTGGTTAGTGGCAGTCTCTTGGCCTATATCTTTGATTATTAAAGTGTGAAATTTTATATTATCATTTAGTTTTAACTTATAAAGGACCTCCTGTTTCACCTTATGCGATTTCTAAAAATAAAAGAGGGAAAATAAAATTTTAAGTGTGTTTGAGAACATACAACCATAGGTATGATGGGAGAAAAAAGGAAATGTGATATATTTGCTACCCTCCAGGAATTTGTAATGATTATAGGAAGACAAACTACAAAGAAAAAACACATTAAATACAAAATGCAAGACTTAAATAAGATTTTAATGCCACCAGACCAGATGCTAGAAATGTCTATGCAATTGTGGTTAGTTATGAAATGAATAAGCATCAGACATAACTTTGAATGATCAAGGGGAAGAAGATTTAAGACAGAAAATGTTAAGGAGGAGAAATCCTTGTGTAGGATCTATGAGGAGATAAATCAGGCTAAGCTGAAAGAAAGAAGGTGGGAGCTTGTGTTAGAATATTCGAGTGACTAGAGAGGGAGCGAGGCTCGTGCCTTTTATTATAACAAAGAGTAAAAGGATTTGTCTGGAGGGTAGATGCAGAGTTAGGATGATGGTTCCGTGTCTTTTGGAGTACGTGCTTATCCCACACTGAGAAAGAGAGCGCAATAGAAAAGACAAGAAGACAAAGTACAAACAAACAAACAAAAACCCCAGAAAAACCAAAGCACCTCATGGCCTACAGTCACACTTGAATTACATCAACCTCAGTTCTAAATCAACCACTTGTAAATCATCAGACCGCCACACCTTTGGCAGGTGTTCTACATGCTCCTTTGTGTCCCTGCATTGGCCCGTTTCGCTCTTACTTTATCTCTGCTCCCTCTTTCTCAAATTCCCACCCTCTCTGGATTGATTGCTCTGTACCATGCTACACACAGCCCTCTTGTCTGATTGCCCTGGGGATGTTTTCCCTGATTATCAGTTGACCTGTGGGTCTCAGATATCAGGAGTATTTTTTGAATTTGGAATAGCAGCCTCTTGGCAATTGGGGAGCAACTGAAGACATTTAAGCAGAAGGATAAAGAAGGAAATTGATATTTCAGAACCAAAAGCCTGTCACTGGTGTGAGGGTATTTCAAATAGCTAAACACTTTACAGTTTTATGTAACAATTTTTTCTAAGGGCTTCTGAAGAAGTAATCAGATATATATTTTTAATGTTTGAAAACCTATGTAGCTTACTATTATTGTGGTCCTGCAACACTTACATGGGACTTGGTCCAGTTTCATCTAGCCACATTGCTACTGAATACAAAGTGGGCATATTAGTGAAAATATTAAAACAACCTATGTATTGGGGAAATGAATTTATGTACAGATTCAAGTAAAGGAATGCTCCATTATTAATGACAGCTCCTCCATAAATGTGGCTGGCAACGGTCCCCAAATTATTTTGCTTGCAAGGAGTGATGTGTGTGCTCTGGACCAATTAGATAGAAAGAGATTGTTTACTAGGGTAACTGGCAAACCAGCAATATTATTGTCACTGAAATGACCACTAAAGAGACCAGTGCTGAAACTCATCCATACAAGGATATCAAGAGCAAGAGCAGGCATAGAGCAGGTGGATGTACAATGGCCCATTTACAATAACCAGCTCAAATCTTATTTTACTAGAAACTACCTCAAAGATCGTCTGCCATTACCCTCTCACTCCCGGTACAAGGAAATGCTTTAGGTGGAAATGTGGAAAGAAAGAAGACATAGATGGGAGGGGAGGGAGGGAAACAATGGTGAAGGGAGGAGTGGATCATATTTACTGAAGGCCTATTAGTTTGACCACTAAGATCCATATTTCAATTTTTATTTAATATTTTATAATGTAATATATCAGGCAACTCTATTAGGTGATTGTAAATATGTGAAAAATTGAGACTAAAGCGAAAGTGACCAGTAAAAGGTCAAATGCCATTAAGGGCAAATAATTCAAGACAAGGTGAGCCATTGATGTGATAAACATGATTCAGTACATCCTATGGGTCAAATTTTGTGATAAATATTCTGTGGGCATGAATCATTACAATAGCTGTTGTTTTAATCCTGTTTTACAGATGAGGAAACATATAAATGGATTTCTTGCTGTGCTCAGGTCTCCAGTTCATCTTAATTCTAATATCATCCTGCTGACCAAGGGCAGATGAAAAACATGGGAAGGTGGGTGGCAGAGCGGACAGTGCGGGTGTGAGATTCTCTGCTCTGATGATGCAATGACCTTGCCTGGCCTCTAGCCGCTAACATCTTAAGAGTTCCACCCATTCCGAGTCCCCACCCCACCCCGTTTTTAACAACTTAATTAGAGATAATTCCCATGTCTAACCTTCAGAGTTTTGTTTGTCTGGATTCACTGAGATAATAAAAAAAAAATAACTTAGAACAGAGCCAAGTATTTGAAAGAATAAAAAATATTAGTCATTAATGTTACTATGCATAGGGGAAGGAAGAATCATCCTACAAGATGATATCTGTAGGTGGCTATAGTACTAGGAGCAAATAGCATGATGAACATATATGTGCGTCACATCGTAGTTCTTATTTTAAGGCAAATGAAGGGGAACACTGGTGTGGTTAAACAGTTTGAGGTCTTCTGTCTCATTGGCATTCCATGTACAAATAATCTTATTCACAAAGATCTAAAACCCTCTTCTTATCTGGCCAGCACCACAACTTAGCTAATGATTAAAAAATCCATGTCTGATCATTCAATTTTTCTATGCAAGCCCATTCCAATTCAATTAGGGTTTTTCTTAGGATTTCAGACCTCTTCTTCAATCTGCCATTCCTCTCAGTACAATATTTCAGAAGAGGGCACCCAGTCAGCTTCTGTGCCACCTGCCCTCTCCAATGAGACTCAGACACATGCCCCTAGCTTTGGGAAACACTTGGCAGGCTGCTCAGGGCAGGAGAACAGGTGGAAAGAAGCACAGGTCAATGTTGTTGTTGAGGCTGTGACAGGGATGTCGGAAAGGATGACCTGGCAGAGTTGCCACTTATCTGGTGCCTACTGCCAAGCCAGAGAGCAGATGGCACTGCTTGGTAACAGTCATCAGAGAGCTGATATTTATGAGAAAAGCCATGTGACTGAGCTGAGATCATTGAGGGGGTTAGCAAATAACAACCAAATGCAGCATTCAGAGCATTCCCCATGTAAGACTAAGCAAAGTAGGTCTCTGCCACTCGCCATTGTTTGTAGTATAATTCCACCAAACCACAAATAAACACACCAAAACAATAGGTCATCATCCTGAGTCTCAGCTCTTATTTAGAGAGGCAGATTTTATGCTTATGAGAGGCAGTGTGGCCTGACTGAGGTGCAGGAGGTCAGAAGGCTTGGTTTATAATTCTATTCTTTAATCAACTAGCCAAGCAACGTATGGTAGGTGATGCTAATATCCTGCAGTACAATTCCCATTGCTTTCCAAAGTCCATGTATACATCTCTATCCTTGTATTTACCACAGTGCCCTAAAGTTCTGTACCTATGTGGCTTTTTATCCCACTTGGACAGGTCAGAGTTGTCTTGCAATCTTAGTCATTTTTCATAGCCTGGCACAAGTAGGTCTAGGCAAGTGTCCATGCATGAATATATGAACACACACACACACACACACACACACACACACAATTTTTTTGTTAAGTAAATGGACAGGGAAGATAGTTTTTATTTCAAACTTATACTTTAGTTATATACAAGTAATTGTTTTGTAATGTATGTTTTAAGAGAAAATATTCTCCCTCAAGTCAGTCCCTAAGGTTTCTCAACATTTAGCCTGATATTTTCAACACCCTGTTAATTTTCTGAATGTTTACATAATATAATATTTTCTTATAACTATTGATAAATGGAAAGAAAATTGAAGTTGTCACGGATTTGGATTTACTTACATCCTCAATCAATGCTCTGGGAAGCAGCGCTCAAAAGATCAAAAGATGCATTACAGTGGGGAAATCTGCTAAGATGCCCCTGACCAAAACCATAGTATTTTCAACTGCTTCATATGCATATGAAAGTTGGACATTGAATAAAGAAGAAAAAAAGGAAAGATTGATTCATTTGAATTGTCATGCTGGCGAAGAATATTGAAAGTAGCATGAACTGCTAAAAGGATCTGTCTTGGAAGATCCACCAGAGTACTCCTTAGAGGCAAAGATGGTGAGATGTCACCTTACATACTTTGGATATAGTGTCAAGAGAGAACAATCTCTGGAGAAGGCCTTCCTTTCTGTTTTGTCCAATGAGGGGAGGGGGTCAGCACAAAAGAGAAAGTCCCTCAAGGAAATTAATTGCCACTGTGACAGCGATGATGAGCGCAAGCACAGGAACAATGAGTAAGAGGACCCAAGACTGGGCCATGCACTGTTCTTTTGTACAGAAGGGAGCTGTGGGTTGGAATGGAACAGATGGTACTTAATAACACTGCGACTTGATCACTCAAGTTCAGGACAGTGCCCCCAAGGGACCCTTTACAGCTGAGAGCACAAATGGCTTCAGTGCTTTCATACTGAAATATTTGTGTAAGAACTACCCATGTCTCTCCTACTGCTAATAATGCTCTTTGTTTGCATAGAAATGAAAAATGTTCTATTATTTTGGTATATATGCTTTTGTGTAATGCTTCAACAGAGCTAAAGTTAGAAACTGGATTCATTCTACCTCAAGAGTGAAAAAACAGTTTCAAGATGAAATAATAAAAATCATGTAAGCATGGAACTTACATGCATATGCATGTCTTGTCATCTTGGATTTACCATTTAATATCTCAAGGTTTCCAAACACATCAGTTATTTTCCACGGCTCTCGGTTTTCTCATATATAAAGTAGAGAGGGTAATTTCTGCCTCGCATAGTTGAAGTTCAGGGTAAATGAGCAAGCAATTGACGGGGATGGACCATTGATCTTTGGGACACCAGTGTGAGTAAATCTCAAAACCCAGAAACATATGAGGCATCATCAGGGATCAATCTGTGCTCATTCCTCTCCAGTCCCTTTCTATGACAAAGACATAGAACTAAGTTTCTTTCATCAACCTTAAAGCTATAGAATACATGTAATTTTGGAAATATTGCCGTCGACCCTGTGTGCCTGATGGCTCTGCTCCCAGTCAGCTCCAGAGTGAGTCAAGATGAGCAGAGTGATCTCTCTCTCCATCCTTTTTCAGATTGCTTGCCTAAGTCTTACAAATTGGTTCATAGTGAGTTTAATAATCTTTATTATAATTAGGTTCATGAAGATTAAGGGTGAAAGCCAAAGGCCTTAAATATTACAATTTATTTCATTTTCCCTTTAATCTTTTTTTCCTTTGCAATTTGAATGGCTGTGATAACACCCAGTCACAAGGTAGCCATCATTCAGCTTTTCAATCCCAGAGTCCCGCCAACATGTAAAAGATAGAGCTTCGGAGCCGTGAACAGTTCACTTGCCTGTGTGTCTCCACTTAGTTTATCAAACAAAGGCCTGGCTTTGTGCCTGCTCATGCCAATTCATGGAAGTCCAAGGAACTGTTTTTTGTGCTGCTTCCTGGTCACCTCAGAAAATATTGCTATCACTTTTGTTTTATGAACGAACGACTGTTACACAAAACTCACATTTATAAGATGATGCACTGCAAACGAGTGTGACGGACATTGAGATTGTTTATTTTGCAAAGAACATTTCCATGGAATTCACAGTGGACACATTCAAATATGGATGAAGTCCTAATTCACTTCATGGATCACATGTTTTCAGCTCTTTTGTTTACATGGTTTGTTTGCCTTTGCATGACTTCCTAAGACACATGTTAGGCAAATCGTAGCAGATATTTTTCCAAATGACCCCTTTGCACCACAAACAGTTTCACTGGCATAATTTACATATCATACCACTGAATATTTCAATCATTCAATTGTATCAAAAGGAATGTACAATCACCATCACTTCAATCTTAGAGCATCTCACCCCTCTCCCACCACCACTTGGTTAAATTGCCTTTGAATAGAGTTGTGTAATCACAATCAGTTCTAGTGTTCCCTGCTCCCTCCAGGATCCTCTGACCCTCCCTAACAGCCACTCCCTGTATTCCCAACCACTCCTTGTATTAGGTATTATCATTATGTGTCTCATCCTGTGCTTCACAGCTGGGTATGCATCAGAAATCAATAAAAAACAAATCACACTAAGTTGGTAAGAAAAATGTCATATTAGTATAAAGATGAAAATACAAATAATGTGTAAGAAAGAGAAGAAAGACCCTCATTGACATTCAAAAAGCCTGGGAAGCAATTTATACCATGGAACAACTAAGAGATTCTTGCACCCAGGACAAATTCAGAAAAGTCAGCTGGACAAATGCAGAGAAGTCAGCTGGACAAGTCGCGAGTTCTATCCAGCATAACCAAGATTACAATGGTCTCTAACTGACAGTAAGGCTGTTCAGGACTCAGTCTGACTAGATTCGCTGTGGATAGGTTTGGGCTTCCTCTGTCCAACATAGCCTTCTACATATTGGGTGTTCATTCCTGAAACATTATTAATTCATCATTGCTACATCACACCCTGACTGGCTCATCTTCTCCCTGAGACCCCTCTGCAAGGGGATCTCCATTGGCCAACAAATGGGCTTTGGGTCTCGATGCTGCACTTCCCCCCTATTCACTATGGTAAGATTTTTTATTCTGATGATGCCTGATACCTGATCCCTTCAACACCTCAGGATTGCACAGGCTGTTGTGCTTCTTCCATGTGGGCTTTGTTGCTTCTGAGCTAGATGGCCGCTTGTTTACCTTCAAGCTTCTAAGAACCCAGATGGTATATCTTCTGATAGTCAGGCACCATCAGCTTCTTTCACCATATTTGCTTATTCACCTGCTTTGACTTCAGCAGTTGTGTCAGGAAGGTGAGCATCATAGAATGCCAATTTAATAGAAGAAAGTACTCTTGCATTGAGGGAGTACTTGAGTGGAGGCCCAATATCCTTCTGCCATCTTAATACTAAACCTATAAATATATGCACATATACCTATATCCCCATCCTCATATATAAATATATTTGCATATGTACATGTCTTTATCTAGACCTCTTTAATGCCCTTTGCTTCCCAGCTCTTTCCTCTATTTCCCTTGACTCTCCTCCTGTCCCACTATCATGTTCAGTCCCTATCAGAGTTTCAGCAATTCCTCTTTGTTACATTACCCTTGATCATGCCCTACCAGGCCTCCCATACCCACCTCACCACCAATTTGGATCACTTGTTGTTACCTTGTCCCTGGGTTTGTTAACACCACTTCCTTTCTCCCCGTTTACCCTTCTCCCATGTCCCCCCAGAACTGTCGGCTCTGTTGTTTTCCCTGGTTTTTAAATTCTTCCTCTGCCCCCAACCCCACTATCACAATCTGAATTCTCCCTTGTAAGTCTGGCTAGACCAGAGGATGTACACTGGTACAGATAGGAACTGGAACTCCAGGGCAGATGATCCCTTCAGGTCCAGTGGTGTGAGGGGTGATACTGGGATCATTGAGGGAGTGTGGGTTGGAAAGGGGGAACCAATTACAACGATATATATGTGGCCTCCTCCCTTGGGGATGAACAACAGAAAAGTCAGTGAAGGGAGACATCAGACAGGGAAAGATATGATAAAATAGTAATTTATTAATTATCAAGGGTTCATGAGGGAGGGGGGAGCAGTGAGGGAAGGGAAAAAAAGAGGACCTGATGCCAGGGGCTTAAGTGGAGAGCAAATGTTTTGAGAATGATGAGGGCAATGACTGTACAAATGTGCTTAACACAATGGATGTATGTATGAATTGTGGTAAGAGTTGTACAAGTCCCCAATTAAATTGTTAATAAAAATGATTCAGATATCTTACCTGAAACAGAAGCAGACACATCCTTAAATTTATTTGGAAACAAAATAAGATCATAAAGGAAAATGGGTAAAATGTAATCCAAAAATAAAATTTTGTTATTAAATAAAATCTGCTGCCTACTTTGAGTCTGTACTACGTGAAGCAGATCTGGATGCAGAGAAGATCTGCACACACTGTTGGTCTCAGGTACCCTGGAGTTAATTCTAACTCAACATGACAACAGAGTGAAATTTGGCGGTCCTGCACCACACTCATAATTACTCCTGTGCCCAAGCCCATTGTTGCAGCCACGATGTCAATCCACCTTTTCCAGAACTCTCCTTTTTTGGGGCAACCCCTCTACCAAGTATGCTGTTCTTCTTTGGGGACTTGTCTCTCCTGACAACCTGTCCAAAGTACAGGAGACAAAGTCTCTCTATCCTTGTCTTTAAGGAGCATTTTGCATGCACTTCGTCCAAAACAGATGTGTTTGTTCTTTTAGCAGTCAATGTACTTTGAATAGTCTTTGCCAGCACCTTCATTTAAAGGAATGGATTCTTCTTCATTCTTTCAGAGTCAATGCCCAACTTTAACATCTATGTGAGGCAATTGAACATACTATGGCTTTGGTCTGGGGCACCTTAGTCCTCAACAAACTCTTGCGTTTCAACACATTAAAGAGTTCTTGTCCATCAGATTTACCCAATGCAATGAGTCGCTTGACTGCTGACAGAGGCCGTGTTCTATCAGTGAGGGACCCTCTTTCTAGGCAACACCCGCAGAATGGCTAATGTATATATTTCAATTTAAGAATTTCTTTAGATAAAAAACCAGAACTTCTAAACATAGCTATGATTCTTTTTATATTTTAAGAGGGGAAAAGATAGTGAGGAGTGAAGCAAGAATCAATAAAGGGGCTAAGTGTGCTAAGTTTACATCAAATTTAGTGGATCATTGTTTTGTTCTTATTCTGTTGTCCTGTGTAAAAAATGAGGCTCTTGGAACCTCATATTTCTCTTCCTTTGAAATAGGCATCGCTTCTTGGAAAGTAGGAATGATTTCTTGTTTGGCCTCTTTTTCTCAGTATATTCTTGGATAATATTGGGAATGGTCTTTTTTTTTGGGGGGGGGGAATGGTCTTTAATTCCATTTATTGAATATAATTGCTCTGGATGGTGTCTAATTATGCTAATTTAAATAGGTAAAGGATTTAAAATATAAATATAAGTATTTGTTAATAATAATAACAGTCCTTCCAAAAATGGCAGTTAAAAGTTAGTGACGGCATCACCAACAGGCTACAGATTGACTTGAATTTCATTCCTGTACTGGATACCCATGGTAGCCTGCTGCATCCTCTTGATTTTCCTTTAATTTACTTGCTTTTCATAGCAGTAGACTCCCCCAAAGCTCTCACCCCTGAAAGCCCATCACAAAACCTTCTCCAATTATCCTGTACAAGTCATAAGTGTACAAGTCATTTGTACATAAGGCACAAAAAGGGTGGGAAAAATAATGAATGGACACCTCTATTCATCCAGATCTGCAGCAATAAAGTAACTTATTTTTTAATGTTTAATTCATTTCAATGCCAACATTTTCATTTTCAAGAGATTAATACTGTGAATCAACATGTGACCATTCATATACTGATAACACCAAAGAAACATAAGGGCAAGCAAATAGTGGGATGTGATTCCGTTCCTTTACTGTGCTTCCCAACATGTAACCATAAGGACTTCACTTTCCTGCATTTTAATATGAGTAGTAGCCTGATGGCAGTAATAGCCAAGTATGCCATTTATATAATGAAAACAACTGGTCTTAATTGCCCATTTTTGTTCTTAATGTTTCCTGAGATGAGTTGGCTAGTTTCTTTAGTCATAATCATACTGGAACCAGTTTGGCTTCAAGTATTGAGTTATGGGCTACAATTTTGTGATTATGTAAAAGTGCAACCAACCCAGACCACTCTGCCTTCCATTGTATTTATATTGAAAATCTGACATGATTATCCTGGTGACAATGATGAATCCATGTAAATAATACTGGGATAGCTGAAAACAGAAGAGCTATGAGCATTTCTAGAATGAGTGTATTGTGAAAGGATACTCTTGTCCAATATCTTTCCTGTGCCAGTTGTGTTTCTATGGAGTAAAATTCAATGGAAAGCAAAGGTAATAAACACGCATATGATAGGACCATTGCAGTATCTCTCTGGCCTTCAAAGTTAATGGTGGCATTTCTTTAGCTTGGCCTCTCATGTTTAACTTTATTTTTCATCTCCCTCAGTCTCACACATTGATTCTTTATTCATTGTGTCTGTTTAATCACACTCTTTCAAAATATAGTGTTCTTTTTTCCTGCTCTCTCTCTCTCATATATTTGAAATGAACCTGTTTGTCACTAAAGACTCCAAGTCCATTTCAGTTTGACTCTTCCTCATTTCTTCCAGACACTCAGACCAAAATTTAGGTGCAAAGGCTAAGAAACCTGAAGGGGCATTTCAAATTTTTATTAATTTTTTTTTTAAATAAGTACACTTTCTTTTTATTTATTAAATCATTTTATTGGGCCTCATGCAACTCTTATCACAATCCATACATACATCAATTGAGTAAAGCACCCTTATACATTCATTGCCCTCGTCATTCTCAAAATTTGCCATCCACTTGGGTTCCTGGAATCAGCTCATTTCCCTTTTTCCCCCTCCCCTCCCTCTTCCTCCCCCCTCCCCTATGAACTCTTAATAGTTTACAAATTATTATTTTATCTTATCTTACACTCCCCGGCATCTCCCCTCACCCACCTTCCAGTTGCCCATCCCCCAGAGAGGAGGTTACAAGTAGATCCCAGAGATTGGTTCTCCCTTTCTACACCCCCTTCCCTCCAGGTGTCACCACTCTCACCGCTGGTTCTGAGGGATTCACCATCCTAGATTCTCTGTGTTTCCAGATTCCTACTGCACTGCTGAGCATCTTCTGGTCTAACCAGGTCCTCAAGGCAGAATTGGGATCATGATTATTGGGGACGAGGAAGCGTTCAAGAACTAGAGGAAGGTTTTGAGTTTCATACACTTTCTATAGTCACATTGCCTATAGCTTTCTTTGGCACAGATTTCTCCTTCTTTGTGCCTCCTCTACCCTTGTCTTTTGTAAAAATAAACTCTCTGCCATCTAGTCATTTCCAATTCCTGGTAAGACAGCTTAGAAGTGCCCCTGTGGGGTTCCAAGACAGTACCTCTTTAGAGAAGTAAAAAGCATTATCTCTCTCCCTTGGAAGCAAGCTAGTGTTGTGGAGCTGTTCATCTTGTGGTTAGCAGCCAAACAGGCAGCCACTGTGCCACAAGAGCTCCTCCAGGCTAGACATCACACCACTATGTTAAAAAAAGAAATGTGAAAACAGTTTCCTTCATCCAGTGTTGCAGAATGTCTCTTCATGTGGCCTTCCTAAGGGGGTTGGGGAGGAGTCTCATTTCTGTGTCTGACAAGTGTTTAGGGGTTGACTGCAGTCAGGACTTATCTCTTCTTGTTGGTGGTTCCTTTTGAGGACTATGAGAGTGTTCATTTTCTACTTCTTGTCATTTTTCTGGGCTTTCATTTTTTTTCTCTCCTAAAGCCACAGTCCCCCCACCCCCTTCTTTTATGACTCAATTATCTTATCACTGGTATACCCATCATTTCAGCCTCAACTTTTCATGTGCTTTTTTTTTGTCAAGCGCTAATATTATTGAAATGTTGGAACCATTTTTGTCTATGTTATCTGTATCTTCTGTCTTTGTCATCCCCAAAGATGTGTCGCCAGTGGAAGGAAAGGGAGGAGGATTTTTATATTTATATAACACGTGACAATGATCTCTTTATTTTCTACTGCTATTAATAGCCCCAGGCTACTAAACATTCAATAAGTCTCACCATGACTTTATCTTCCTTTCTTTAATTTGCTATATTTGATTTTTCAAGTCCTTTAGAAATCCCGACCATTGACAACTTATTTTCTTTCCATACTATCTGTCTTTAACAGGGTTCACCTCAGTCCCAGCCTGCTTCCTCTAGTCGTTCACGTCCACTCAGTCAGTCTCCAAGTTTGGAGACTGTCCTGTGCAGGTCTCACAATGAAGACTAGTCAATCAACTGTGATCACTTTCTAAAACAACAACTTTCCTCTGGAAATTCAGAGCCCAGCTTTGCTCCCTCAGACCACAGAAAGAGAAAGCTTCCCAATAAAAGAAACTAACATAATAATTGGCTTTGATAACCTAGCTCTTGCCTGTCCTTGTATTTCTGCATGCACATTTATTTGAATATATATATATATATATAATTGAAGACACATAAGTTAAGAACAAACATCACCGAGTTCGAGATCAAAAGGACAAGTGGCCTTCTTCAAGTTCCTTGGCATGGCCGACTTTCTCTCCATTCTCCCGAGTCATCAGCATCCCTCTAGCAGCTTCTATGTGTTTCAACATCCTGCCAGAAGCTAGATCCTGACAGCAAGAGCATGGCTCGCGCCCTACCCGACTCTCTCTCTTTCTGTAAAGATGCCTCACTCCCCGCCACTCCTTCTGGAGAATCGGATATCAAACTTACCGCGTTTACCAACTCCCTCTGCGCCAACATAATCACCTTGTATTCCCTCAGCTGCCTGATGATTCTGCAGCTGAGCAACATCCTACCTCCATCTTGCCTGAGGGACTGAGAGAGGGGAAAAGTCATGTGAGTCAGGAGTTCGCTCAGATATTAAACAACTCAGACTCGGAAACTGTGTCAAAAGCAAGGTTGAGTGCATAGTCCGGCTATCAAAAGAGACTGTGTCTGGGGTCTTAAAGGCTTGAAGGTAAACAAGCAGCCATCTAGCTCAGAAGCAACAAAGCCCACATGGAAGAAGCACACCAACCTGTGCGATCACGAGGTGCCAAAGGGACTAGGTATAAGGCATCGTCCCCAAATATATATATACCATAGTGAATGAAGGGGGAAGTGCAGAGTGGAGACCCAAGGCCCATTTGTCGGCCACTGGAGATCCCCTCACAGAGGGGTTTAGGGGAGGAGATGGGTCAGTCAGGCAGGGTGCAATGTAGTATCGTTGAAGAATACAGCTTTCCCCCAGATCCTGGATGCTTCCTCCCGCCAACTACCATGATCCGAATTCTACCTTGCAGGGCTGGATAGAGCAGAGGTTGTACACTGGTGCATATAGGAACTGGAGGCACAGGGAATCCAAGGTGGATGATACCTTCAGGACAGTGGGTGTGAGGGGCGATACTGGGAGAGAGAGGGTGAGTGGGTTGGAAAGGGGGAACCGATTACAAGGATCTACATGTGACCTCCTCCCTGGAAGATGGATAACAGAGAAGGGGGTGAAAGGAGACGCTGGATAGGGCAAGATATGACAAAATAATAATCTATAAATTTTTTTAAAATGTTTTTATTGGGGCTCATAAGGATCTTATCACAATCTGTACATACATCAATTGAGCAAAGCACCCTTATACATTCGTTGCACTCGTCACTCTCTTAATTCACCTTCCACTTGGGTTCTTGAAATCAGCTCGGTTTCCCTTTTTTTTCCCCCACCCCCCTCCCTCCCCGATCCCACCCCTGGTCCCTTGATAGTTTATAAATAATTATTATATCTTATCTTACACTCCCCGGCGTCTCCCCTCACCCGCCTACCCCTTGCCAATCTCCCAGAGAGGAGGTTACACATAGATCTCCGAGATCGGTTCTCCCTTTCTACACGCCCTTCCCTCCTGGTGTCGCCACTCCCACCGCTGGTGTTGAGGGGTTCATCTGTCCTAAATTCCCTGTGCCTCCAGATCCCCACTGCACCGCTGTACATCCTCTGGTATAACCAGGTCCTCAAGGCAAGGTAGAATTGGGGTCATGATGATTGGGAGGGGAGGAAGCATTCAGGAACTAGAGGAAGGTTTTGAGTTTCATTGTTGCTACACTGAACTCTGAGTGGCCCATCTCCTCCTCACTACCCCACTGGAAGGGGTGTTCAGCTGTCTACAGGTGGGCATTGGGTCCCCACCATGCACTCCCCCTCTTTCACGGTGATGTGATTCTCACCACCACCCTACCTTTGATGTTGGAGACCTGGTCTCCTCTGTCCTTCATGGTCACCTATGTTGGTGTGCTGCTTCCGTGTGGGCTCGGTTGCTTCTGGGCTAGATGGCCGCTTGTTTGCTTTCAAGCCTTTAAGTCCCCAGACGCTATATCTCTCAGTAGCCGGGCACCATCCGCCTTCTTCACCATACTTGCTTATGCACACTTTCGTCTTCAGCAATTATGTGAGGAAGGTGATCACACAATGATTGTTTTTGTTCCTTTGTATCTGCTACATGGTCCATTCAACACCTTGTATTCGCCTATGCCGTGTGCTTCTTCTTTGTGGGCAATAATCTAGAAATTATCAAGGGCTCATGAGGGATGGGAGGAGCAGGGAGGGAGGGGAAAAAAAGAGGACCTGAAGCAAAGGGCTTAAGTGGAGAGCAAATGCTTTGAAAATGATTAGAGCAAAGAATGTACAGATGTGCTTTATAGAATTGATGTATGTATTTGATGTATGTATATGTATGGATTGTGATAAGAGTTGTATGAGCCCCTAATAACATGTTAAAAAAAGAAATTAACAGAAAGTGTAAATAAAAAAAGAAATTTGAAAAAACAAAACAAACAAACAAAAAAAGAACCCTCAGCGATGGGGGGGCTGTCTGCTGGTCCTCCGCTGAAATGGGTCTCATAGCAACTCGTTCAATTATGTCCAATCAAAAGCTGCCTTTTACATCTCCCCTCCTCCTAATGCTTCTTTCTTTCTTCTCTCCCATGATTTCCCTTGCTCTTTCTCTTGTGCTTCCTTACTAGGGTTCTTTATCATGTTCTTTCCTCCCCCTCTTTCCCTTCCTTGCCACCTCCAACCCCTCCTCACCTGCCGCCCCCCACCCCACCTTGCACACCCCTCGGTTGTTAAAAGGTGCACATATTTAGCTACGTTCCAGACTGGGCTGCTAGACTGTCGTGAATCTGAGATCTATTGGAAGATATGATAGTGACAGACTGACTTCTGTGGTTGTAGATGCGAAGTCGCTGGGGTTGGTTCTTATCAGTCAATTCGCTGGGAAAGTGTTGCTCTTCATCACGTTCCTCATGCACAGCTATCATTCTGGGTCCAAAGGCGTTGCCAATTTAGAAAGCAGAGAAAAAAAATAAGTGTGAAAATTGAAACACAAGGTTCTTATGAATGGATTTTTAGTGTGGTTGAGATAATCGGCAGCTAAAAGAAATTGTTAGGGCACTCAGCAGTTGCAAGGCCACCATGGGGAGATATTTTAATTGGGTTATTGTCATGTTAGCACATGAGTCATCCTTGTTCAACCCAGGTGATTAGAACCAAAGGAAATTGCAAGAACTCTGTCAAGCATCGAATGGATACTCAGGAAGTGTTTTCCTGGTAAGTGTGGCAGCATAAGAGATTATAGAAGATTATTTTCCAAATATTCAAACCCTTACTCCCTGTAGGAATTCTTTGAAGGCTTGTCGATCGTTGCTTTCATCAGAACAACTTCTGAACTGGAGATATTTTACGGGGATTATATTATTCTCTGCTGACCATTGTTAGACGCTTCCCTACAAATCCAAAAATCATTGCCTGTATGTTTAGTTTCTATTTTCTAATAGCACAGTTTGGACTAGGATTAGGTGTCTAAGTATTTGGTGTGCAGAGTTGTGTCTCTCTGGAATTTGATCTTTTGTAATTATGTTTAGTTATTCTTCATGGCTTTGCGCGACAGGACCAAGTACTGGGCTCACAGTAGACCCTCCACATTGTTAACGGTCCTTTCAGAAGCATCGAACTGTCAGAGAAAATGCTATCAATTGCTTACATTTAAGTCTGGGCTCCCCTTTCTCTAGCTATATGATGGTGGACAAATTGCTTTACTTTGCTGTGCCTTAATTTCTCCATCTGTACAATAGTCTCTCAAGCCCTTATATTATTATATCATTGATTGAGCTCATAGCTATTTAGTACATAAAAACAGTATCTGGCAAGTGGTAAACACTTCATGAGGATATACTATTATGATAATTGTACCACTATTTTGAGTAAGCGCTGCTCCCAGTCCGTTGTCTATGGGCACTCATCAGTAGAGAAGATACTATTTCCCTGTGTCATAAACCATAAGGCCATCTGCGGGTCTGTGCACTTGATCTTAGCCTAAACACTGAGAAGAGATATATGTGCATCTTTGCTGAGGAAGCTGTCCAAACATTTCTTGGCCCATTTTGTCCATCCTTAAATGCCAAGTTGTTATCTCATTACTTGGTTTCAAAAGTCCTTCTATATTTGTAATGTAAGCTTTTCATCAGAGATGTGTTCTGTAAATATTTTCTCCTGATCTATGTTTTTTTTTCTTTTAACTGTGCCATTCAAAGATCAGTAGGTTCTAATTTAAATAGAATCTAATACATTCTCCCGACCCTGAGTCATTTATCAACTATTCAAATAAAACCATCCTCATGATTCAGTTCCCAAACTGTCTTCTCCTCTCTTTGTCTCTTTTCCTGCTGAGCAACAGAAGGGCACCACACACCAAGGTGTTCTGTGAGGATTTCCTTGTATTTAAACTTCAATAAGTGCAGAAATATCTCTCTCTCAGCCTCAATAAGTAAGGACAGTGACTGCTATCTGTCTTCCTGGGGATCATCATCATCCTTAAAGCCCTGTATTTAGTTCAGCCTTGCCTTATATTTGACTTCTCTGTCGAACCAGCTTCAAAACATACATTCCCTCAGCTTATGCCATCTTCCATGGCTTCCCCTTTTGCACAATACTATTAACTGATGATAGGGACATCTACCTGTAATGTCAACCAGAACAATGCTCTTGCACACCTATTCATGAGGCAAATGCTTAGAGAATGTAGTTCAATAGTTTAGAATAGTACATTGAGGCTCAAAGCATTTCTTTCATTTGAATTTTCCTATATACCCCTCAGACTCCTTACAGTAGAAGGAGGTTAAACTGGTTACTTTTCTACTCCAGAAAACAATTATTTCCATAATTGGATTTAATAATTAATAATGGATACAATATAATTATGTTGCAACTGATTCTTAGGGACTTCATTTCCCAATGAGATGACATATGCAGACAACACCATTTATCTTTAAGGTCTTTCTGGGTTTTCCTTCGAGTTAAGATACTGAAGTTCATATGACCTCGCGTAAATCACTTGCCTCCCCAGCTACTGGTTTCACCATCTGCTATGATATTCCCAGTGTCAGCTATTCTGATTTGGTCGTAGCATGCAGGAATTATCATGTCAGATGTCCTTGATTCTCTCCATTTTTTGGACACTTTGTTGATTAAGAAAAAGGGGTACATGAAAATATCCCTTTGAAATAAACACATGAACGACTTCCTAATCTCAGTGGTCACTATACGAGATACGTTTCGCTAGTGCATTGGGTGTGTTCTCCACACTTGCTCTATCTGTCCATAGTCCTCTTGTAGAGGTCATTATATTGTTTGTTTTCTTTCTGTGTGTTTATAGAGAAGAAGAAAAGCAGAAAGGGCATGGAGACTTCCTTCATTACACAACACTCTTTATAAAACTCTTGGAAATTCTACAGCACTACACACGAGTCACTTCACCTGGGTTATGAAGGGGTAAAACGTCTGCCTGACAATCTGATAGTGGTTCAATGTGAATTATTCTAATTATACTGGTTTTACAATTTGTTAATGAACTTTTATGCATTTGCATGTCTTCTGCCTTACAAGTGTACCTAAGAGTACTCTCTGTGTGTGAATGTACGAGAAAGAGAGAGAAACAGATAACAGATAGACAGACACAGAGACAAAGGGACAGAACCCCAAGAAATCCCAGTTGTCTAAATGCATATTAAAACGGACCCTTTAAGTAAACAAGGTCATTACGTGGCAGATTGCTTTGCTTTCAGGAATAATACTGAATGATCTGAGTTGGCATTTGCTTCCTCTGTCCTACGCCAGCGGTGACAATCCTTTTTGGATGCACATTATGACCTCTGAGTGCTCATTGCCATCAGTTGAAGACCCACATGTTCCGCACCCATTCTGTTAGCACTTGGCTCCTGGAGCAAGCTCCAAGCACAGTCCTTCTCTTGAAACCCACCATAGGCTGCCTCTGACTGCTCATGCTGCCCTCTCATTAATTCCTGGAAGACAAAAGGGGAAACTAATTTCATCAAGTCATGCCTAAAAAGGCATTGAATGTGTTAGTTCAATTTAAATTGATCCCCTCTCCCCTAACTTTCATTAGGAATGGCAATCATCAATTCACAGTGATAAGTCTGTAGGGGAGAAGCTCTTATCATTTGATTCACTGCAGTCACAGATCCTCACACCACACCCCTTCCTGAAAAAACACTGTTCCCAACACTAGATCATGTGTTTTGTTATATTTATGACAATTGTTTATTTATGTCCAGGTCTAGCTTAATAAATGGGCATTGCTTAAAGATTGCAATCCTTGCTACATCTATCTTTATACCTTCAAAGTACAGATATCTATGCATTTTTTATTAAATGAAAGAACTGTTAATTTGTCACAATTATGTATGATAGTAACCTTTGAAACTGGGATGTTTCCTATTTCTATACCAATGAAAGATGAGACCTTGGTGACAAGGGAGGGGTTGCAGATCAGCAAGTTGCTAAAGGAGGCAACCAAGGACTGTGTGGAGCACATTTTCTCACTTCCCAGGCCTCGGAAAACCATGACTACACTGCAGAAGAGCCACAAGTCTCAGCTCCAAACAAATGCGGACATGAAATCCAAGGGATGAAAAGAAAAGAAGGAATTCAGCTCGTGGAGAGCAGACCTCAAACACAAGCTGTTGGCCTCATTTTAACCTGCAGAACACTGACTTTTTAAAAAAAATCATTTTATTGGAGGCCCTTACAGCTTTTATCACAATCCATATATCCATCCACCGGATCAGCTCATTTGTACATGTTGCCATCATCATCATTTCCAAAATGTTTTCTTTCTACTTGAGCCCTTGGTATCAGCTCATCTTCTCCTCCCCAACCTCCCTTTCTCATAAACCCTTGATAATTTATAATTTTTTGTGTTTGTCTTATACTGACCGCTGTCTCCTTTCACTCACTTTTCTGTTATCTGTCCCACAGGGAGGGGGTTATTTGTTGATCATTGTGATCGGTCCCCCCTTTCACTCCTTACTTCCCCCTTACCCTCCTGGTATAGTGACTCTCTTTATTGGCCCTAAGGAGTTCGTTTATCTGTCCTGGATTTCCTGTGTTTTGAGCTCTTATCTGTACCAGTGTACGCGCTTTGGTTTAGCCAGATTTGTAAGGTAAAACAGTAAGTTCTAAAAGACACTGATCTTTTCACAAGCATGATAGGAAAACTCCCAACCTTGGTTATTGGACTGTTTAACTATAGTCCTAAAGACATATTCAGATGAAAATTCTTGGAAAAGAGTATTTATCCATTTATTTAACCAACATGGGTTTTTTTCACTCTCAATCATTACTTGACTCATTCAAACACTGTTAGATGTATTATAAAAATAAAGAAAAACATAATTTAGTTCAGGAGTTCAAAGTGATTATTCTCTCCTGTAGGGATAGGCCAATTTCTGATATGTCAAAATGAGCAAGTAACTGAATAGGTGAATCAGCAGAGTGTGATCAGGATACAGAGAAAGAAGACCAGAGACCTATTCCATGTAGGGTCAATGGATAATTTAGACTAGGATCTAAAAAGGATTTCAACAAAAGAAATTAAGCATCAAAAATAAAAACCAACAACAACATTTAAATCTTGAAGTATATGTTTTATTTGGTGTGCAAGCTGATAGCATATGGTTACTGTTGAAGAACATGAAAACACAGTAGAAATGTTGGATTATTGCTGAATCATGAAGAGTTTTAAATGACAGTCTTCAGAGAGTGTGATTTTTTTTTCTGTTTGTGTTGGTGGTGTTGCTTCTGTCGTTTATTTTTTCTTCTTTAAGAAATGCATAGCATCCTCTTTGAACTAGAACAGGGACTATCAATTCAAAAGGGTTCTGAAATAGAACATTAAAACCTCCTCGGGTTACTTTTCTTCAATTAAGACTTTTTGCCCTCTCAAGCACCAGCAATTTGGCATTCAGTTAGATTTCTATAATATGAATTAGTATATAAGTTATTTATTTAACAATCAGCATTCCTTATTTACTAAATTGTAGATTGTTTGAGAGAGGAGCTCATGTTCTGCTTTTCTTTAGATTTCCCATGGTCCTGGGTCTAGACACTGACATGACAAGTGGTCAATACATAAAGTGTTATAACTGGGTTTGAGCAATAAACGTCTTAGTGAAATCTGTGGGTCTTACTACATTCAGCAAACACTGATTTTCTTCATATAAAGGGAAATATTAATTTTGAGGTGGTTTTGGAATATTTGGTTTGATTTATAAGGAAGGTAATTTCAAAGTATCAATTTGGACCTCTGAAGAAAGAATAAGAAAGAAAGATGAAGCATGAATTCAGAAATATTTTCATGACTGGTAGCTGAAAAAACCCATAGCAAGAGATGAGATTCTCCTTGGAATAATTGTTATAGAGAAAAGAGAATAGAGGAGGCCTCTCAGGATAGACTCTCATCGACCCAGATAATATTTATTGAGCTCTTTGTGCAAACTACTTGGCTAAGCATGTTTGTGCACTTTCTTATTGAATCTACAATAATATAAACCTCTGAACTTTATATCCATTATGAAGAGGATAAAGAAATGTACAGAGATTTAGTAAAGTTAGTGGAATAATAGACCCCAAGTAAGTTGAAAGTAAGAATTGTTCAACACCAGCCAAAGTCCCCGCCAACTCCTACCCACCCCCACCAAGCCAAGCATGAATAATGCTGTGTTTTCCTTTTGGGGAAATAAGTTCTCATTATTAGAGAACACAGAACAATGTTGGTAAGGAGTGAGACTGGAAAATCAGATCATTAAAATAAAAGCAAGGAATGAGTAGGAAGGGACGGGACTGGCAAAAACATTTTTAATCTCAAATACTTGATCATGGCAGGAATGATAAAGTTATATATTATTTTTGTCGAATATGTGGTTGGAAATCATCACGTAATTTATTGGGAAAGCTTAGGATACAGTGTGTAAGTTTAGAGAGGGAAGCGAAAGGACTCTTTTGAGGCACTTAATGTTCTAATTATACTTCTCAAAAATAGATTGACAAATATTGTGCAGCTAAGAGCACAAAAAAACAACGTTGACCTTACTTTTCACAATGAATATTTAATAATCCCCCATTTTACTTTTCAAAGATAGAGTTAATTTTGCCTACTCCTGCAAAATTTTTAAGCTATATTTTATACTGACATGTCTGTGATAGATCTTGACTTTTGTGTGTAAGTTTTATGGCTTCCTTTTGCCTTCAGCTAAAAACTTTTTTTATCCCTTTTTCCTCACTTAACTCCAGACAGTGATTCTTGTCCCATTATCTTTTGTGACTGTAAATAATTTGCTTTGTTTATTTTGTTACCTTGAGGATATTTATAGATCATGTCATAGACAGTCTCCCTTGGAGACTGATCTTTTGTAGACCGTATAAATTTAATCCTTTATGTTGACACTCATATGCCTTGTCCTCTAACACTGGGATGCATTTTATTGACCTTCTGAAATTTGATTTTCTAAGCTTATCTCTATAGTGTGTCACTGTTATGTAGAGAAATGGGGAACTAATGGTTTTTTAAAAATCCAAGAAATATCTTCTCCACAACACTAAGATCCTTATGAAGATGTAGAAAATACAAAAAACATCACACTGTTGACAAAGGCAAGAAAAATAACTACAGAAAACTTTTTTTTCTGACATTTTTGAATTTAACTCAATGAGATCAAATAATTTGGTGTCCTGAAAAGAAAAAGAGAAACATCTCAACTCATGTACATTCTGCCCTTCTTCCAGCTTAAATCCAAGGCTTTGCACCAAACACAAAACTGAGTATGGGTTAGACCACTTCCCAGAGATTTATTCACCCGGTGATTAAGAACCTACCACCTTTTTCTTTACCTGTTGCTAATTGTGATTCCTTTAAAGTGACAATGTGTTGCAACATGAGAATACAGGCACGGATCCTGGATATTTGCCTAAACAAATGCAAGAAATGAATAGCTCTTGGAGGACAAGGATAGATAGCTGAGATTAGCTAAATATTATTTTTCAGCAAATTAAGAGTGGGAGGAAGCATGGATCTAAGGCAAAGCAAAAGCACTGAATTCAGGACAGGTAACCAGAAAGGACACTCTGAAGCGTGTGTTTGTGTGTGTGTGTGTGTGTATGTGAGTGTGTGTGTGTGTGTGTGTGTGTTTAGGGGTGGGGTAGGAGAAATAGTATCATTATTACAAAGAAGAAACGCAGATCACTGAAAATCTTACAGTTGTATATTTTTTCTCCAATGCAAGACTATGACTTCTATAGAACAAAAGACTACGAAAAGAAAGAGCGAAGGTGAAAGTGCACTGTGAAGTGACATAGGAGAACAATTGTAGTGTAGCAGAAGCAATTTAGTCTCAGATAACAAAACTGCCACACAAAGGATAGTCAACAATTATTAGCTCCTTTATCATCAAAGCAGACTGATTAAGAGATAATGAGCAGACTCTTGACACTATTGGAAAATACTGAGAAACCCATGTTTCACTAATGCAATTTAAATCCAAAATTGGACATGCTACAATCATAGTTGGCAGTATGGAAAACATAGATCAGTGGAGTGAAGGACAAAGGCAAGAGTTGTTGTTGTTACCCTTTTTCCATGAATGTGGATGAAGAAGACAAACTGGTGAGAACAATATGAGAAATGATAGCAATACAGGACATTGGAGTTTCACCCTGAACATTTTATGAATCATTTTCTTTGCTCCAGTTCTTTCCCAGTCATACTGGTTTGTACTTTGAACACAGTACAAGAGTTGAGGTCCAGTCGCTGCTACATCCGCCAGGTCAGGATCCTCTTGCTGCAGGAGTAGGTAGACTGCAGACTAAGAAGAGAACCGCGGCTCCAATGAGTTGCTATGTGAATGTAACACCTTGGAGAAAGAACCCAAAGCAAAGCCAAAAGGGAAGAGGCCTGGGGAAATTCCAAGAACGGAGAAACGAAGAAATTTCAGCAATAACAGCAACAACAACAAAGGAATTCAGATCAGAATTTGCAGTCCCACATTAGGAGACAGATCCTGCATTGGTGAATTCATGTCTTTTAGGTGGTTTTCACTCTAAATCCTGGAGAAGATGCAGTCAATTCAATGTCAGGACTTGTCTTCACTGGGCAGGATCTGTTTTCCAGATGTTATAAAGTACTTGCTAAGTCCAAATAATTATGTTGTATCTCAGGGTTGAACCTGCAATTGAGGTCTTACTGTGTTATTGAGCATAGCTCATTCAGATGCCTAAGAAAGAGTCTATGGATATAAATAAAGAGGAATAGCCATCAAGAAAACTAGAAAATGCGGTGTGGATCAGGAGAGAAAGAGTTGCCAGGAACTAACCAAATGCACCTCTGTTTCTGATCAGGAGACTGGGATGACTGAGTTTGTGGTCGGGGAGGCGAGGACTCTAGGAGGTGGCTGGGCCGATCACTACTTTAAGCAAGTAAGTTGGTTCTGTTCCATGGGTTGCAATTGAGAATGACCCAAAGTACAATAGAGCGAAACACTGCCAGGGCATGTGCCATCCTCACAATGGTTATTAAATTTGATTCTATTGTTGCAGCTACTTTGTCAGCAAGGATCTCCCTGTTTCCTGCCACTTCACAACTATACTCAACATGGCGGCCTTTCCCAGGGACTGCTCTTTCTGGAAAACATATCCAAAGTATGTGAGACAAAGTCTGACCATTATCGCTTCTAAGGAGCAATCTGGCTGGACTCATTCCAAGAACTATTTGTCGGTTCTTTTGGCAGTCTGTGGTACTTTTAATATTCTTTGTGAACACCATAATCCAGATTCATCACTTCTTCTTAGTCTTCCTTAGTCCATGTCCAATTTGTATATGCAGATGAGGTGATTGTGATACCCTGGCTTGAGCCAGGAGCATTTTATTTCTCAAGGTAAGTCCTTGCTCTTCAACATTGGAAACCTTCTTGTGCAACAGATACTCAGTGCACTCGAGAGAGTGTTCATTCTGTGCCTATGAAACAGCCCGCTGGTTCAAATTTGACTCCTGCAGAAGCTATCTGAGACTTCAACAGAAAGATTTTAGTGGCCACCTGAATCGGTAATGCAACATCCCCGATTTGTATTTATCCAACTTCTATTTAATCCTTTCAGAGACTGACTCTGATACACAATTCAGGGTGTTGCCATTGGGATTCCAAAGAAAAGTCTTCAATTCAGATGAAATATTTGGCTTCTCATCTACTGATTCTAATTTCCTGTTCAAAAGTGACATTGAAAATTGTGTCAATCCACTTGGCGGAGAAAGACATTTGCACCCTTTGAAGAGCTACCATAATGGCCTTTATTATTTTCCTTTTGCTTGCCATACCCAGTAACGGCCAGAGTTTTTTCTATTAGCGTTGGCATGAACTGAAGCATGTCAGCATCCTAGTTAGCCTCATTTAAAAATCTTCTTGTAATGGATTTATGTGGGTATATGATAAAAACATCTACTGTCTCTGCCCACTGAGATGATTAATCAAAGCATGATCTCCTTATCAGTGTAATGAAAGAAATAGGAAATTCACCTTCAGTTGTATCCAACAAGGAAAACAGCCTGAGCTGTTCTGTGGCCGCAGGGAACCCATGTATTTAATCGTTGTTTTCTATACATGAGCATATGAGCACAGTCTCCACATTTCCCCCCCTCAAAAGTGCATTTCCATCTGGATGCAGAAATGCCTCAGTCAACTTCCTGGATAAGAGAAGCATGAAATGTTTAGTAGCTGCGCGTTTCTCTTCGCTTGTTCATGCACTTAGTGCATCTCATCAAAATCCTACAATAAACCAGCGATGTAAAGGGCCATGGATTTTGGTAGTTAATCTCCATCTCCAGTGGGAGAAGAAATTGGTAACTCTAAGAAAATAATGTGAGCTAAATGTTAGACAAATTAAAAAGTAAGAAGAATTCCTTATTGAGATTGGTAGGTATTGATCAAGTAAGAGTCTATGTATACACGTTAAGCCTCTTGAAGCATCCAAAATGCTGCTGAGGTATTATTGGAGTGAGGGAGAAAATTAGTGTTCTGGAGAATGATGATCTACCGTGCTCCACAGGCTCTGCAAGTAATGAAGTTGGTTAAGGGCTGAAGCAGAGATATTTCTAGGTATCCGTTAAATGCTGAAAGTAGAAACTAAGAGAGCATAGCCACGTCATCCTCAGTAGGCCTTTCTCAGACAGTGGAACTAGAAAAGGTACGGGGGAAAAAAAGAACAAGTAGAAATTAAAAAGTGATAACAGGAAATTTGCACCCAAATGTGAGACCACCAGAATGGTCTTTCCATGTCTATGTCAACCATTTCCATGCTCAGTGGAACTAGAAAAGGTAGGTGGGGGGGGGGGGGAGAACCAATAGAAATTAAAAAGTGACAACAGGAAATTTGCACCCCAATGTGGGACCACCAGAATGGTATTTCCATGCTCTAAAACAAGCTCCGATTTTGAAAACAATGTGCAGTGCCATTGAGTGCTCAATGACTTGAAGGAAGACCCAAAGACGGGTTTTATTTCATTGCCCCACCATTTCCTGGGTGAAGCATTACGTTGTAGAACTTCCAGGAAGAACTCGAATATGTGCACGTGTGAGTTGTGAGTTCCCATCGAGTCATTTCTGACTCATGGTGCTCTTAACAATGGCAGAGCCTTTGCCCAGTATTGAGCAGGCTTCAAGACCTTGACTAGGTTTGAGACCATCCTACGTTTATCCATCTCACTGAGCGTCTTCTGTGTCCTGTGGACCTTTGACTTTAACACATAGAATGCCATTTTCAGAGATTCCCAAAGTAAGGTGGAGTTTTGTCTTCTTCACACCTGTGGGCCGTTTTTCTTCTATTTCTTGGGAAGCAGATTTGTTTTACTGGCAATCTCTGATACATTCAATACTCTTCACCGCAATTCATGAAAACCCTTAGGAAAGCTGCTGCTGCTGCTGGTTGCCGTGGGGTTCCTCCGACCCGTAGCAAAGATGAGACAACAGAACAAGGTGACCTGGGTCGAGCCAGATTTCTGCCTCTTGGTGTTGCCGAGTCCCTCGTAGCCACAGGATCATCAGTCCGCCTCATGGAATGTCTTCCTAGTTCTTACTGAACCAAACATGAAGGCCTTTTATGACTGGCCTGCCTGTCTTTAAGGGACAAAATGGATAGGCCTTGATCAGAATATGCTAATAAAATATTAGTAAGTCTTAATAAATATTTTACGTCAGAAAGTCATTCTGCTTTACAAGGTAATGGCATGCCAATCTCCAACTACCTTTCACTGTTTCCAGATCATTAACCATTTAATTGAGGGTCCACGGGTAATGGGGGTAAGTGGGTGATGAGTCTTAAAACTAAAGAGATTGGAGACAGACCTCATTGAAAACCAATCAGAAATGAAGATCGAGTGACCAGACTGCAGCTCTAAAGTGGGAGGCCAGCGAGTTGGCTCACTGGGTTTGTGCAGGGTGTGCATGCGGGGAGCACTGTGGGAGGTACGACCGCAGGGCTTGGACATGCTCACCTTCTTCCCAGTGGACACCTTGATGCAGGGCTGTGCTCCTCAGAAGGTGAGCCGTGAGTCTGTCTGGGGCCCTCAGCCTGCTCTCATGTGTCCTCATCCACCCTCTCCACCGTTAACAAGGATGCCGCATGTTGCCTGATCTCCATGGAGCGGGCACGTGATGGCTGGCCACCATGCTCATTCTCCTTCGTCCCTTCTTTCTCCAGCCTTCATAAAGGCAATGGGTTCCACCTCTCAAACATTTTCCCTTCTTTACACTTGTTTCGCTGTTTGAAGAAAACTCTTGACACTCTGGTAAAGGAATGTCTGACCTTTATCATCACAGCTGAGGCTCATTTTCTGACAGCCAAAGATTTTCTTGTCACACCTCGTACAGTTTGACAAGGTGTCTACCAAGTGACGTGTGAAGAGGTCAGCTGTAAGAGAGCCCAGACCCCATTGTTCCCTTATATCACGGTAGCAAGGAAGGCACTCCGGATTTTCATCTCAGTGGAGTGGCACGCTGGAGGAGCAGTTGAGGGAGCATTTGGGTCTCTGAGGCAAAAGGTCAAGCCAGAGTCTCCAGATTGTGAGTTTGAGATTAATAAGATCCCCAGGGTGTTCCACTGAAGACAACTTTGGAGATAGGAGAGTTTCTTCGAATTGGAAACCAAGCCTCTCAGAGCAGCGGAGTTCCACTCTAAACTGTCACCATGAAATAGCCTTTTACTTTCAGCCAACAGATCATTGCTTTTAGGGGACCAGTGACATTTACAAATGAGCGTGTATTCAGCTGGAAATAGGTGATGCCAAGAAACTGACTAAACCCTGGAAATAGAACTAATTGGGGTTTTCTTTCTCTGTGTTTTTTCTTCAAAAAACAGCTACAATAATTTAGGAAATTAAACGCAAACTGTGCAGGGTTTTGTCGATTCTGAAAAACATAGGAAGCCTGGAACAAAACCCAGCATGCCAACCAAAATTTCACCTTCTGAAGGAAACTGGGAAATTAATAATAATCAAACTAACAAATCTAAACCCACTTCTATCGAGTTGATCTCCAGCTCATACCTCCTTTTGCTCCTTGAAGTTGTCTGTACAGTAAAGTGACAAATGGAATGGAGTCAGTTCACCTTGCAGTTCATGAAGACACAGGTGAGGGATATGCTTTCAACTTCAGTGAAAGGCCTCATCACGCGTCCCAGATAATGAATTGATGAAATGTGCATTTTAATTTGAATAAAAAATAGCAAATTGTTGATGGAAATTTTACTATGAAGCTCAAAGTATGCAGATTTTGATTAGCAATTCTCAGAATAGAAATCATTTAAACTAGTTTCCTGATCAGATTGGAAAGAATATCTCTTAGGGCATTTTCCAAACACTTTAAATTTTAGTGGTTTATCCACTTATATAGTTAGGGTACACTTTTTCCTAGCCACATAGTCATACTCATGAAAACTGGCCTTATGCATAACCTGAATATAAGGTTGCCTTAATGAGGGATTTTAAAATTCTAAGAAAATGCTCTTTGGATTTTTATTTCAAGGAGTATCATTGTGTCATTAAAAACTTCTCAGTTATATACTCACATCGTACTTTAGCTGAAAGGAATTTTAGAGTTGCTCTATTTACTGCTCATCTTAAACATTAATAGAAGAAGAAACTTAGTGAGGTTAGATGACACTGCCAAGTTTCTCTAAGCTCCTGGTGGCTGAGCTCGGCTCTGGTTTCAGCTATTTTAATTCTTAGAAATGGAAAGCATTATTGCCTTGACACTCCTCCAGACCTGCTCTTCAAATTGAAGTTTTCTCAAAACAATTGAGGTTCTGATACTGATTGCTTTTCTCTTTGTTACTACTCTCTTGCTTGAGGGCATGCTGTCTCTGTTGAGTTCCTCGGGAGTCAGACTCAGGTCAACAATTGGGAGGCGCTTCAGAATTGTCACCAAATCGATTCTGGGCTCACAGTCACCTTGCTCAGGGTGTCCAAGACTGTAAATCATGGCAGGAGCCAAAAACCTCAACTTTCTCCCTTGAAACATCTGGTGGGTTTGAGCCACTGACCTTGTGGTGAGAAGCCCATTGCCTGGCTCACAGCACTACCATTTGGAAAAGACAGGTGGCAACTGAACGAAACGTATTTCATTTCATTGTCTAATTGTTTCGGAACTGAACATCAGCTAAAGAGAAAAGATGCAGACAAACAGCTGTGCTTTTCTCAGAATGCTGGAATTTCTTTTTACGTGCTTAATATCTTCCTATTCCTGATTCCTCCATTCTTACTGAAAACAAAACAAAAGCAAACAAACGAAACAATGCTGTAAGGAACAAGAACATGCAGAAACTAGTTCCATTAAGGTGCCATTTCCAGTGGAAACGAGTTTCCGGCAAACTGAAAGCGATGGGGAGATATTGTAGACCCTGCATGTTTCCTATCAGGGATGCAGGTGTTTTTTCCTAGTTGCTTTTTGTTGATAAACGATGTCCCTGCCCTGGCATTTTGGGTAGGTGCATTCTATTTATTTTTTAAGTCCTTTTACTGGGGCCTTGTATGACTCTTATCACAATTCATCCCTCTATCCATTGTTTCAAGCACATTTGTAGATTTGTTGCCATCATCATTCTTAGAACATTTGCTTTCTACTTGAGCCCTTGGTATCAGCTCCTCATTTTCCCCCTCCCTCCCAGCTCCCCGTTCCCTCATGAAGCCTTGATAATTTATAAATTATTATTATTTGGATCTCTTTTGGTCTTTAGTACAAAGGCCTTTGGTGAATGTAAGTGGAATCGTGGATCAACTAACTTTTGATGGGTCAGAAATTGATTAGAAACTGAACAATACATGGGCTAAAAATTGTCACTGGATGTGTGCAGGTACAAAAACTGCTTGAAGAAGGTCGAAAAGTCTTTGGGGAACTAGAAAGTGGGGAAAACAAAGAAGAATGAAGAAACCTGAATGAATTTAAATAAATTATGCAGAAACTAGTTTTTGCTTCCAGAGATAACGTTGACTTTTCCAAACTTCGCATTTCACTGAGAATGAATGATCTTTGGCTCTGTGAGAAGTAGCTAGGGATGCACTCTGGGTGTGACAAGAGGCAGGAGGAAATCTTCTGCTGCTCTGTAACATACACAAATTGTGTTGCCAAGAAGCTCACAGTCTGGAAAGGAAGACGTTGGGTGTATATAAATAATGCAAAGAGAAGTAAACATTGGCAATAGTGTAAGGGACATGCATATAAACTGCCATCAACTCTCTCACGAGAGGAAACTCCTTAGACTTCGGACAAATAAGAATGTCTTCATGGAGAAGAAAGTATTTCCCTGGGAACAAGAACACCGAGGAAAAATTTTAAAAAATGTTTTTCAGACTCTGAACAACTGATGATCAGTTGTATACCTGACTTTCATCCACTCTCAAGTGGAGTCCTCACTAAAATATACACAAGGAAGAGGTCAATATCTACATCTGCCAAGGAGGGCTTTGATACCCTCAAACGTTCACTATCCGACTCAAGACCAACATGGCAGAGACACAATTCAGAACTCAGCCCGTACACTTTCACAGGACTCCCTTACTCCAGGAGAGGCAAAATAGGTAGAGGGCAAAGAAAACTGGCACGTTTCTGAGGTTACTACTGTGTGTTTCGGCAGAGTGGGAGCAGGTACCACACAGGAGGTTCATCACTGAGAGAAGAACTCAGAACCACTGCTTCCCAAGATCTCTACACTCACTACAGCATATTCTTGCCCACAATTCGAGGATTCTTTCAGGTGAGGGAGATCACCACCTCCTCAACAGATAGAAAATTCATAGTTGAACTCTGTAATACAAGAATAACAATACTTAATCAACCGTACATAGAACCACAACATCCCAACCTTTCAGAGAATCGTCCTGCTGGCTGCTGCTGAATGGATTCTCAGCCAGGTCCCCTGGAATACCACGTGCATAGGCTTTCCACTTGTCCCTTTCCCTTGGGGATTCTGCTCTCACCTGTCTCTCCAGCTGAGATTTCACCTTCCATCTTCCATCATTGCTGCTCTGCAACAGACTCCAGGGATGCCCCTGGGCTTAATTTGGCCATAGTCCTATCTATGGTCCCTTCAGAGTGAGATATTTCAAATATGAATATAATCATATCTCACTCACAACTCTGACACCACCACCACCACCCCCACCCCCCGCCAGCTCTGTGGGATTGGCTCACATGCCTCCCAGTCAAATTCATAGCATATTTTATATAAATTGTTCCTAATACCCATCCTATAGTATTTTTATTTTGTTTTTGCTTTTCTTATCATTTTCAATAGATTATCAATTATTTGAATGTGGGGCCTGGAGTCATTTTACCTCCAGTCTCTAGTCATAACACATTCCATAAATTATAGAAGTCTGATTGTAAGTAGTCACTAAATGAACAGGGATACTTTGAACTACGAAAAACATTGTAATATTTAAGGGAAACATGACATGATGGAATTGAAACAATATGGCATTTTGATCCTGACATGAACATGTCTCCACACTGTAGAAAAAAATAGATGAACGAGGTAATTTCTGTAGTCCCTAGGCATTGGACTACTAAGCACAAGGTCAGCAGTTCAGAAAACCAAGGGAGAAAGTCAGGGCTTTATACTCCTGGAAGGAGTTGACAGTGTTAGAAACTCTACTCAGTCTTCAGGGCCACTATGAGTCTGCACTCACTCAGTAGTGTTGAGCTTGGTGGGGTCTTTTGGGTTTGTTTTTGATTTTTTGCTGTAGTTTTGATTACTGCATGCAACCTTGGATGTTGCAGTTATATGCACAGGTGTAATATTTAATACGGAATTATTGCTATCTAATTCACACATTTCAATGCTGTTCTCGTGATATAAAAGATAAATCCTATGGGAGAAAACACATTTTACTTATTTGGCTGCTCTGTGTCATCCTCTCCTGTGTGTTCTGAACTAGAGCTGATAAAGATGACTGTTGTATTTTCACTCTTCATGGACTCTCATTCAAATGGAGATGCCTGAGATTCTGGTTCTGTCCCTCAGAGTGCCACATTCCAAGGCTCTTAAGAAGACTAGTATTGGATAAGTGACACCTTTCATTCCACCTCCCAGGGTCAAGGAGGAGACGGAAAGAGGGAAGAATACTGGGATGCATGAAATTGGCCACGTTCCCAGCAGGTGTACTGAGACAGGTATGTATAAATGGCACATCAATGGAGAAATATTTATTGGCAAACCTAGAATAATATATGATGCTTTGGTTCCCCATCTACCATATTGTAGGCCCTTAATCAAAATTAGTGTCTGTTCCACTAACCTTCCTCACAGCTACCTCACTTCCAGTTGTGAAGTCAAATAACCCAACTTTCTAAAAAAATCTTTACCCCCCGTGATATCGTTGTCATTACCTTAAAAATGTGTGGTGATTGAGTCAATTCTGACTCATAGCAACTCTGTAGGATTGAGTAGAATTATCCTATTGGGTTTCCAAGGCTGACATTTTTGGATTGCTTCATCTTTCATCTGAGAGCAATAGGTGGATTCAAACTGTTGACCTTTCAGGGTATAGCTGAGCTGTACCACCAGGGATCCATTGACTTTAGTCCCATCCTAAATTCAGATACTGCGACTCTCATAGCTATCAAGTTTTTCTCCTGGCTCATTATCATGGGATTCTGACACATTAATCTTCCAAAAGCTCTGTCCTAAACCGTTCCTTTTGTTCAAAGACCTATTGGATTCTTTCCTGATACTGAATGAAATATTCATTTCTAATACTTGTATTCATGATCCTCTCCTCACCTATGAGACAGTCTCCCTTTTCATATTATTGCTCACATTTCTCCTATTGAAAATATGTTTCTATTCAAGTCAGGCCTGTTGATTACGGTACAAAGGAAATGAGGTGGTGGTCATGTTCTAAAATACATGGGGAATGTTGAGCTCCAGAAAGCCAGAATCACAGCATCCAAGTGGAGTTGGGGAAAGATTAAGTGTTGAGACTGCAGAGTAATGGACAAGAATAATATCCATCAGTTAACAAGCATATGGTGCTTCGGGATGGTCAAATCCAATCCCCCTTTTCTTCATTATTCTCCTGAAAGAGAAAGTGATCATAATCACTCAATTTAGAGAAAGCTCAGAGACCCAGGGGAAGGATATCTATTCCATGTGATTCTATGTGTTTTTTTCTATCTCCTGCCCTGTCTCCATTTTAGGAAGCAAGTTTTAGCATGGTATCTTATAGCAATTTCCTCGAGCCCCTTTCTAATCTTTAAAATGTTGACATGTCGATGGAGCAAACACATTTGACATAATTCAGGCTTATGAAAATTACAATTACTTTATTGACAAGAAACCAAAACAGCACCCAGCCTATGCCATCAAGACCATTCAGACTCACAGTAACCCTGTTCAGGGGTGGACTATAGACCTCTAGAGCGGCAGGCAGTCTCCTCTTTCTCTCTTGCTGTGGCTGTTGGGTTTCAACTGCCAATCAAAGAACAAACTCATAATTACAGCCTTTTGAAAATGGGGAAAATGGCTTCTAAAAAAAAAACAAAATACTTCTCAAAAAATGTAGTTACCTATCTCTAATGTTATACATTCAAAATCACGATATATGATGTTATGTTTGTGGCACTGATATATTTAAACATAGATTAAAACTCAGACACTCAGCTGAACCAGTCCCTGTAAAACACTATTATAGTCATTTAAAATAAGTTTATAATATTTGCTCATCTTCTTTGGGGCTTGCCTTAAGAGCCAGTTCATAAAATACAAAACAATGTATGTTTCAATAATTTAGGGTTTCATGATAGTTATTATTCCAACCACTGACCACATTAAAATATGTCTCTCAATACACAGCAACAATTTTTGGTAGCAGTTGGAAAAACTGACATAAACTTGTATAATTTCCCTTTCTCAAAAGTGTTTTAAATTCTATACCCCTGGCTAAATTAATGACACCATCAATAGAAATATTTTGTGCCTCTGGGGATGACTTATAATGTTCTCTAATATAAAATGATAATAATGTTTCTCATGTGAACCATAGACAAATATAAGCCATAGATGTATGAATAGATCTTGGCCTTGCCCTTAATTCTAGCCCCAATCTAAAAACTATAGTGCTTATGACATGACCCTGCTTCTGTCTCATCTTCATGAAGAAATCACTGGAGATATGGTGCACAAAATGGGGCAAAGAAAGTAGATGGTATCTCACTATCAGAAAGAATAGTATCCGGGGTTTTAAAGGCTTATCTCCAAACAAGTAGCCATCCAAGTGAGATTTCAACTAACTCCACGTGGAAGAGCACACCAGCCTGTGTGATCCACAGATTTTAAATAATAAAATCTAAATCCAAAGCGGGAAATGTATCAGAGTTTGCAGAAGGTTATGGATGACAATGGAATCCCAAAATCCATTTACAAGGTCCCAGCATGGATTGAGACTCCAGTGAATTCCCTCTGTCCACAGTTATGAGCGCCAAATAGCAAGGCTTTCAGACAGAAAGCATTATCAAGTGAATTATTGCTGATGTAGTTAGGTTAAAATTTAACATTTCATCATGTGATCTCTGTTTCTGAGTTTTCTTCCAGAACTTCCGAAGTGATAAGTAGTGGCACCAGTGTTTCATTTGGGAGAGAGAGAGAGAAAGATACAGAGAATAAACTTTTCTCCAAAATAAAAATGACCACCATCCTATGACAGAGTGGCAAAATATGCTCAAAGATGAAATGAGTTGGTGTCATTGAAACAATCAATGCCTCCCATCTGATTCTCTTTGAATGTCCTCCATCTGCCTCATGTTAACACCCAGTTTAGGAGCAACTCTAAATCGTAGATGAGAATTTCAAGGGGCAGAGAGTTTGGATTACTGGTGGTAAAGCTATATAGGCAACAAGAGTGAGAGTGTGGTATAAGGTAAAATATATAGCCATTTTAAATGAAATATTCTTGTAAGCATTGCTACTGCTAATATGTTTTGCTGGATGTATTTTAGAAAACAAGCACACTAAGATGTTACCAGATGTCATTGGAATATTTTATTTCAGAAGATGTTGATTTAATCAGTAGATATTTTGAAAGACCTTTAGTGGCCTGACATATCACCCCACACATTGGGCAGTGTAACATAACTGTCATTCATGAGGGCGGCCTATGGAGGGAGGGGGTTTAAGTGAGAATGATGCTTTCTTCAACTCTGTGACCTTGGGACATTACCCTACCTCTCTGTGCATCCTTTTACTCCTTTGTAAAAGGAAATCATAGTAGTAGCTACCTTCTAGGGTGGTTGTAAAAAATAAATTAATTAAAACCTATAACTATGTATAATAGCACTTGGCACATAAATATTAAATAATTATTCACTGTAGTGAATATATATTTCTAAAGCCCAGTTCTAATTACCCTATTGAGGACATGAAATGGACTCCAAAGAGAACAGGAGACTCCAGAGGTCACGTCGACCCCAGGATGGTTCCTTTGTGGCCATGGTCAGGCATGCCCCCATGCACCAACATTCTGTGCTTTATTTTGAGATAAACTGAACCTCCCAAGGAAACTCTTTGCTTCATCTGGCTTTGATAATCCATTCCATTGACTACACAGAACCATAGGCAACACCTACAATTGTAGGGCTAATTAGGGACGCTAGGAAGTTACACATGTGAAGAATATGGTTATTTATTTTTGACAATGTTTCTTAATAGCCCCCCCTGTCTTCGTTAGCTCTTCAACCTCTCATCCATGAGGTCCCCCCATGTCTGCCCAGTTTGAGCAGTATTACAAAGCTTGTATAATGGAAATAAATGCCCAGAGTGCATCCAACTCTACAAGCTAGGCTTCTGCCCAAAGACATCCCCCTAACTTGTGCCATGGGCCAGGAAGCTCCTTTCTTCTGCCTGATTGGCTTGGCATTGTTCCTCTGCACCTCTCCACCTCAGATGGGCTTCTCTCTTGGTTCTTCTTTCTTGCTAGTCATTGAATTCTCTGTTTCTGAAATTGCTCCCTCTTTCCAGTTGGAATGGCAAAACTGACCAATCTCCTCCGTTAGGATTTTGCATGCATGATGTGCTTAGTGATAACGAATACAATGAGCGACAGCAGGCATTTTCAGTTCAAGGTACTTACTGGTTATAGCTTCCTTGGTCTATTTTTCCCCACCAGGGTCCTACTTGTTATTTATTGCACTCATTTTACAACGACTAATCCAAGTTTCTGTAACACATTCATGTTTCCAGAAAAAAATCTATGATTATTTTATGCTTTTAAATTCATGAAAAGGAACATGTCCGCCATTAGAAAGCAATTGTGTCTTGTTGCTGTCAGGTGCAGTCATGTCTATTTGTGTTCATAAAAAGCCTATCACAACAGGAGGAAACACTGCCCGGCCCTGCACAACCCTTCACAAGAGTCATTATGTTGGAGTCCATTATTTTAAAGCCATTAGTCACGTCATCTTGTTGAGTGTCTCCTTCTTTTGTACTGCTCCTCCGCTTTTCTAAGCATGATGACCTTCTCCAAGGACTAGTCTCTCCTGAAAAACACATACAGACTTTAAGAGAATAAGCACAGCAAGTCTTATTTCCAAGAATATGTATTCCTCCCCTTAATATCCTACACCGCTGGTTAGTATAAAACTTATTATTACTTGAATATTTCACTGGGTATACCTTGCATGACATTGTATATCTTGAAGGTGAAAAAGAGAGTTGAAATAAAAAGATAAAAAAATCCACTTCTGAAAGTACTCCATTTTTATTATTTTTCTTCTTGTATTTTGCTTTTTATTTATTCACCTCATTCTTTATATAATCTCTGGGTTTTGGTAAAATCTCTAACTTGAATTGAAATGTGGCTGGCAAGATGTGGTAGTTACATAATCTGTGGTCAATTTGAAACTGAAGGGTGAAGGCATGGAGTTTAGCCTGTCAATCAGGTCTCAGCTCAATGACCTCATTTGAAGGTGCTGAGGTGGGAATCATGCTCACTCTCTGGGAGACATTCCAGCTGAGAAGACACATAGAGCTTTGCTAGTGACCTGAGCTGGAGGAGCCATGTGGAGAACACTGCCAGCACTGAGATGCCAGCACTTCTAACATCACTGGATGCACAAGACTTCCTAGCCACTGGCCTGTGATCTTCGTGCATTCGGCACCATTGCATGTGTTCCATGAGTCTGAAGATGATTTTATAGATTGGTATCAGACACATGGGCTAATATTTGACTTATGGACTTGATCCTGACTGGACTGAGACGTTTTCTCAATATTCCATTGCTCTTGTGCATAAAGCTCTTTCTTATGCACATATGACTCTCCCTTGAGTTGTCTTTAGTGTACCCAGGCTAATACACAAGATGTTTAGGAAAAATGAAGGAACAGCCAATGAGGTGTAGAGAGGAAAAGCACTGCGCTCTGGCTACTGAAAGGGAAGTATCAGGAGACCTCCCTGGCGATTCTGCTCCTGACAAGAACCTGTCATCAATGAAATGAGTGTTTGAAATCAGGTAGTCCCAGATGGCAGGGCCATGAATGTACAACACACATCTAAGTAGCAAGTATAAAGGACCCATGATGTTAACTCTTTTACTTTGATTAAAATCATAATAATAAATAAATACTGATCTGAGTGTACACATCAGCAAATCAGATAGAAAACAAATTTCATGAGATTAAAGCTGGCAACAAATTGCAATGAATGTCAATGTTTATTTAGAGTAATAAAAATACTACTAATGACACTGCTAATCCCAGATTTGGAGGTTTGAAACCAACCTGTGCTCTGCAGGAGAGAGATGAGATCGATTTGTTTCCATAAAGACTTAAAGCGATGGTGAGGTAGTTAGTTTATTGTGCCAACCTGGCCGATAAATACATGTGGGGTTTATTGAAGGGTGGAGGGATAAATGGCTCAGTGAGCCTCACCTTTCTGTTTCTCAGGTCTCTTGCTTTCTGTTGGTCAGAGCAGGGTGCAGCTGCCTTTTCCAGTTCCCTGTTTTAATTGGCAAGGCTCACTTCCTGCACGCCCCTGAGGGGGAAGCCTCATGAACCTACCCCAGTGCAGCCCTGGATGCTGGAGCAACACCGTGGAGACCTCTCCCAGTGCTGAGATGCTTACACATTCACTGACTTGGTTTTCCTCCTGCAGTTGGCATCATGGTATCTGTTTTGTGAGATGGAGGAGGACTTTGTGGATTGTTGTTGAACAGATGGGTTAATGTTGGACTTGTGGACTTGGGCAGTACTGAGTTGGGGTATTTTCATAATGTGTACTTACCCTTTATATAAACCTCTCTCTTATACATGAGTTTCTGAGAATTTGTTTATCTAAAGTACCCAGACGAACACAGGTGGAAACCCTATGTGGGGCCGTTCTGAGTGGGAATAGCCTGGAGGGCAGTTTGGAATTTGTCATCCCTGCTTGCATACTTCCAAGGGTACCTATATTCTTCAAGTCACCTCAGAAGTACTTAATTATTTAAAGCAAATCCATAGTAAAATGAGCAGAATAAGAAAGGAACCTAAAAATCAGAATGCATGATTGAAAGTTACATTGATTAAAAATGATATAAAATATTATTTTTTTCAAATATTTGAAGACCAAACATGTGGCAAGACCACGGTGTACATTTTAAAAGGTATTACTAATACTAAAGAAAACTTAGTCTAAGGGAGACTGCCCAAGAATTTGCATGATGTAGGATGGGGTCCGATGTCTCCACAAGGACACCCATGATTTAGAGGAGCTATTTAAACAAGTCTTGAAGGGATGCCTATTAAGCATGTTTAGAAATGATTCTTATAATTCAAGAAAAATGGCCAGTGAGTCTTTTTCCCCATCTTGAAACATAGATGTCACAATACATGAATGAAAAAAGTGAACTGCTCAAATAATCTCTGAAAGTTATCATTATGATAGTCAACCCTTCTGAGACATTTTGCTTTTGGGGTAGATAGATGATAGGTAGGTAGATAGATAGATAGATAGATAGATAGATAGATAGATAGATAAGGTAAATGACAGTGTACTCCTTCTAGAACGGAGTGAATTTCCATTTTCTGAGCAGAAATGATAGCCCCTTTAAACAGTGTGTTTGACCTGATGCTGCAGTAATTATATCACAATCTGTAGCTACCTGAGTCACTGGGATCATTGTCGAGGAGATTTTAAAAATGAATTACTAGGGGCAAAGAGAAATGCTTCATTACTTGCTCACCTGCTTTGCTAAACACATGCTATTGTAGCCAGGAAGAACTAACGAGGAGAATTCTTGGGGAAATTATGCAAGATGAATTCTCATAGACACTGAAAATAAGGGGAGAGAGTGGCCATTTTCCATGCCTGTTTTTATTTTAAGAAGTCCCGGTAGTTCAGGGGAAACTTTTGGCTTCTCACTGCAAAGTCCTTCGATTGAAGATGCAGCCCATCAGTGATGTGAGGGAATGATGAAGCTGTCTGCTTCTATAAAGATTTAGAGTCATGGAAACCCTATTGAGCCGTTCTGCTTTGTTCAATGTGGTCTCTCTGCATCAGCATTGTCTCAATGGCAGTGGGTTTTGTTTCGTTTTGTTTTTATTTGTGCATGTGTTCTTGGTTTGATTTCATTGTAGAAAATGTTCATCTGATTTATCTGCCAACGAACTTTTCTTTTCCTTCATGAAGAGTTGTTAGATATGATCAGGATCAGATACGTCCAAAGCCACTTTCAACCTCATTGTCCCTTGGTGGTAACAAAGCCTCATAAACAATAAAGAATAAATAAATAAAAACAACATAATGGATGGCCAGGGCAAATGCCTTTCTGGGATCAGCCAAAGATAAATGCCCTGTGCTTTATCAGCTGAAAGGAAACTCTTCATTTTTATCAGAGAATAGGCTGTAGTTTCTTAGTCTGAAATAAAAATCGATGGCTCCAGTTGGCATTGTGAAAAAATATATTTCTTATTAAACCAAAGGAAACAACTACATCTCTCAGTTATTTCCCTCTCATATAAATTTTGGTTGAAACAGGGAATGCTAATTCTTGGCAAACAAACTGAATGAGGATAGAATTATGGGCTCTCTATGACCTCTCAGGAATTTTACACTCTCTATAATTATCCCACATAAATAACAACAAAGTTTGTATCCAATATTAATATCCAAGTTCTTACCTAATACAGCATGCTTTACAGGTTCAGACAGTCAAGAACTCCTAGGGAACCTTTTATATGCCAAAGGCCATTTAGATATTGATAACACCATTTGGCCATACTGGTCAAAAATTTAATTAACTTACCCCTCATGCGCTGGCTGGAATTGATTCACATTGGTAGGTCCTGTGTGTCAGCTAGTATTAATGATTTCATGGACTTCCAACAGCCGGCTGTTCCCCAGCCCTGACTAGGCCCATGGATAGTCTAAAGAGTTAATGTGTTCAGCTGCTATATGAAAGGTTAGATGTTTGAATTCACTCACAGAATCCTCAGAATCAAGTTCTGTAGATCTATTTCTTAGAAGTCAATCATTGAAAACCCCGTGGGACACAGTTCTTTTCACGTACAGGGGCGGCCATGAGTGTGGATGGACTGCAAGGCAGTTGGCCAGTTCTTGCTAGACTGTCTTTTCCAGGCCTCAGTCCACCTCCTCCTTTACAGAGTCCTCAGAGGCTACCTCCCGAACTCCTCAGTTCACAGTGACAGTCCCTGCATTATATTCTCATATTTTTACACTAACGATCTAAGCATCCTATAAGCTATTGCCTTAGTATCTTTTTTTTCACATTGGTCCATCTTGTTTCCTTTAATGGACTAACATTCTCAATACTAGAATCCATATTAACCTTGAACAATATTTGTGCACATAGGTGGTCTAAGAATAAAGGGCATGAAAATTGGTGAAGACCTCTGTCCTATTTTGGTGAAGAGTCAGCAGGGTTTTTAAAAGCTTCACAGCAGCCAGCTGTATGTCTCCATCTCCATTGTCAGTAAAGAGCAGTGAGGAAAACTCAAAGATCCAAGGAAACAATGAGACCCAAACACGAATGGATCCCATGAAGCACAGCCTTCACTAGTCTGAAATCAGAAGAACTAGGTGGGAGCTGGTGGTATCCCAACCACTTAGGCTGGGATAACAATAGAATGGTGTGTGTGTGTGTGTGTGTGTGGTTGTGTGTGGTATGGGGGGAGGATGTTAAAATTAGAACAAAATAACAAATTCATAAAAATGATGGTGACTGTAAGAACATTGAGACTATGGTCAAACTTAAGATACTACTGAAGATCAACTTTAAAACAACAGAAATACAGGCCTATGAAGTGAACAATTAAACCTGGGAGAAACATGCTCCTCAGAACAATCAAATACACTAGACCAAGATGGCAGCATTTTCCAAAAATGCAACATTCAAAAGGCAGAAAAGGAGAGAAAAAAATGGGCAAATGAAACTAGGGAATCCAAGATGGAAATGGGGAGAATGCCAACACATTGTGAGAGAGTTAGGGTTTATTGGGTCAACCTGGCCGATAAACACATGGGGGATTAACTGAAGGGTGGAGAGATAAGTGCCTCAGTGAGCCTCACCTTGCTTGTTCTCAGGTCTCTTGCTTTCTGATGATCAGACCAGGGTGAAACTGCCTTAGCCAGTTCCCTGCTTCAGCTGGCAAGGTTCACTTTCTGTGAGACATCCCTGAGGAGAAGCCACATGGATCTACCCTGATCCAACCCTGGGTGCTGGAGGAGCCGCATAGAGATCCCTGCCAGCACTGAATTGCTTACATGTTCACTGATTCAGCTTTCCTCCTGCAGTCTGCATCATTGCATTTGTTTTGTGAGATTGAGGAGGACTTTGTAGATCGGTGTCGGACCTATGGGCTAATGTTGGACTTATGGGCTTGGACAGCACTGGGTTGGGATGTTTGCTTAATGTACACTAATCCTTTATATAAAAATCTCTCATATATATATATGAGTTTCTGTGGATTTGTTTCTCCAGTCTACCCAGTCTAACACACATGGGCATTGCATTTTGGGGAATTTGTCTATACCTTGCTAGGTAAAATAATTGACAAGTTTTGAAAACAGATATGTTTTCACCTAAACCATTGCATATATATGAGCTTATTTGCAAGAATACAAAAGTATATATAATATTTATATCTATGTGGACATGTGAAAAAGGTCATCTATCAAGTTACTAAGAATTAGAGCCCACTTTGTCTGACTCATAAGCCTGGATTAAAATGCTTCTTCATCGCTTCCCTTCAATGTATCACACTCTAGGGACCTAGCATAAGGAAAAAGTCAGTTGAGAGGGCAGAAGAACTATTAACCTAGGGACCATCAAGTTGAGACTGACTCCATAATGACCCCTGTGCAAGGCACAATCCTGCCTGATCTTGCAGACTCATCATTGTTTGCCATGTTTCAGCCCATTGTTGCAGCTACCGTGTCAATCCAACTCCTTCATGGTCATCCTCTTTTTCTCTCACTTCCTATTTTACCAAATGTAATGTCTTTCTCCAGGGACTAGTTCTTCGTTTACTTATAAAAACCACCAACTGCCAAGGATTCAATTTCAATGTATTGCAACTCTATAAAGAAGAATTTCTGAGGCTGTGGCTCTTTACAGATACTGACAGAGCCATCATTCTCCATTTAAGGGACTGGGGGATTTGAACTGTCAACCTTATAATTCACCATCCAACACTTACCCAAAAAACCACCACGAGTTCTTCCTTTCTAGAATGCACTGGTTTCACTCTTGCTTATTGTGTAAAAATGTCCACAGCATCTCCTTAATTGCTGTTTTTATAGGATGAAAGTTCATCTGAAAATAACCTTAAATTTCATAGATTGTATTTATGTGGGACAATACTTTGTGCAAATAAATATATTTTAACATTTGCATGTAGAACAGGCATGTACATATGTAACTATATTTATATATGTTGATGAGGAAATAAATCTATATGCATATATTTGTAGGTTTAGTACTAAGGTAGCAGATGAACATTAGGCCTCCACTGAAGTAATCCCTCAATGCAAGTATACTTTTTTCTATTAAACTGGCATTCCATGATGCTCACCTTCCTGACACAATCACTGAAGACAAATGGGTGCATAAGAAAATGTGGTGAAGAAAATTGACGGTGCCCAGCTATTGAAAGATATAGCATCCTGAGTCTTAAAGGCTTGAAGGTGAACAAGAGGCCATCTAGCTCAGAAGCAACAAAGCCCACATGGAATAAGCACACCAGCCAGTGGGGTCACGAGGTGTCCAAGGGATCAGATTTCAGGCATCAAAGAAAAAAATCATATCATTGTATGCTCTCCTTCCTGAAATGATTGCTGAGGACAAATGGAGGCATAAGGAAGTGTGGTGAATAAAACTGATGGTGCCCAGCTCTCAAAAGATGTAGCATCTGGGGTTTTAAAGGCTTGAAGTTAAACAAGCAGCCATTTAGCACAGAAGCATCAAAGCCCACACAGAGGCATCAAGGAACAAAAATCACATCATTGTGAATGAGGATGAGTTCAGAGTGGGGACCCCAAGGCCATTTGCAGGCAACTAGATAGCCCCTTACAGAAGGGTCCAGGGAGAAGAGCCAGTCAGGGTGCAGTGTAGCAATAATGAAACATACAACTTTCCTCTAGTTCTTAAATGCTTCCTCCCTCCCCCCACCCCAACTATCATAAACCCCAATTCTATCTTATATATCCATCTGGTCTGGAGGATGTACACTGGTACAGATGTGAAACTGAAAACACAGGGAATCCTGCACAGATGAACCCCTCAGGACCAGTGGTGAGAATGGTGATACTAGGAGGATGGAGCAAAGTGGAGGTAGAAAGGTGGAACATATTACAAGGATCTACATATAGCCTCCTCTCTGGAGGACAGACAACAGAAAAAGTGGGTGAAGGGAGACATCAGACAGTGTAAGATATGACAAAATAATGATGACTTATAAGTTATCAAAGGTTCATCAGGGAGGGGAGATCAGGGAGGGAGGGGGGGAAAAGGAAGATCCGATGCCAAGGGCTCAAGTAAAAAGCAAATGTTTTGAAAATGATGATGGCAACAAATGTACAAATATGCTTGACACAATGGATAGATGTATAGATTGTGATAAGATAAAATGATAAAAATATTTCAATACATGCAGATTGTGCTTATTTAAAGCCATTCTATCCAGGAACTATTTGGGGATCGAGATAAAGCTGTTGTCCTATAAAATTGGGCTCCTCTGCCTTCCAAAAAATGCATATGAAATATTTGCCATAGTCACCTTTCTTCCTGCAAAAGCCAACAGGTGCCTTCCAAAGTTAACTTGTTAGCTCCTGCATTTTGTGATTTATCGAATGTAATATAATGGAAAAGAAATTCTTATACATAAAGAGAAAGCAATCAAATTCTTTAGTTGTAAATAAATTGTTTTAATACAACAGTTTTAAATGCTTTTAGCATATACATGACTGAAAGTACCAACAGATGAGACATTTAGGAAGATGAAAAATGAGCATATGACTTCATTTCATCCAGTCTTATTTTTGGTATTTTATATTTATGTAATTATTCAAATAATGTCCAACAGTAAAATTGCTATATAATAGAGGTACTCATGCTTCATATTTACATAGCCAAAATGTCTAAAATATTCTATATGTAGATCTATGTAGATTACAAAATATGCATACTACTTACTTCCTTGTTAGGGAAAAAGTTATGTGACTTTCTCTCCTCATTCTATGTGTTTATATACTAAATAATCTTAAGGTAAAATAATAAGTTAAAAGGGTGGGGGAAACACAAGAAGATAAAACCATAAAATTCAAAGAAAAATGCCAGTGAATATTTAACGCATATTTTCTTAATGGTTCACATTAACCCAGGGCCCCTGTGAATCAGGACTGACTTTCACAAATTACTTTTTACTCTTCCAATTTTGCCTCTGGCTTCTATCAGTAGAAGGAAAAGATCTGTAAGAGTTATGACCACCAGAGGGGAAAGGCATAAAATATTCTAAGATATCCAAAACATTAGATCCCTTGTGTCTAAGCCAGTCAGAGAACCTAAATCATTTGTAGCCAAGTTTTGAGAAGCATATGAACCATCTGCTTTCTCCTGACACAGAGGAACCAGTTAAGAGCTTCAGAGAATCAAGTTTTTGGGATATAGGCTTATAGATTTGTATATATTCGGAAACATTTATTGCCAGGAAAAACTCCTAGAACCCCCTAAAAAGGTAGCTTCAAAGTGAACACACCATTCATTGAGTTGGAATATAAAATTGGCTTAATATTGTGTATTAGTTTGTGTAAAAGCAACTACAGAAGTGAACAATAATACATTTGAAAAATCTTAAAAGTCTTACCACAGCAGATAGAAATACCAGCAAAGATTTTCTTTTATTTTTTTTAAGTTTGTGTTTTTAATCTCCATGACCCTAACAAACAGACCTTTGTTGCTATATGATAAGCTAGCTGGAGTCAACGAGCGAAATCAGCCTTTCTTGCATCATTCAGTGCAGGGTTAGGCAACCCTCAAGAAACCCCCAATGACACTGCTCAGCTGCCCTTACAGCCACACACCCACGCGATCATTCTGCCACAGAAAAGTACCTCCGATCTGCTCCTTCATGAAGTGATCTTGCTGACCAAAACCAGCTCTTAGTGTTTGCAATACTTTCCAGCTTTGATATGCCAACACTGCAACCCTGTGCTCTTTGGTCCAACCCAGGAGGTAATTTTTATAGAGCGTTGTGTTTAGTCTATAAATCCCAGGATATAGTCATGGTGTCATAAGGGCATCATCCCACCGCCTCTGACTTCACAGGGAGGAAGAGCGATAACATGCCAGGTGAGCCCAAGGCCTGTTCTTATAAAGTGAGAGTTAGACCTGTGTCAACCCTCCAGCATTCAGTATCAATTCTGACACCGACCAGCCCTCCTACGACACTCTCTAACTCATTGATGGGGTAGATAATGCTTTGCACAGGCCACAGAGAGCTCACACACAGTATAAGCATGGAGCTCATTAGGGATGTCAATAGACTAAAAGTCAGCATCAGAAATGCTCAGGACACAGTTTTTCTTCAATAGGTTAAGACAGTCTTTTCCCAGCTGTGCCAATAGGCACATATCTCTCTGGCCCTGGGTCTCTTAGCCCCAGGCTCCTTGGCCTTTGCCCTGTTTGGGTACTGTTATCAAGCTCTTTTAGCATTGCAGATGAATGCCCAAAGAGCACCCAACTCTGCCCAAAGCCTTAGCCCAAGGTGGTGGTCAGCTTGAGCTCCATGGGTCAGTAACTATAGCTTCTTCAATTAAGGTCTCGGTTGCACACCACTTTGCCAGCAAGCCTCTTGGACAAAGACCCACAGTTTTGCTTGCTCCCTTGGCCAGGGAGCCTGGCACTGTGTCTTGTGCTCTGTTGTGTGTGATGCTATTGTCAATGCCCTGTCATTCCTCGATCACTTCGCTGGTGGCACAGCTTTCTGTCCCCGAATTGAAGAGATTCCATGCACACGGGTCTTAAAGTCAAAAGGATCCACTTCACTCTTAGGTCTTCTTTAGTGATGCTAGTGAGAGCTCCCAATCCTGCTTGTAAAATGGCTCATTTTATACCCAAGAATACTGCACATTGACCAAGCCCATCATAGAGTTCCATGCTCTTATAAGCATAATTAACCTGATCAATCACCCAGTCTGCAGGGTCACGCAGTGGTTTGGTGGAGCTTACGGACTAGGACCAGAAGAACCAAATTAGGTAAAGCTCTGCCCCCACCTGTGGCCTAATGCATCTGTTCACTTGGTGTCAAGTCCATAGCAGTCAGACGCAACTGCACTCTAACTGGGGCTTTTCTACTGCATATGTGTTGTGGCAGACTATGATGCAGCTTTCGGTTTACTGAATACATTGCAGTCTTACATCTTTTAATCTTTTATGTTTACTACTCTAACACAGCCAAATTAATATTATACTTTATTAGCTAGTTTATAATATCATACTATTCAAAAGCATGAAATCTACATCCTATAAATACAGAAAATTAATTGACATTATAATAATTATGCATCAATGGAAACAGGAATATCAGAGAGGCTGAAGACTGGAAATTCATATGTTAGTAATTTTCATCCTTGATGCTTTTTATCCTTTTTGGGTTACTTTTTTAAAGGACCTACTTTTAAAGTACAGTAAACTCTATTGTATCTAAAATTTTTAAAATGTCAAAATACGAGTAAATGACCACAGGTAAGGAAAAAGAATACATCAATAAGAATGGCTGTAGAAGAAAAATGAAGGTAAGTGAAAAAAATATTAATATGAGAATTATTAAGATTCCAGCTCATACATGCATGGGTTTATTCCAAACAAAATGTATTCAAACATGTCTCTGACATCAGCGAATAGCTGCTGTCTCTCAGTAATACACTTGTCTTAGCCTTATCAGAATGCCTTAGAATAAATGCCATAAAAATGAGAGCAGGGCTAATATCAAATTTTTAACAGAACTCAAGTGGAAGGCTTCATAAATCATAGAACTTTGTTTTTCATTTGCAGGTGTGCTGCTCTCCATAAACAATTTTAATATTCAGCACATATTTTAATAAAGGTTGGGAAGACTTCAAGGCAGAGAGATCAGGTTTTGACTATTTAGGGATTCCATATCTTCATAGATGATGCAAAAGAACACAGGATGACCATGACGGCTTATTATGAAAGACATTTTAAGAAAATAGAAAGCTGTATTGGTAAATAACAAAGGCCAGAAGAGTGGATGGGGGGATTTTAACCATTACAATAATGCACCTGCTCATTCTTTGGGAGTATCAAGGGCACTCTATGAGAACTTCATTTAAAAACGTACCTGACAGCATAGCCCTGATCTGCCATTTTCAGATTTCCGTTGGTGCCGCAAACTCCAAGAACATTGTAAAACCACACAGTTTGAGTGATATGACGATGCCTGAACAGATCTTTTGATTGAGAGACAGAACCATTGCCTTAGGATCTGTCAAAAACAATAGCTTCACATTTTGATCATTTTGTTTTATAAAGTTTTCTATTATTTTGTAGCAGTACTTTTGACTTGTCCACATGTTTCCTGAAGCTTATTCAGTCTTTTCTATCCTTTTTTTTTTAATTTAACAATTTATTGGGGCTCCTACAATTCTTTTCATAGTTCATACATATACATACATCAATTGTATAAAGCACATCTGTACAGTCTTTGCCCTAATCATTTTTTTCTCTTTTCTTCTTTTACATTTTATTAGGGACTCATACAACTCTTACCTCAATCCATACATATACATACATCAATTGTATAAAGCACATCCATACATTCCCTGCCCCAATCATTCTCAAGGCATTTGCTCTCCACTTAAGCCCCTTGCATCAGGTCCTCTTTTTTTTCCCCCCTCCCTCCCCATTCCCCCCTCCCTCATATGCCCTTGGTAATTTATACATCGTTATTTTGTCATATCTTGCCCTATCCGGAGTCTCCCTTCCCCCCTTCTCTGCTGTCCCTCTCCCAGGGAAGAGGTCACATGTGGATCCTTGTAATCAGTTCCCCCTTTCCAACCCACTCACCCTCCACTCTCCCAGCATCGTCCCTCACACCCTTGGTCCTGAAGGTATCATCCACCCTGGATTCCCTGTACCTCCAACCCTCATATGTACCAGTGTACAGCCTCTGTCCTATCCAGGCCTGCAAGGTAGAATTCGGATCATGGTAGTTGGGGGGAGGAAGCATCCAGGATCTGCGGGAAAGCTGTGTTCTTCATCGATACTACCTCACACCCTAATTAACCCATCTCCTCTCCTAAACCCCTCTATGAGGGGATCTCCATTGGCCGACACTTGGGCCTTGGGTCTCCACTCTGCACTTCCCCCTTCATTTAATATGATATATATATACATATATATACATACATATATACATATATACACATACATACACACACTTATATCTTTTTTGTTTTTTTTGCATGATGCCTTATACCTGGTCCCTTGGGCACCTCGTGATTGCACTGGCCGGTGTGCTTCTTCCATGTGGGCTTATTTGCTTCTGAGCTAGATGGCCGCTTGTTCACCTTCAAGCCTTTAAGACCCCAGACACTATCTCTTTTGATAGCCGGGCACCATCAGCTTTCTTCACCACATTTGCTTATGCACCCATTTGTCTTCAGCGATCCTATCATGGAGGTGTGCAGTCAATGATATGATTTTTTGTTCTTTGATGCCTGGTAACTGATCCCTTTGGGACCACTCGATCACACAGGCTGGTGTGTTCTTCCATGTGGACTTTGTTGCTTCTGAGCTAGATGGCTGCTTGTTTATCTTCAAGCCTTTAAGACCCCAGTCACTATATCTTTTGATAGCCGGGCACCATCAGCTTTCTTCACCACATTTACGTGTTCACCCACTTTGGCTCCAGCCGTTGTGTTGGAGAGTGAGCATCATAGAGTTCCAATTTAATAAGAGAAGGTATTCATGCATTGAGGGAGTGTTTGAGTAGAGGCCCAAGGTCCTTCTGCCACCTTAATACTTGACCTATAAATATAGACACATAGATCTATTTCCCCATCCTCCTATATATATTTGCATGTACATGTCTTTGTCTAGACCTCCATGAATGCCCTTTGACTCCTAGCTCTTTCCTCCATCTCCCTTGACCTTCCTCCTGCCCTACTACCATGCTTCATCGCCACCTGGGCTAGAGTATACCTCTTCTCTAAGCAACCTTACCCTTGATCATTTCCCACCAAGCCTGCCACTCCCCCTTCTCTACCATTTGGGGTCCCATGTTTTTCCCTTGTCGCTGGGTTTGTTAACACCACTTCCTTACCCCCCCTACCCCCTCTATCCTTTTTTTTAACGAGGAGGTGAGGTATTATTGTTATTGGGTAAAAATAAATATAAAAAAACACTTTTAATTTCAGGTATATTTGGTGTACTGTGTTGTGAATCCATCACCACAATCCATTTCCATCCCCCCCCAAATTTAATTGAAACACACCCACTCACTACTGAATCACCCACTCATTTCCATAGAGCCAATGTCAACTTATAGAGACTCTTTATGAAAGGGTAATACAGCCCCTATGTTTTTCTGAGACTGTAACTCTCATTACAGGAGGAGAAAGACCCAGAGTGGCAGGAGGTTTTGAACTGTGGGCCTTGAGATTAGCAGCCTAAATACTATATAACCTCAATATTTTGTTTTTATTAATTATGATTTAATGCATATTAAATATTAAGGTGATGTTATAATTATATCCTTCTTTAGTGTTCTTGCTCAAACATAGGAGCAATTGTGAGGATGACCCAGGGCCAGGCAATGTTCCATTTTGTTATAGATAAGGTCGCTGTGAGTCAGAACCAATTTGAAGGCAGCTTCCAACAACAAAGTGTTCTTGCATTTTTCTGGAACATGCTGTCATGTCACTTCCTTGAATTCTCTGAGCTCCCACTGATACCCACATACACTGTGATGGTGCTGGATACTCAGCAAAATTTTAAAATAATTGTCTAACTGAAGCTATCTGTGTTAGTATGTGTCAACTAGAGTAACAAATCCATAGACAAACAAGTGCATAAGAAAGAGATTTACATGCAAGAGCAATGAAGCATTGAGAAAACACCCCAGCCCAGTCCAGATCAAGCCCATAAATCCGATATTAGCCCATATGTCTGACAGCAATCCATAAAGTCCTCTTCAGACTCATGAAACTCTTGCAATGATGCCAAATGCAGGATGATCACAGGGCAGTGGGTAGAAAGTCTTTGGATCCAATGGCGTTGTGAACATCTCAGCACTCAAAGGGGTCTCTACCTGGCCCCACCAGCTTCAGAGTTCTTTTCAGCTGCAGTGTCTTCGCAGGGAGTAGCAGAGAGAGGTGTCTTCTGCCTCCTTGGAGGAAGTACCAGATTTCTCAGAATTCTCAGGAAAAGGCTCATTGGCTATCTCCAGATTGACAGCCTAGACTCCACCCCTACACTTTTAGTTCTTAAATTGATACCAGATTAGGTGACTACCACACTATCTCTGAATAATTTCCCATGTTTGTGATTTTTCCAGTATTCTGTTCAGGTTTAAATCAGACCATCTTGCATTTTTAGCTATGAATACATCTGTATTTGAGATAATGGATACTTACTACACTTCTCTGGAAGACAGCTTCCCTTTACCTCATAGAGACATTTATGACATATTCACAGCAATATTTTCTGAGCTAGATGAAATAATATTGGTGTCACAGTACTCAGAACAAAGGAAGATCTCAATAGATGTTAGCTATATATCTATCATTCTTGTCCCCTCCCAGGTCAAGTGTCTTTTATCGACCATAATGGAAATACTGAATTTTTATATAAATATTCAATAGAAATTCTGAAACATACTAGATCTGCTTTCACTATCTGAAAACTAAAAGAAGAATGCAAAGGCATTGGGAATTTGGTAGCATAAATAAGTATGAGATACTGATGACAATGGGCGTGCATAATTTTCTTAATATGAGAAGTGCTTGCTTCTAAATGTAAGGTTTCCATAGTAGGATTAACAAATGGACTGATTTATATTTTAATAAGAGTAATATGGGAAAAATAAACTACTTGCAAGTCACCACAGTAACTGCCACTTATTCAATTGTGACAGGTACTCCATCACATATCAAAATAAATATGAATTTATAGTTGAAAATCAGGATGAATGTTTTTTAAGCAACAGTGGTTGAATTGGCAAATGATGTTCCACCATAACTAGAGTAACCATGGAAAGTTGTTGAGCCATAAAGTGCCCATCACAAAGCCATCTGATACTTGAAGAAAGACCTTGCATTAGCCAGCAGGAAGAGGCCATCAGTCTCTCTGATAGATGGGTAGAGATTAATCCTGTTTGCTGGTTCATAGCAAATCATGTAATGCCTACATTCTTCTACAGTGAAATGTTACTTCCCACATGTCAGCCTCTCTCTTTAAAAATCTAGATTAATATATTTCTACCTTCCATGGGTTTCCTCTCTCATTCCGATTTCAGCTGCATCCTAGTTTGAATATGCCAAATTTTAAGGCCACATTAAAGGGACTGCTATTTATTAGCCTGTCAAACTTCTATGTGAATTGTTTTTGCATCCCACTTTTTGTGTGTCATTATAAATTTTTTCCTGATAAAATTGTACATATTATATTAAACACACTAAAAAGTTCAACCCAATATCAGGCTAACAATTTATTATTAATCCTCATTTTTCTCAAGCTTGATAAGATCAAAAAGCTATCAAGCTTTATTTTTCCCCCTAAGGTTGTGAAAGTTAATATTATTGCTACCCAAAGTCATATTTCATAGTCAAAAATTACATCGTCCTTCTGGGAAAATGTAAATGTTATTAATATTGATTAACGTTGCACCCGGACTTAGAAGTGAATCTTAAATTTCAGAACTTAATTCTCATGAATATACATATGAATTAACTTAAGAAAATCTTTTCAAAAAGAAAAAGAAAATATTTTCACAAATGATTCCATTTAAATTTCTTCAAAACAGAGGAATCATCACTTTTGTGCTTATCCTTTCCTGAAACATTCGCTTCTGAAATGCAAATCAAATAACAAGGTTACTTCATGTATCTCAAGAGGATTCTGCGTGATGCAGTAGTGAAAGCTCTCTGTAGCTACCCCAGAGATTGTGGGTTCAAACCCACCAGCCGCTCTGTAGAGAAAGATGTCTGCTTCGATGGAGTTGACTGTTTTGGAAGTGCTACAGAATGATCCTAGACTTGAGGGCCATGATCTGAATCTTTAGTTGTTTTTGTTTTCTTTGCATCCTTTTTTTTTTTAAAAAAACATTGTATTAGGGACTCACACAACTCATCACAATCCATACATATACATACATCAATTGTGTAAAGCACATCTGTACATTCTTTGCCCTCATCATTTTCAAAACATTTGCTCTCCACTTAAGCCCTTTGCATCAAGTCCTCTTTTTCCCCTCCGTCCCCACGCCCCCCTCCCCCATGAGTCCTTGATAATTTATAAATTATTATTTTGTCATATCTTGCCCTGTCTGGCACTTCCCCTCACCCCCTTTTCTGTTGTACGTCCCCCAGGGAGGAGGACACATGTAGATCCTTGTAATCAGTTCCTTCTTTCCAACCCACTCACCCTCTACCCTCCCAGTATCACCCCTGACACCCCTGGTCCTAAAGGTATCATCTGCCCTGAGTTCCCTGTGCCTCCAGCTCCTATCTGCACCAGTCTATATCCTCTGCTCTATCCAGACTTGCAAGGTAGAATTCAGATAATGATATTTGGGAGGTGGGGGGGGGGGGAGGAAGCATTTAGGAACTGAAGGAAAGCTGTATTCTTCATCGGTGCTACATTGCACCCTGACTGACTCATCTCCTTCCCTAGACCCCTCTGCGGGGGATCTCCAGTGACCTACAAATGGGCTATGGGTCTCCACTCTGCACTTCCCCCTTCATTCGCTATGGTAAGATTCTTTTTTCTGATGGTGCCTTATTACTGATCCCTTCTATACCTCATGATCGCACAGACTGGTGTACTTCTTCCATGTGGGCTTTGTCCCTTCTGAGCTAGATGGCCGCTTGTTTACCTTCAAGCCTTTAAGACCCCAGACACTATCTCTTTTGATACCTAGGCACCATTAGCTTTCTTCACCACATTTGCTTATGCACCCGTTTGTCCTTGGTGATTGTATCATGGAGGTGTGCACCCAAATATATGATTTTTTTTTCTTCTTTGATGCCTGATAACTGATCCCTTTGAAATCACGCGATCACACAGGCTGCTGTGTTCTTCCATGTGGGCTTTGTTGCTTCTGAGCTAATGGCCGCTTGTTTATCTTCAAGCCTTTAGTATCCCAGATGCTATATCTTTTGATAGCCGGGCACCATCAGCTTTCTTCACCACATTTGCTTGTTCACCCGCTTTGGCTTCAGCAGTTGTGTCAGGAGGGTGAGCATCATAGAATGCCAATTTAATAGAAGATAATATTCATGCATTGAGGGAGTGCTTGAGTAGAGGCCCAAGGTCCTTCTGCCACCTTAATACTAAATCTATAAATATAGTATAAATATAGGCACATAGATCTATTTACCCATCCTCATATTTATATTTTCATATGTACATGTCTTTGTCTAGACCTCTATAGATGCCCGTTGCCTCCTATCTCTTTCCTCTATTTCCATTGACTTTCTTCCTGTCCCACTATCATGCTCTGTCCCCACCTGGGTTTCAGCTATACCTCTTCATGACCTTACCCTTGATCATTCCCTAACAGGCCTGCCACTGCCCCCTCACCACCAATTTGGATCCCATATTGTTCCCTTGTCCCTGGGTTTGTTAACACCACTTCCTTACTCCCCACCCTCCCCTATCCCAAGTCCCCCTGGAGTTGTCGGTCCCATTGTTTTTCCTCCAGGTAGTTCATCCAGCCTGTCTTATTTAGACAGACCTGTGGAGATAATAACATGCACAAAATCAAGACAGGGAAAAACAAAGCAACAGTATACAACAAAACAACAACAACGAACCACTGACAAAGAACAAAACAAAACACATCAAGAAAGAAAAGCTTGTAGTTAGTTCACGGATCATTTGTTGGCCTTTAGGAGTGTTTTCCAGTTCTGTCTGTTTTTGGGGCCAGGGCGTGGTGCCCTACAAACTGAATCTTTAGTTTTAAGTGTTGCAGGAGGATCCTTGGCAGAACAACGATTAAGCATTCAGCTGCAACCCTAAAGGTCTAAAGTTCAATCCACCACTGATTCTACAAACATAACAGGTGAGACCTGGTGACCTGCTCTTTTAAACATTATAGCCTAAAAATGTTATTGATCGGCTTTACTTTTTCCTATAGGCCCTGTATGATTGAGAATCAACTGAACAGACCCACAAAAGTGACACACATGTTTCAAAGGTAAATTTGAAAAATTTTAATGAGGTTTGTATATTTTTATCTGAACTCTTCTCTCAATTATTAACTATAACTACCAAAATGTAGCATTTACTGAAATAAATCACATAGACAATTTGGCATGACTTGTATTGAGTCTAATTAAATAAGATTTTGAATTTTAACTTTTCTCATGTCTCTACAAGGGCAACTACAATTTATAAGGCAACTTTACAGTGATCAGTCATGACCCCAGTTGGTTAGAGGTCATGTGGCAAATCCCTAAATTTTAAAGCTTCTTCATTTTGGAGGCCGTGTCTGTGAGATTCAAAGAGTTTAAGGGAGTTGCGTCCCTTTACCTATGTGATGAGGGAACGTCCGAGTAGAAAATGCAGTTCCGACTTCAGCCTTAATGCTTCCCTGTCCTTTCTTCCGTGGCATATTTGGTAAATGGTCCGTCCCATAGAGGCTTATACTTGGGTTCTGAGGATAGTACCAAACTGTAGATTGCTTGCACATAAACTTTACCTCTCTGGACTTTGTGGTCTTAGTACCGTTAGCATCATATATCAACCCATTTACAGACATCACAAAGAGTCCAAGAGATGTGTACTCACTGGTAGTTTTTGGTTTGGCACAAGGTGCAATCCACTACCTGTTGGAAATTCTGAGTTCACAAATTCGAACTTAGCTTTATTTCTATTGTGCTATCATGACCCATTTAGTAAAGCCTTCTGGGTGGTACAAAACAAACGGGCCCCATGGGCAATAGAGCACAGGATTCTCGGTAGCCGATTCCAAAGGGGAGCGAGAGTCATGGTCCTAGATTATCTCAGAATATAAATGTACTGTGCAGCATTTATCATTTATGTAGACATCATTTCAATTTGTGTTAAAAATAGAGTTTCCAGCAAACTATAATTGCCCTTAGGTCATGGAGAAGGAATTCACTTTATTCTATACAGTGTCACTTCCTGATAAAAGGCAAAAGCCTATTGTGGTGGTTGGGTACTGGGTGTTTGCCTCACTAGGACCCGGTGTTTCTGAGCAGAATTGGGGCATAAGTTTCTCTGGGCTGTCGCCTTTACAATAGCAGATCCTCAGACCTTGGTCTTGGCTGGGTCAGAATCACCAGGTTCCTGATGACAGCTGAGTTCCTAAGTGCTGTACCGCCAGCACTCCATTGAAATCAAGTAGCATTAGATTATTGGTGTCAGACTATGCTACAAATCAAATAAAAATATTTGTTGTTCTCAAGGATCTACTCACCATATTCAAGCAATAGTATCAGTGCCAATGGGTTTTCTGAGGTCTTCTGAGCAGCTGCCAGTGATGGCATCCACTCAGTCACAAAGGCAGTGACTGCAGGGAAGACTAATCAGAATTCATATTTTATATACAAATTTGATTTTTGAACATCAATGAAGTAGGCTATCTCAGAATATTCTGAAATAAGAATAATAACTTCAGTCTAGTGTGTGAGTACCATCTGAAATGCACTAAAGATTTCTGCTTCAGCACGATAAGGCTTGAAATATAGCTGCTAGTTTGAACTTAATGTATGAAGAATAATAAAACCATCCCACAAAGAAAATAGCATAACATGAAATGAGATTAAAAAATCAAAATATCTGACTATAAGAATTCCATGTCAGAATATTATTATTAGAACAATTTACTGTTACATTTTATTTAAATATCACATTTCTTCCCAAAGTGGTTGCGACTAGATGTGATTTTAACTTTTCTCATGACTCCCTTCCAAGACTTGAAGAACTAGAACTGCTAAAGAGAGCCATCCTCTTCTGGAAACGTTCAATAGCAGGACCTGGAGCGGCTAAGTTGTTCCAAAGGCAACGTGAGAGCCAGGAAATGGCCTCTCACTTTTTTCTCTTTGTTGGGAAATATATCTCAGTTCACTTGAATTTTTCCAACTGAGAATTTGAGTTCACGGGTTCTATATTCCACAGTACCAGTTTTGTAGAAAGTGGTATATGTTTTTAAATCGTTTTTAAAAATATTTCCTTATATAACCAATCACTAGATCCTATTAAGATTTGTACAATCATGACCACATTCAATTTTCTTCTCTTAGTCTTCGTTGCTAGCTCCCCATTGGTCCCTATCCTCCTCTGCCAGGCCACTAGGCAATTATCACTCTAGTTACTGTCTCTATAGATCTACCTATCTTTGATTTAATATGCAGAAAAGCATACAAACACAAACATGAAGCAAGCAAAAAATGTCCAACAATGACAAGACAAACAACAATATCAAAACTTTAATAAAAATTAATCAGAAAATATGAAAAACTGTAATGACTTTCAAGAAGGTCAAAACAGAAATTTAATGAAATGATGCATGTTAAGGGAAATGGAGCAGGGCCTTAATAACTTGTTTGTATTTTTATTATCTTGTGTTACTGTAACACATCACCACAAACTGGGTTGCCCAAAACAAAAGTTATTTATTATGTCAAAGTTCTGGAAGACATATACTCCAAACCATGGCCTCAGTAGGGTCGTGCCATCCTCTGGCAGATTCTGCTATCCTTAGGCTTTTCTTGACTTCTTATAGCATAACTTCACTACCCCCCTCATCTTCCCGCCTCATCTCTCTGTCGCGTGTCTCTTCTCTTCTGATAAGAGCATCTGTCATAACTACTTCAACAATAACTATGTCTAAAAGAACAACCACAAAAACCACATGGAGTTTACTGCTCACATGTACTGAGTTAATTTACAATTGATTCGGCAGGTTCACTGAGAGGGTTATACTGGTAAACTCTTCTAAACACAAATAGAAGAAGAAATGAAGAAGGAGGCTTAAGAAGAGAAACAGGCAAATTTGTATCATTGGCTTATTTCTGTGGTATAACTAAGCCTACTATGACAAATTTCAAGATATCATTGGTTTAACAGATGACTACGATTATTCCTGAATATTTACTCATCACGTCTTACAATCCTATCTGAATCAACTCTAGCACACTACAATAGCATACCCCAGCCTTACAGAATAGCCTGAATATATCACAATGATGACAAAAAACACAAACATACCCATTGCTACCCAGTTGCTTCTATCTTATAGCAGCTCTATAGGACAGAGTTGAATTACTCCATAGATAAGGTTTTCAATTGTGTAAATTTTACAGTAGCAGACTGCCATATCTTTCCCCCTGGAGTACCTGGGAGGTTGGAATCACTAACCTTTTGTTTAAGAGTCAAGTATTTAACCACAGTGATGGCAAATGTACCCAAAAGGAAGACCCAGTGCGCGCTCCCATTCAAGCTTTGTTGTGTCTTGAGAACTGACGCTTCCCATCGACTAAAGCAGTTTATATGGGTGACCCTAATGCCAATGGGTGAGGTAACTCCCTCATGGGGTGACCAGAAACCCACTGCCATCAATGAATTATAACTCATAATGACAGTGTCTGACAAAGCAGAACTGTTCCAGTGGTTTCTGAGACTGACATATTTACAGGAGAAGAGAGGCTCCTCATTCTTCTTAGATGGACTTGTGTGTTTGCTTCATTGAACTTGTGATTAGCTGCCCAACCCTTAGTCCACTGTGCCAACATGGCTTCTCACTCATGCGACAGGGCGTTACATATAGATTTATAGGCAGGAATGCATCCTACCCAACTAGCGATTTTAATTAAATCATTTGATTAGGACCTCTTTGAGTAAACATCACATTCCATAGTTCAATCGCATCAGGCATTGTTGTACAATTGCCACCACATCAGTTTTGAAACATATTCGTTCTTGAACTCCTTCATATCAGTTCACATTTATCCCTTCCCTAGCCCACCCCATTACCTCAGGAATCTTTATTATTATTATTACTACCATATCTTACACCAGCTAAGATACCCATTCACAAAAAATTTGGTGTTTGCTCCCCTAGAGTGGGGTTACACAGTTATCAAAGCTATCAGTTCCATCTCCCCCCTATTTCTTCCCTTATCTCCAGGGAACGATTACTCCTGTTACTGTTTCTGAAGGATTATCTATCTTGGCTTTCATGTATCAAATTATGTTAATTATGCAAAAGAACATACTCAAGTCTAACAAGACAAAAACTGTAAAAGGATGAAATGTTAAAGAACTAGAAGAAAGTTGTGCACTTCACCGATGCTATATACCATTACCCTGGATTTATCAAACCTTCCATGTGGCCCTTCTGAGAGGGACTGTCCAATTGTGATTTTAACATATTATTTTAAAAGCCTATTTCTCACACCAATATTCAGGCTGCAGGGATTATAGATAATGTAATACAAATACAAATGAAGGACGAAATGGTCTCAAAGCTTAAATTGTGAAATTCTCATTTTCAGAAGACTCTGGATGACAGTGGAAGCCCAAAATACATTTGCATGGCTTTTCACTCCCATGTACAGTTAGTCTCTGAAACCCACAAGGATTGCTATGAGTCAGCATTGATTCAATGGCAGTGAGTTTGGGTTTGGATACGTGGAATACGCCTCGGGTGATTTCCATCTGATCATAAACAAGGGATAGGAATACCTGATTATCAGACAGAGTATTATAGAGACTAGCACAGTAGATTAAAATTAAAAATCTGACTTGAGTTGTTACAACCTTGTCATTTGATCTCCCTTTTGATACATTTTCAGCTTGATCTGGTTTCTCATATTTTCTGTTGCTTTGTTCTTAAGTGGGATTTATCTCTGTTAAGAGTTTCTGGGGGCTATGGTAGGGGAGATATGGGGAAAATATTTTGAAACTGATTGTAGTAACAATTATATAATTCTGTTTGATATGACTGAATTATTAAATGGTATGATGTCTGGATTATGCCCTAATAAAATGGTTAAAAACAAACAAAATAAAAGTAAAGACCCTGTTTCTATATCCATACACTACTTTTCTATACTACATATTAATTTAAAGGGAAAATAGAAATCGTGAGATGACTATATACCTGGAACAGAAAATCCTGCTTTCTGACAGTTACAAACAAGTGTAAAATACCTATTTTTCCACAGTTACTCTGGACTTTCCCATAAGAACATAAGCAGGAAAGAAAACATGTGGGCTAATAAGGAGAACTATGTAGACAAACTAATATCACCAAATTAAAGAGTTAGGAAGGTGATCTTGATCTTGATTAGGTTTCCAGAGAAGAAGTGAGACTATTGGCTGTCCCTATAAACAAGTAAGCTCTAAGCTACAAGTTGAAAAGTTGACCTTCAAGCTCATCCAGAGGCCTTTTGAAAGACAGATCCAATGATTGACTTCTAAAAGGTCCCAGTGTGAGAAGTCCTCGAAGCAGCTCTCTACGCAGCAAGCACAGGTGACTGTGGTTCAGGATCAGTTTGACAGCAGCTAACAACAGTAATACGACCAATAGGTCTCGTGAAAAGACAGAACATCTGGAACTGCGATCCAAGGAGTCAAAAATGATGTAGTCCATGCAGGTGTGGTTGGTCTTCATTTTGCTTTGCATCAACTTCTGGAGTTCTCAACTTTAACAAATCCTGACTCATTCTTAAACTTTAATTAAATCTAGAATTTTTTGCGGGGTTCAAATTTGATTATATTAGTAGTTTGGCCTTTTTATGGTAAATAACCATGAATTAATGCTATGGTTAGACTGTTCTAAACTGATATCTAAGAAATAGAAAACCGCTGCCTAGTGTAGCAGGTGATATGTAGGGCTGCTCATTGCAAGGAGCACCATTTGAACCCACTGACTGCTCTGAGAGAGAGAGATGCACATACCTACCATAAAGATGTGCGCTGTCAGAAACCCAGAGGCAGGTCGACTCAGTCTTTAAAAGCTGATATGAGTCAGAAACAGTGAATTGAATTTTTTTGGTTTACTTCATAGTCTAGTGTAAATTGCCAAAATATTATCTCTATTGTTTCAACCATAACAACAAGGACACCAAAACCTTTCTGTCCTCAAGCTCATGCTGAGAGGGTGAGTGTCCAAACATCCACTGGATGCCCAATAGGACACCTGGTGAGTGTCCAAGATGGTAATTCTGTCTCTTTGCCTGAGGCACAGCTGGGTGGTTTCAACTGCAGACCTTGCAGTCAGCAGAACAATGCATCCCCACCCAGATACCGGACGGAATCCAGCATCCTCACAGATTCCAAAACGTTCCAAGGCTTTTACTTCATTGTTATTCTCTCTTTTCTCTTTTTATAAACAGAGACCAATTCTTCTGAAATGCTTGAGAATAAGCTGGCTTCCTTTATTAATAAGAGACACTTGGAAATGGAGGAGGAGACCTGTCAAACTTGATAGAGTATAGAGTCATTCAAATTCTCTAACAAAAAAGCTTTCAAGGTTGGGGCACAGAGAGGAAAGAATTGCGCTCTGTGGTTGGCCATGATTTCAGCACAGGCACTCCTTAGTTGCTCCTGCAGAAAAGAAAACTGTGTATTATAAATTACTAATCCCCCCTGTTTATATTTTAATGTAGCCCACCTCCAGATGAGAACACAGTAAATTAAATAGGCTCTCTTTTCATAACCAATAATAATAGGTTGATACTTCAAAGATGTTTCCATCAAAGCATCTTGGGGAGCTTTGTATGCATAGTGGACTCAACATAGTGCTGGAATACCTATTTTGTATTGCTGAATTTTATTTCCCTCAGTTGACAAGTTATTTCTTTCAGGTACCTTAGTCATACTGATAATAAAATTCACTGGAATATAATTGAGATTGAGCATTGGGTTTAATGGCAATCATAGACTAATGGCAGGATTTACCCTATAAGTGAGATTTTTTTTCTCTTTAGGTATATTTTGATACTCAAGTTATTCTATGCTTCTTTGACATTTTGTCTCATCAGGCTGCGTATTAAGGAGCTATTATTGACTAATTAATTCCACATTGTTCTTTGCCTATTCAGAATCCCCTTCTTTCACAGAAAAAAAAAAGTCGTCATACATCCTCCAGGAAAAGTTCCCTATGTAAACCAACTTACATTTTAGTCTCCTTTAAAACAATGTTTCTACATTAGACCCCTAAATAACATATACTGACTTGTTAGCTGTCTTTGAGTACATTTTGACTATATAAGTGCTAATATAAACTTATAAATTCTACTTTTTTCATGGGGTTCTCTTGACTTAATCTTTCTAGGAATGGATACTCAGACCTATAATCTGTAACACCGACGGTCAGGGAGAAAAAGAATGGGTTTGAACTTCCAACATTTAGACAAGGAGTTGTGGAGTATAAGCAATTTGTAACACCTGGAGGCCTGTATATAAGTACAAGTTATATATAAAAGTTAAATATAGAGCCTTTTGATTTGGGGGATTATTAAAGGTGATTCTGATGTCTGTTTCTGATTAATATAGCTTTTTATTTGTCTGATTTTCCCACTGAGAAGGTAGCTAGCAACTCTCTATGGAAAGCTGAATAAAATACTTTGGAAAATGTCTGTTTAAAAGCTCTAGAGAGTTATCATTCAAAATAACTCTTCACTCTAACATTTAATTTTTTCATATATAGCACTATCTATTATAATATGTATTCATTTATCACTTTCACACTTACCTTTCTCCAAGGTGTATTACCAAACTTTAATTTACACGCAAAGAGAAAATCAGTATAATTGATTATATATACTACTAAATAGTAACAATTGGCATTTACATAAAACCACATTTTATTAACTTTTTTCACAGGTATATTATTGTGCCTCATTCATACAATTATGAAATGAGTACTGTGCATTAGAAAGCTACACAGTGAATAAGAAAAATGGAAAAAATCAAATCTGAGTTATGATGCTGGTAAAGTATATTGGATATTCCAGAAAAATGAACAAATCTGATTGGAAAAGTAATAAGGCTAATGCTCCGTGGAGGCAAGGATGGTGACCCTTAGTCTCACATACTTGGACATGTTGTCCAGTGGCACCATACTTGGCAGAGGGTTAGTGAAAGAGAGGAAGACCCTAAAGGAGATGGATTGAAACAGTGGTTGTGACAACGGTATGGTAGTTGGGGTTGTGTCAACTAGACACTCCTGGCTGGCGGGGAGCTAAATCTGTCAATCAGGTAGTAGCTTGATGGCACCTCATTAGGGGTGTAGCCTTTAGTATAAGTTACTCTGAGAATTGCTCTCCCTCTCCCTCTCCCTCTCCCTCTCCCTCTCTGCCACTCACCTTCCTCCTCTCTGAGACTTCACTATTGGTTCCCTGCCATGTTTCCAGTAACCTTTATCCGCTTGCATCTGTACCCAGCATCCTGTGATGTTCCTGCTTCTCTGTTTATCACTGACATGAAGCTCCATGAGTCTGCACTAACGATACACTTACAGACTTGAGTTGGCCTAGGCTGGAATACCTTTCTGAGATATAAATACTTCTTGATATAAAGCTCTTCTCTATGTGGAAGAGTGTCACTGGATTCATATCTCAAGACAACCTGCTCTAACTCAAAAGAACTCAAACGTAGCCATGAATGAGCTTCTTTTTTCACTTCCCCTCTGCTTCACCAAGTGTGATCTCCTTCTCCAGGGAGTGGTCTCTTCTGAAAATATGTCCAAAGAAAATAACGCGAAGTCTCCGAAGTCTCTGTCCTTGCCTCTAATAAGAACTCTGGCTTTACGTCCTCCAAGACATCAATTTCTGCTTTTAGCATTCCAGGGTGCTTTCAATATTCTCCTCCAGCACCACAGCTCAAATACATGGATTCTTCTTCTTGCAAGTGTCAGACCCAGACCTTAATCCTCAATTTGTACCGTGGTGGTCATTAGTTTTTATGTTAAAATGACTTAAAATTAATATGTCACGTTACATCCATGTACACTTGTTTAGGCAACTCTTTTCTGAAATATATCACTTTCTTTTTGAACTCTTGCCTCTACTATAGCATTTCAGGAACACACCCTGGGCACCTCTGGATTACTGGTCTTTTAAAAATCAGCAATGGTTTGTCATTATTGTAAGTGCCTAGTACAAAACTCTAATTCTGCTCTATCCAAAGCCTAATCTTTCAGACCGGATTCCTGTTCTTCCTTAATGTTGTGTCAGGCTTCACATTTCAAATGCAATTAAATTGCATCCAGCAGTTTAATTATCAAACCACTTACTAGTTTACTCGTCCCTGCTCCTTCATTTCTCCTCTCCCTCCTATAGACCACCATCTTCACTTCATCCAAGTTAACAACTATCTACAGTCTTGTCTCTTTCTTTACCTTCCATTCCTTGCACAGCCTCTCCCGTTGTGTGCATTTATCACATTTTCTTTGTCCATTCTTTTTTTTTAATTCCTTTCATTGGGGAATCGTACAACTCTCATCACAATCCATGCATATATCCATTGTGTCAAGACATTTGTTGCCCTTGTCATTTTTTTGGTCTTTTTTAAAAAACATTTTATTAGGGGATCATATAACTCTTATCACAATCCATACATATACATACATCAATTGTATAAAGCACATCTGTACATTTGTTGCCCTAATCATTTTCTTTCTTTTTTTAATTTTCTTTTTTTTTACATTTTATTAGGGGCTCATACAACTCTTATCACAATCCACACATATACATACATCAATTGTATAAAGCACATCCATACATTCTTTGCCCTAATCACTCTCAAAGCATTTGCTCTCCACTTACGCCCTCTGCATCAGGTCCTCTTTTTTTCCCCTCCCTCCCCGCTCCCCCCTCCCTCATGAGCCCTTGATAATCTACAGATTGTTATTTTGTTATATGGGCTTATTAGGTTGTTTCCATCTCCTTCCTATGATGAACTATGAGTGTCCTATTATGAACACAGTGTGCACATGTCTCTTCAGGTTATGTCTCTTACTTCTTAAAGACATATAACCAGCAGAAGAATTGCTAGATTGTATGGAATTTCTATTCCCAATTTTTTGAGGTAGGGTCATAAAAATTTCCACAGTGCTTGTAATATTGACCCTTCGACAGCAGTGTATAAGGATTCCAATCATTCCACATCCTCTCCAGCATTTGTTATTTTCCTATTTTTGCACTTGGCTGTCATTGTCGATATAAGTCCCTACCTTATCTTTGCTTTGATTGTCATCTCCTGGAGGGCTAGTGTTCATCTCCTGAATTAGCATTTCATTATATGTCTGTTGGTAATTATGATGTCTTCTTTGGTGAATTGTGCATGTCCTTTGCCTACATCTTAATTGGGTTATTAATCTTTTTATCCATTGTGTCATTGTAAAATATTTTTCCCACTCTGAGTTTTCTTTTTACTCATTTGGTGAAGTTTTTGATATACAAAAGTGTCTTGTGTTTTCTAAGCCCAGTCATCTATTTTGTGGTGTATTGTTTGTATTCCCTCCATTATAATTGACAGTGTCTATACCTTGCAATAGGGGCCATAAGTTAGTCTTAATTTACTCATTACTAATCTTTATATTTATGGCATTCACATTTAGGTCTTTGATCCATCTTCAGATTGTTTCTGCGCATGAGGATATGTACAATTACTGTTTAATTCATTTACAGATGGAAATCCAATTTTTACAGCACCATTTTTTGAAGAATCTGTATCTATCGCATTTAATGTTTTTGACATTTTGTCAAAGATCTGTGGACAAATTTACTTCTGGCTTTTCTGTTCTAGTCCATAGTAGTATGTATCTCTCATTGTGCCTACACCAGGCTGTTGTAACTACCGTAGCTGTGTAGTAGATTTTTTTGTTTGTTTGTTTTTTTCTGGAGGCTCCTGTAATAGGTTTTAAGGTCAGGTTTGATATTTATTTTAAGTCATTTTTTCAAATAATTTAAATTATTTGGTATATTTCTGACTTGTAATGTTCCCTTGAGTAAATTTCAGGTGCAGTATGAAATGGAATGGAATTCCGTAGAAAATTGATATGTAGCGATGGTTAAAGTGTTCAAATTAATGGACTATTAAAGATGGTCTGGTCTTTTGCATATAGGGCAAATAACTAGATCCATGTCCGCTTAGGATTTTGCTTTACATCAGTGTGAATCATGTCATCAACTATGAATCCTTAAAAATTGTGAAGATTACTTTCTATTGTAAGGAACTCTGTGGATATTGTTGATTCCTACACAAACAGCTCAGCATGAATAGCCTTTGTATGAGCTAACTCTGGATTCTGACTATTGACCTAGAACCTGCTTTTCCACAGTAGTTTAGTACCTTTAGATGTATGTATTTTTCAACTTGTCCTGCTCTTGTTATTCTGGTTATTTGCCATTGAATCCGTTCCAATCCATGCCGTCCCCACATGTGCATAACTGCTTTGTTGTGTCTTCAAGGCTGTAACCTACGGAAGCAGATCATGATACCTGTATTCAGAGAACTGTGGTGAATTTAGCCCTCCAACCTTTCAGCTAGTAATCAAATGCTCAACAGTTTATGCCATCTTGGGACTGTACCACCTACGAGGCAGATTATATTTCATGTGTGGATTCTCAATATACAAAGAAGAAATTTATCAATGCACTTGCATTTCCTTTTCTATTCCCAAGGTACATTCAAATTAATTTGAAAGTTGAGTTTATATTATTTTTAGGCAAAATTCCCCAATGTGTGGTCATAATTATTTTATATAATAGGACTTTCATTTTGAGACTCAACTGATGAGAACAGTCACTTTCCACAGATGAAGTATTTTACAAATGCTGATTGGAGGGAATAGAAACCTCTGATCTAAAGCCTTGATTGGCCTCTGAAGAGTTAGATAGACAAAGTGCACAGGAAACAAAGAGTGGAAGGGAATGTAGCTCAGTTTTCAAATATTCTATCTGATAGATCATTTTGCAGACATTTCACACTGTATTTTCTTGATTATATCAACTTCTCCTGCACAGCATGGTGTGTTTGACCCACACAATATGACATGTCAAAACAATGTCATCAATGGTCAGCAAGCACAAGGCACATATGGGGCCTCTGAATGACTTCCCTTCAAAACCCTCCCAACCCGCCAACACAGACACACACACATACACACACACACACACAAACACATATCTTTGGGTTTCCCAAATCTTTTCAACAACATTTCATTGATTTACCTCTGGAATTTTCTATAATTCACTCTTCTATTGGTTTCAACTCTTGGGGTAAATTTTAAAAATAAGATATTTCAAAATAGTAACTATAAAATTACTTAATTTTAGTGAGTAATGAAACACAATCCTTCACTTTTTCAAAATGTAAGTTAATCTCTAAGGTTACATTTCTGTAACTTTTTGAAGAAAGTAGAATAAATGTGAACTCATTTAGTTTCCACCGCTGATTTTTTTCCATCAAATTATAACTAGAATTTCCAATAGAAGTGCTTCTCAATTTGACATCCAGTGGGGTACTTGAACATATCTGAGTGTTCATAGAAGTCTCTAAGAGGAAGTGTGAATATTGTACCTTTGTTTATGAGCACAAAATGTTGCATTGCATAGGGATCTTCATAATTCAATAGAATTACTCGGTTTTAGTGCTCCTATTGACATCTCTGAGTATGATAAAATGTGAAAGTCCAGATATGTCTCAGGCATTGAGCACAGGAGACCTGGAGTTGAGGAAATAGTAACATGCTTGACTATTAACCACAGTCAAATGTTTGAGTTCACCGAGAGCTACCTGAGAGAAATGTTTGAGTCCACCCAGAGCTATCTGAGAGAGGCAACAACCAGGGGCAACTCTGCAACACCTGGTGTCGCCAGGAATCAGAAGTGAGTTGTGGCTAATGCTGACAACAATGGCCTGCTGGTTTAACAAGTCTTGGAAAGAGAATGACAGCTAATGTGATGGCAAGACTCATAAGGATGAACCACTCGGAAATTTGGAAATTGGAGCAATGTTTAATGCAAACCAACTTATGACAGTTCTTAACAATAAATACAGTACGTGGCACTTACAGTGTTGCACAATTCTTTTAAAAATGCTTATCTATTACAGATTTCAATAAAGTGGCAACAATACTGGGACACTGCTAGAGAGTTATCAAAGTCACTCTCAATTAAAATGGCATGCAGGAATTGTTCACTAGTAGAATTTTGGTTAAATCTGATTTTCCCCCAATTCAGCAAAACTTTGAAATTGTTAGACATATTTTGTACAAAAACGTACCCAACTCATTCTCGGAACATGTATTATTGCTATAGTAACAGTACAGCAGGGGGAGAAAAATTTAACGGACAGACAGACACTGGAGTCTGTCCCTGGGCTTTACCTTTATATATTTAAACCAATATCAATGACTCCGTTTCAGCAAAACGACATTACATATGACAAAAACTTAATGTTAGTGATTAGAATTTTATGATCTTGTGAATTGGCTTTTATTTAATCCATATTTTTAATGTGATATGAGAATTATAACCATCCATTCATTTTGCTTGATTTTATTTCTGTGCAGTGAAGATCTAGAAAAACATCTTTCCTTTCTAAAAGAGATCCATAAATAGGGCACATATTTAATTTATTATCCAATTGGGACACTTTTGAAAGGGAAAGGGGGCGCAAATAATAATTATTTGCTGAGACCAGGCATCATTCAAGTCTTCCTTTCTTTGACTTGCTGGGATATATGGTTATTTGACATATGTAGTTGAAGTTTAGAGATTATTGATCTAATCCAGTTCTTTTGTTTTGAAGATGAAAACACTGATATTCAAAATTACAGTGCTAGCTAATGGCCAGGCAGACTTTCATCTCAAAACATCTAAAATAATGTTTGTAAACTTGGTTTAGAGTTTAAAAAAATCATTTTAAATAACCACAGTACATATCTCTTACTAATATGCAGTTGCTTATAAAGCTATGGATGTTTAAAAATTATACCATATAAGTAACTAGTATTAAGATTCACTTTCTGATTGAATACACACACACACACACACGAAATTATTTTTCAATAAACGTATTGAAGCCCCTTCGCTTATACTTAGTTACAAGTACCTTTAATTAATTGGATTCACCTATAATTTAATGTGTCAACTCAATAACAGCACAGATAAATATTATAAATATCATAGCAGCTCATGCACATCAGGTATACCTTTTTTTTCTGTGGCACATGTTAGGCTCAGGGCATTTCAATTCCACACCTTTATCATTTTCTACTTTCAGTTGGCAAGAATGCATGAGGAATTCTCTCAAACAATAATTTGGTCATGTTCCCAATGGCAAACTTCCTTATAAAGGAAAATGAATGCATCCATTTTAAAAGGAGTTTTTTTCATAAGCGTGAAAACCAGGAAGGAATTTAAGGTAATCACCCAAAGACAGGACATTCAGGGGGCTGGAACACTGTTCCCCACTCCTTAGTTTTCTAGATGATGGGGGTTGTATTAGAATGTGCCTTACATTTGCTAATATAGTTCTAGTAAAAGTCGCATAGACGAAAATGATATTTCACCCCTCCTCTCTCTTCCCCAGGCATGCCATCATTAAGCACCATTGATACAGAGCCACCTGTGTATACAGCACTCACCGAAGCATGACATTTCTGATGTAATTTGGAGAGAGCTGACAGCAGGTGAAATTGGAACATTCCCAGAGGATGCTCATTCTGCATTCAGAGGTATTCGAGATATTTGCAAAGTGTGCCTCTCTCCAATTTGCATTATTTCTAAGTAGATTTCACAGACTTTTTCAAGTTTTTTGGCTGTATCACAATACGTTAATATTTAAGAGTATGCCAGTTTAAATACAAGAATTAATTAGGAGGCATGAATTACTTACAAATATGTGTATTACTACCTGACAGGCATGCTATCGTGCCTCCTTAATTCTGGAAAGGGCAAAGGAAGGAGTCAAAGACTTTTTCCATTTTTATACTGTCATGGCTTCAAGTGCCTTTTGCAGCTTTCCCGGAAGTAGCATGACAGCAAACAGCTTTCAGTAAACTTCAATAATTAGAAAGGTCCAACCAGTCAGTAATTTAAATCATGATTAACTAGCAGAGAATGAATTATTGTTAGGATTAAAATAAGGCAACCCAACACACATGTGCTTCCCGTTAAAATCAGAGAGTGTGTTCTGAATGGTAATGAATGGATCACGTCATCTTGTCCTGCTATCAGAATAACATAGCTCATTCAGCAATTCTACCGCACATGGTCAGATACTTCCTTTGTGTATCACTCTTGGATTAATGAAAGCAATAAACTCAGGGACAAGGGTTGGGAATGGGCTCCTTTCCTGAAATACTTTCCCACTAGTCTTTAACTTATAACTTGTTTTATTTACTTCAGACCAGCATGTATTTGTTTACTTAAGGTCCAAATTTTAAAAACAAGACCTCGAATCAAACCCACGGACATAGAGAAAATTTTGATTCATAGTAACTCTGTAAGACAAAGTAGAAAAAAAGCAATTGAAATGAAAGCACTTTATTTGTCACGTGGAAGCACTTTGTGTGTGCGTGTGTAGGTGAATGTGTGTGTGTGTATGAATTTCAAGACATTAAAATCTCCACGGCCCAATTCATTCAACCCAGGATCAAAACAGAGTGAGGAATGAGGGTTATCATTGTTGGTATCAATGGTATCATTGCTTGGCTAAATGAGAGAATACCAGGTAAATATTTACTTGTGTTTCATTGACTATGCAAAGGCATTCGACTGTGTGGATCAAAGATTATGTATAACATTGAGAACAATGGAGTTCCAGAACATTTCAATTGGGTCACACCACACATGGACACAGACAAAGAGACAGTTATTAGAGCAAAGCAAGGGAATACTACCTGGTTTAAAATCATGAAAGATTTGCATCAAGGTTGCACTCTTTCACCATATTTATTCACGAGATGACAAGACTTTTTCTTAGATACTTTGGACGTGTTATCAGGATAGAACAGTCTCTGGAGAAGGCCATCATGCTTGGGAAAGTAGAGGGGCAGTGAGAAAGTGGAGGACCATCAAGGAGATGTATTGATGCAATGAGTTGGAGCACAGGAAGAATTGTGAGGGTGGGGCAGGACCAGGCAGGTTTTCATTCGGTTGTGCCTAAAGTTAATACGGGTCAGAACTGATCTGATGGCACCTAACAGCAACATTCAATCTGTAGGCTGAACAAATAATCTAAGAAGCTGGTCTACATGAAGAAGAGCATGACATCAGATTGGAGGAGGGCTTATTAATAACCTTTGATATGAAGATTACACAACTTGCTTGCTGGGAGCAGGAGAATTTGAAACACTTGTTGATGAAGATCAAAGACTGAAGCCCCCTGTATGGCTTTTAACTCAATGTAAAGAAAAGTAAAACCCTCTGAAACAATTAATAATGTCATAATCAATGGAGGATAGATTTTTGTCATCAAGGATTTCTTTGTATTTGCTAATAAAAGCAGCAGTCTAGAAATCAGTTTATATATTTGATTAGGATAATCTACTCTACAAAACCTCCTTAAATATTGAAGAAAGAATATGTCACTTTGAGACTTAAGGTAAAACTGCCCAATCCATAATATTTTCAATCACTTTATATGCATGGGACAGTTGGACATGAATAAGGAAGACCAAAGAAGAATTTGAACTGTGATTATGGTGAAGAATACTGAAAGTACTCAGGGAGTGCCAGAAAACTAAGCACGATATTCAGAATATTCCTTAAAAGAGAAAAATGGCAAGACTTTGTCTCACATACTGTGGCTGTATTATCAAAAAACCCAGTCCTGGAAAGGGCATCATGTTGGTAAAATAAAAGTTAAGTGGAAAAGAAGACTGGAGGAGATGGATTTACACAATGGGTACAAAAGCAAGCTCAAACGGACTTAATGATTATGAGGATGGAATACAGCTAGTGAGTGTGTCGTTCCTTTGTGCATCGGATAACTATGAGTTGGAAGCAACTTGACGGAATCTAACAGTAACAATGGGGTCTCAAAACCACATACCCTAATTATTTGACTCAAACAACGCGGATGTGGAGAGAGTGACATCACTGAATATATAAGTGTATAGGCAGGATAAGGAAGGGGATAAGAGATTCTCATTGGTAAAGTGTGGACTGACCGGCAGAGGTCAGGCTGGAAAGAACAAGTAAGGAGGCAATCAATTAAGAGGTGCGTCGTTTTCCGAATACCTGTTACCTCTTTAAATTCAAGCTAAGTGCATAGTTTAGGTTTTCAGGTATGCTCTACTTGTATAGTAAGGCTCATCAGGAATTGCATGGGTAGGAGCTCATAAAATAAATTGTATGTCTCCTTAAAAATGTGATTTTTATATAATGGAAACTCACTCGTTTACATTCCAAAGTATCAAAAAGTCAACTCAAATAATGGTAAATTATTTAGCAAACTTTGTGAATTCAATTGTAGCCTTCATGGCTTTTTAAACTGAAGGGACTAAGTCAGTTTTAATTTTCTGCTTATAATCTCTTGTCAAAAATTAATTTATTACTAGTAATCTCTCAAACAGAGACGCACGGCCCTCTGCATCTAGGTTCTCTTACTCTTCTTTCTGGATCATGGAGACTTGAGGATACACTTGACTGTGCATTTGGCAGGCGGAGGTTCTCTCTCCCCACGGGACCCTGATTGTTTTGTCTTTCGATAAATTGGAAACCGTCAGCACGGTCAATTATGTGGGTCTGAATCTGAGGAACAGATGAACACTAACATTTCTCTTTCTTCTGTGCTGTGATGATTTCCTAGTGCCCAAAGTCGCTTGGTTCACAATTCCAAACCTTCAATTTTCCCTCCATTTCTCATAAATTGTGTGAATTGAATTTCAAATTCAAAATATCTTTGAATCTCTGTTTGCTTGCACCCCACACCCACTGTGCTAATTCAAGCCCACCTGGTTTCTTATTTTGGTTGGTACAGGATATTTCTCAAAACTATCTTACCTGCCTTTCCCCTTTTGATTATGGTTTCCCATTTTATTTATTAATTTATTGCCACTCTGCTTTCTCAGCACAATAAGAAGTTGGGATGTTCTTTGATGCAAATGATCTAATGAAAGCACATATTAAGTTCTATAGTGTAAAAATTGGATATGCTCTTTAAATGAATGAACTTTATATGTGGAATATATGTATCTATTTATGATATTTTATATATTAATTGTCTCTAAATTTATTAAATTAATGAAGTAGGAGCTCATGACAAGAAGATAGAACTTGAAATATGTGCTATTTGGAGAATACAGAATATATCATTGTTTGTGCCTCAAGAGGAAAAAAGCCAATATAATATCAGAAAAATTCACCTCATAGAAGAAAGTCAGTGGGAAGGAAATGAAAGTCAGATTAGTTTATATATAAAAACAGCTGGAAGGCTTCTAGTTTGTTGAATTCAAATTTCCAGCTTATTCCAAGATAGATAGATATGAATTTTAGTTTGTTTTTAAGCTGTCTCATGCATAAAGACAGTTTTATATGCTTAAAATATCTTTAGAAGTAGGATGGTTATATTTATATCTGTATAGAAAATTTTGGCTTTCAAAATTTGCAGAGTGTGTAATGCCTTGATGGAATCTCGTCAACATCGGATGATTCCCTGGCTGGTTTTAAAAAAATAACAATATTTTTAAATATTAAAACACGAACCTTTTTCCTACTTTAACTAATATATAAAAAGAGGAATACTGGCATCGAATGTGGACGCTGAAATGGGAGTTGTAGGGCTGTGCTGGAGTTTCTCGACAGCATTAGTTTATGATGGACCTGAGCTCAGTGGAATGCTTTTCTCCATTTCCTGGAAGCGTAAGGTGGAGAAAGCTTCACTCTGCTATTGTGAGGACTGTGACAGCAATGTAAAGCATGTAGCCTAATACTTCGATCATGCTTCAATGGCAGTGTTCCCATATTCATGATCATCGACATCACATGTTTAAATTATGTTGGCTCTGGTCGCGTATGCATTATTTGTTCTATGTGCCCATACCAAATGTAAAAAGAGCCTGTAAAGCAAACCCATAAGCCAATGTGAGGTCTTGAACATTTTTTCAACCAAATTGACGGTGTGTTATCTCCTTTGAAATTGTCTAAGGAGTCATGGTGCCATAGTGGTTCACATTGGGTTGCCATTCACAAGGTCAGCAGGTCCAGCAGCTCCGCTGGGGGAGAGACTGGGCTTTGTGCTCTAGGAAAGAGTGACAGTCACAGAAACTCACAAGGGCAAGTCTATCCTGTCCTCAAGGACTGGTGTGACCTGTTATCCACATATTGGCAGTTTGTTTTGGGTTTTGTACTACTTGTTTACCTACATGTTTTATTTCTTAAGTTTCAAAAAGCAAAGATAATCTAGTATTCATATTTATATCCAATAAATAAGGTCATGAATACTTAAAGAATGTGTATAAAGTGTTATCTACTATTATAAATCTTTTCTACACACTTTAATGGAAATGTTTCTAATTTTTTCTGACATTTTCTGGGTTTCCATAAGTTCCTTAATGTCAGAGAACCAGCAGACAGGGAAGTGGGCTACACAAGGCAGTTTCATCCTGTGCTTTCTGGTTTTTCTGAAGCACCTCTGTCTCTTTCAAGGACAGTGCCAGGTACAGAGTAGTCATTCTGTACAAAGTTGTAGAATAAACATGTCAAGCCTTAAATAACAAAGCATAGAGAGCAGATCTCGGATAAGCTAAAGTAGCCAAGCACCTTTGCCTTCATTTTCTGAATTGTCTCAGGAGAAGATGTTCTTTGATCTAAATCATAACATAGATTCATTTTTCCTTTTAATGAAAGTATGGGTAATTATGAATATAAATCACTAGCAAACTAAATTGAACTGGAATATTAACTTGGCGATGTTTCTAGTTTTCAATGACAAGTGGTAGATATTTAGAAGTTGACTTTGTATTTTTTATTATAGATACCACTATATATTTTTCATTTTTGTATATTTTACCTTCAGAGCCAATAAAAGTAAAGAAAAGTCATAAGTTAATTCATGTTCTCTTTAAGTGAGTTCTGGATTAAATCTGCCACCCTTGTGCCAAAGATGAGTCCCCGAGGAAACATTTATCAACAAATAAGCAACTATCTTTAATATAAAACTTTCACGCTGACTCTCATTTATTCAGTTCATCTGCTACACTGCCATCCCTCCGGGAAAAAAAATAAATTGGATAATTGCAGACAATGGACCACATATAAGCAAATATTAACTGCTCTGAGGATTTCATTTTTAAGTAATAATTTAGACAAGCTGGAAAAAAAGCTTATGATGGCATACTTCCTTTAAATGAATTCTCATCTATCTTGTGGACTTGTTATATCCAATATCTTTGGGAAAGTCTATTTCAATTAGAGATCATTTGAATTCTAGGTAACATAACTTGAATAGGTAGTTTTTGAAACTATCTATGATCTAAGACTTAGACATAGGTAGATGATAGATAGAAAGAGATGTGTTGTTATTATTAGGAACTCTCAAGTTATTTCAAATAGTAGTAACCCAGTGTGATAGGGAGGTTTATTGTGCCAACCTGGCCAATGAACACATGTGGGTTTAATTGAAGGGCAGAGACATAAATGGCTTGACGAGCCTCACCTTTCTTGTCTCTTGCTCTTTGATGAGCAGAGCAGTGTGTGGCTGCCTTAGCTGGTTCTCTGCCTCAACTTGGAGCTACACTACCTGTGGGATAACTAACACATGGTCTGTGTTGCTGTAGTTTAAGGTTCCTTCAAGACCTGCTTCCTCACGCTACTGGAGTAGACATCGCTTGAGCTAGGGACTGTTGGACCCTGTTATCTCGCTGTTGGTGGCCTGCCTTGCTGTTTATTGCCTTATGTTGTATCTATCTATCTATCTATCGATAAAATCATAAGTGTCCTGGTTTTATTTCTCTAAAGAACCCTGACCAACATACCCAGTTTGACAGAACAGCAGTGTGCCATAGGGTTTGTGTGGCCTGTAATCCTTTGGGGAGCTGATCACCAGGTCTTCTGCTGCAGAACTCTTGGAGGGTTCCAACCTCCAGCCTTTGGGTTAATAGTGGAGAGTTTAATTATTGCGTTATCAGTACTCTTCATCTGTCTATATCTCTATCCATTCATTTATAAATTACTGGAATACAATGTTTTGATATTTGTTTCACCTTATAAAGTGGAAGAAATATAGGGCTTTCTACTCCAAATCTTGGAAACTCACAGGAATTTCTACCTTGTCCCATAGGGTCCTATGAGTTGTCATTAAATTAATGGCAGTGAGTTAATTTTTTTTGAATAAGGTTTTCAAAATCATGCTGGTCTCTTGAAGTTGATAAACTTAGCGTCCTGTGACAACTTCACTTCAAACCAGCATAGGCGAGTTTTTCCTTTGCACCATTTATGTATCTGGATTCGGAATCACTAAATTTCCAATGTTTGGTTGTTGTTTTTATGTGTGTGTGTGGTTTTGTCCACATAACACTTTTCTCTTGTGGCCAGAGAAGTAAAGCAGGTCTCTAGAATAGCTTATTAAGGAGTTTCAAAGAATAACACATCCGTGAGAATTCATGTCTTCTCCCCTAAAAATATGTGTAGGTCTCATTAATAATCTACAAATGTCAAAGACAAGCTGCTGCATAAGGAAAAGAAATAAAGTAAAATTCTGAATCCATTATTCATGAAGAAGTTTTCATGTATGAAATTCTCCTAAATGACCATTTGACTTGCTTTGCTCATGGACAAGTCAATTTCTGAATTACAAAATTGGTGTTCTTAGAATTGAATGTGAACAAAATAACCATCTGCTAATGAAGAAGAACAAGGTCATGAAATGAGATGTCTGTGAAAATATTTGGACAGTAAGATAGCTACTATCATTACCATTCTAATCATCATTTCCATGAATACCTGATTTTTGACCCGAAGTACGATGATTACCCTCAGTGAAGGGATCACACCTCAAGACTTTGATGTCCAGTTGAATAGTAAATCTCATCCAAATCTAGTTTTAAAAGGCAAAATTATTCAAGAAGGCAATGTCAGTAAATTCAGTTAATAGGACCCCGAATACATAATACTCAGGTGAATCACTCATTTTATTTTGTTGAACAGCTTTTCATTGAATGCTTATTAATTATAGATAATTGTTCATCCCTGTTCATTTTCTCTGGAAGACAGATACTGTGGCCTAAGCCTAAAGGCTCACATTAGGATTGGATTCCATATAACCATATCTTTCAAACTGTATTAAAGCATCCTTAGTCATACCTAGAATTTCTAAAACTCCTTATGAAGCTTATGAAGCTTCATAATAAATGCAGCTTGAGTCTGTAAGTTATAGTTAATTATTAACTTTCACCCACTCACTGCCCACAAGTTGGTTCTGACTCATAATGATCCTGTAGGGCAAAGTAGAACTGCTCCTGTGGGTTTCTGAGGTTGCAAATCTTTAAAGAGATGGCTACTTCCTCATTCACTCACGAAGAAGCTGGTAGATTTAAACAACTGGCCTGTGTTTAGCAGCTCAGCTGGTAACCCATACACCACCAGAGTCCCATGGTAAGTCATGTAGGAGCTTTGTATTTAAGCCTATCCTAATGAAAAAACATGGCCCAAATAAATGAAGAAATTATAAAGCTATTTTTAAATATGATATGCAAGTAGAATTTGCTGAAGAAAACTGAAAAATGTTTACAACATCATATCAGTGGGGAAATGCCCAACATTCAAACCAGATTCAGAAGGAACATGGATGAACTGCTGATGTGAGATTGATCTTGGCAGAAAACAAAGAATACCAAAAAGATAGTTGCCTGTATTTTAGTGATGATGCAAAAGTATTCAACTATGTGAACCACAATGAATTATGGGCAATATTACAAGGAATGGGATTTGTAGAACATTTTATTATGCTCATGTGGAACCAGACACAGCCCAAGAGACAGTCCTTGGCATAGAGCAAAAGGATATTGTGTGTCCTAAAATCAGACAAGGTGTGTCCAAAGTTTTTCACCATATTTGTTCAATCTGAATGCTGCACAAAGCGTATGAGAGAAAGGAGAAGGACAGGTGAGGGGCAATGTGGAACTAGAAGAAACGCAAAAGACAATCTACACAAACAAGTCTTACATACTAACATAGTTCTATGGGCTAGATTCCTCATTTATACAGTATTGCATAAAAGTTGCAAGTATACACTGCATGCAAATAAAAGTGAGGAATGCTAAGCTTAGGAGTTAGCAGGGGAGATAGGTGACATCAAACTTTGCCACTATAATATTCAAGATAATTTACATTTGTGTAGACATGACAGCTTGAAACATACATAGAAACTAATTGATATCATTAAATTTAGCGATCATCTCAGTCTAGAATTTTACCCTGTCTTTAATTTACCTTTAATCCCCTGGAAAATTTTGGATTCCATTTTTTGCTTGATTTTTCAAATATTTTTATTACTCTCAAAGTTGAATCTTTCTGTTTGTTGTTTCCAAATCACTAACAAAATGTTGTTATTGTTGTTAAGTGCAACTGAGTCACCTCCAACCCATAGTGACCCTATGCCCAACAGAATGACCACTGCACGCTCCTGTGCCAACCTCTGAATCGCTCCTGCGCCTGAGCACATTGATTCTGAATCGCTCCTGCGCCTGAGCACATTGATGTAGCCACGGGTCAAGGCAGCTCAGTGACGGTCATGATGTTACCTAGTCGTCCAGTTGTCAGGATTTTGGACTTCTTTACATTGAGTTCTAATTCATACTGAAGGCTATACTCCTTGATTTTCATTGGAAAATGTGTCAAATTCTCCTCCCTTTCAGCAAGCAAGGTTATGTTATTTGTATACCTCAGGTTGTTAATAAGCCTTCCTCCAATCCTGATGCCATTCACTGTTCTATATCTACTATATCTAATCCAGTTTCTCTGATGATTTCCTCATAATATGATTGAACGGGTGTGGTGAGAGGATACAAGCCCGATGCACACCTCTTCTGAATTTAAACCATGCCATTCGCACAACTACCCCCTTGATCCATATATATGGTAAGTTTCCCATGAGCGCAATGAAGTGTGCTGAAATCTCCACGCTTCTCATTTATCCACAGCTTATTGTGGTCCACACACGGTTGAATGTCTTTGCCTAGTCACTGGAAAACATGTAAACATAGTTCTGGTACGCTCTGCTGTCAGGCAAATCAAGCTGACAGCAGCAATGGCATCCCTTGTTCCATGTCCTCTTCTGAATCCCACTATCATGTGTCTGTCATTTGTTGCACTGTGGTGGCGTGTGCGTTGCCATGGTGTTGGATGCTATGTCATTGGTCGTTGAGGTGCCAGCAGGGTCACACAAAGGGAGCAGATTTCAGCAGAGCCACCAGATTAAGAACAGAAACTGAAGAGGCACCAGGCTCCCCACCATGGAGGGAGAAGCCTCTGAAAGCCTTACACACAGCATCAATGCATTGTCAGACAAACAAAATAGACAAAGAAAATGCAGCAAGTTGGCATATTTGAACTATAGTTCACCATTCTAAGTGAAACTATTCAACACATTTTCATAATTCCCCACTGGTTTTTGGAATTGGGATTATTAATATAAATTGATGCAGGAGATAGTTAAAATAAATAGGAGCCACATAACATGGGAAAATGGGGCATAAATAAAAGAGAATATGTTTCCTTTGCTTCCTCCAAATCCATTGTAAAAAGGCGCTCAGTTTAGAGCTTCAATCTGGTTCATTCCTGTTCAACCTCCAGCTGAGAATTTGCATTTCATGACTCCGCCCCACCCCCCGCCCCCCGCATATACCAAATGAGAGTCAACATTTGAACAAGGTCTCCAGGTGATTTTCATAAGCTATTATTAGTCTATATTAGGACGTTTCACAAATGGAATTGAAAAATAAGAGATTTTTTCCAGGAAAATTTTGAAGCCCTCTCTTTTTTGGTTATTCTTCTTATTAGAATGTGGATTCTACTTTGGTAGTTTTGCTGTGAAAATTCGAATTTTCATCAAGGGGTCAACCAAGGATGAACCCTTAAAGCCCAATTTCACTCACTGGGGTTGTATAGAACAGAGTAGGATTCCTCCTTAAGGTTTTTGAAGGTGCAAATATTTATAGAAGCAATGCCTCCGCTTTCTTACAGGGAAGAATTGTTGGATTTGATGTGCTGGCCTTTCGGGTAGCATCACATAACCCTCTTTGCCATGAGGGCTCCTTAGCCAGCATGAAAACCCAAACTCACTGTCATGGAGTTGATCCGACTCTTGAAGAGCATATGCCTGGTTTTTTAAGTTGTAGATCTTTATGAAATTCTACAGACTCACCTTTATCTGGAGGAAAGGTGGCTGTCTTTCTTTGACTTGCCTACCCTACAGTTAGCAGCCCAAAGCCTACATCAAAGTCATGGTGCAAAGACACATAGTTAATTATAAGAGCAGATTAATTGAAGGCTTTCCAACTGACAATCCATGCCAAGTCGCTCCTGCCTTCCAATGATGGTCCTATTATTAGGTGACTGAGAACTGTGAGAGTCTTTGATCCTCCTTCAGAAAACCATCACTTGGATTGAGGAAGAAAATAATAAACTAATATACATTTGACAGGAAGTCACGTCTTTCCTAAATAGCATGCAAAAAAAATGCCTGTCAACTTGAGAATATCATTATCAGGTTTAAAAGTAATGGCATAAGAAAAAGAGGGAAAGATAACATTTATATTAAAGCTCCAGAGTTGTGCAGTCTTGTACAAGATAGCAGTGTGTGTGTTGGTGTGTGTGTGTTGGGGGTGGGGTGTGTATGTCTAAAAATGACAGAGAGAAAAGCAGACAGTAATAGAATCCAGAATAATACTTGCAGAGTTCTTTCAATGGTTTGAGATGAAACTAGTCATGTTTTCATGCAAAACACAGTGATTGGCACGTGGGAAGCTTTAAAAGTAATATAGGGTTGAAACACATTCCACAGATAATTTATGAGAGGGCAGAGACATTATTGGTCTGTAATTTACTACAGAAAATCACGTCAAACCATAACATGGTTTTGTTATCCATGAAAAGCACTTTACAAGTTAAGTGATAAATGTTCTGAGTCTGTAAATCAGGACTTTTATTTTTTATGATGTTTAAGCTTCTTTGAAATTAGATGCCAATAAAAGCTGTGTAAAATGAACATAACACTTCAGGAAGAGTTGCAAAGAGTCATGTAAACTTTTAGCTGTCTGCACTTCAGTGCTGATTCCCTTGTTGAGCAACTGGTAGTATTTTAAGTGAAGCTATTATCACTAGGAACCTCAATAAAGAATTTAACCAGGGTATTGCCCCTGAAGATGGCTTTTAAAAATCTGTCAGATATTCTTTCTTTTCATTGTCTTGGCTGGTTGAGTTATCTTATCACTGAGCAATTTATGCACCATGTATATTTGTCTTCTAGGACAGAAGAGGTTATAATTTTCTGATTTCAACTCTGTTGAAGAGGAATACTTAAGATGTCAGGTGTTAGGTAGATTGATGAATATTACCAACTCTTGCCTATAATTATTCAGGAATAATTATAGAATCATTGACTCTTAGAGATAGAAAATTATCCATAGTGATCGTTTTTATAAAGGAATAATTTATGGAAACAAAATTTAACACAAAGTCCAAATATGATATAAAATGGGCATTTGATTAGCACAAATGCCTTTCATACATTTAAGTGAACAATGATTTATCACAGGAATATATCAATAGGATGAATGAATTGGTTTTATGAATACAGAAATTTTTCATTTAAGAAATGATGCATTAAATATCTGGTTTAGTATTTACCTCCATAAGAAGAACAAGCAAACACAAAATAATTGCTTTCATCTAGTTCTTTCTGACTCATTACCCTCTCATGTACATCAGAGTAGAGCCCTGCTGATAAAGTTTTCAATGACTGATTTTCATAAAGTAGACATCTGACTCTTATTCTGAAGTACCTCAGAACCTCCTTTTTTTTTATTTAATACTAGCAGGCATACTTCTTTCTTTCTTAAATAATTTTAATGGGAGCTCATACAACTCTTATCACCATGCGCTGTGTCAGGCACATTTGTACATTTGTTGTCATCATCATTCTCAAAACATTTGCTTGCAACATGAGCCCTTGGTATCAGATCCTTATTTTCTCCCTCCCTCCCTATTCTCCCTCCCTCATAAACCCTTGAAAATGTATAAGCTATTGTTATTTTTGTCATGTCTTACACTATCTGATATATCTCTTCACCCACTTCGCTGTTGTCTGTCCCTCAGGGAGGGGGTTATGTGTAGATCCTTGTGATTGGTTCCCCCTTTCTATTTCACCTTCCGTCAACTCCCCAGCTATTGCCACTCTTACCATTGTTCCTGAGGGACTCATCTGTCCTGGATTCCCTGTGTTTCCAGTTTTTATCTGTACCAGTGTACATCCTCTGGTCTAGCCAGTTTTGAAACATAGAATTGGGATTGCGATAGTGGGGGAAGGGAAGCTTTAAAGAACTACATTTCATTGGCGTTATACTGCACCCCACCATCTCATTTTTTCCCCATGACTCTTCTGTAAGGGGGTGTCCAGTTGCCTACAGATGGGCTTTGGATCTCTGCTCAGCACTCCCCCTTATTCAAAATGAGATTTTTTTTTGATGCCTGATACCTGATCCCATCAACACCATGTGATCATACAGGCTGGTGTGCGTCCTCCATGTGGGCTTGGTTATGTCTGAGCTAGATGGCTGCTTATTTATCTTTAAGCCTTTAAGACCCCAGATGTTATATCTTTTGAAAACCAGGCAACATCAGCTTTCTTCACCACATTTGCTTATGCATCCATTTGTCTTCAGGGATCATGTAGGGAAGGTGAGCATCATGGAATACCAGTTTAATAGAATAAGGTGTCTTGCATTGAGGGAGTACTTGAGTAAAAGAAGCCCAATGTCAGTCTGCTCCCATAATACCAAACCTATGAATATATGCACATAGATCTTTTCCCCATCATCATATGTAAATATATTTACATATGTCCATGCTTGTATTTAGACCTCCATAAATGCTCTTTAGCTCCAAGTTCTTTTCTCTATTTCCTTTTTACTTTCCTCTTGTCCCACTATCATGCTCAGCCTTCATTTGGGTTTCAGTAGTTCATCTTGGTTACATTACCCTCGATCACGCCGTAGCAGGCGTTGGCTTCTTGTTGTTCCCTTGTCCCTGGGTTTGTTAACACTACTTCCTTTCCCCAGCCTCCCCTTCCCTCATGTCCCCCTGGAACTGTCGGTTCCTTTGTTTTCTCCTCCAGGCTGTTTAGCCTGCCTGTCTTACCTAGTTACACCTGCAGAGATAACAATATGCACAAATAACAAGACAGAGCAAAACAAAGCAACAAAAGGAAACAAAACAACTACAAAAACCGATGGCACAAAAAAGAAAAGCCTGTAACTAGTTCAAGGTCTGTTTGTTGACCTTTAGGAGTGTTTTCAGGTCGAATCTGATGGGGTGCCACACCCTGGCCCCAAAGTCTATTTTTGGTACTCTCTTGGGATTTTCTTGCTCTGCTCCTCTTACTGTTCTGTTTACACTCTTAGTGTTTTGCCTCGGCGTGAGGGAATCAGATCATGTGCAATTCCCACACTTTGTCTCCAGTGTTTTCACCCATAGGGTTATGGGTCAGTGTGGATGTCATGTCTTGTAATGAGTTGGCAATATAGTCCTCTCTATGCCTTGACTGCTATGAGCAGGGACATTGTCCTCAAAGCTTGGTGGGCCAGGATGTGTTCCACTCTCTCTTCCTACCCCTTCATTGAGCCTCCAAAATTTAACCAGTAGCTGGACTTAAACCTCCAACTTTCTAGGTAATGGCCAAAAATAGTTACACACGTACTACTTCCTACTTAGGTTAAATAGTTTTATTTATTCTAATAGATATACTAGTTTAAATTATAGTAATTTTAATCTCCTTTATATCCACCATTACTTTCCAATTAATAGGGTATAAAGTTTAGAAATAGAAATAATTGTCTTTCAATTATGAGCATTTCCTTTTCTATTCTTAAATTTGAACTTTTATGTATTTAATTCAAATATTTTGTTCATTTGTTAATTGCTAATGAGAATAAGTGAAAAATTATCCAGGTATTATATATAGATGTATGTAAATATATGTATATATATGAGTATATATATTCCATGTTCAGGAAAATTAATTTTGTAATATATTTTAGATATTTTAGAGTCTGACAATATTTGGTGCACAATTAACTGTCAATGTAGCAGTACATTGTCAAAATTGTTTATTTAAAGATCATTGTGGTATTATATATCTAAAATAAAGCAGCAATTTATATCATGAAAAAATATATCTTACTACACTGTAAGTCATCTTGTTATGATTCTACACATATAATTGTCAAAAAATGTAGTATGTATCTTTCCATATGCATTATACAATATTGTAGCATATTTACTCTCTCAATTATGATATTTGGTCATTCCTATATTATGATATTTGGTCATTTTTGTGATTATAACAATCTAGGAAAGAATATTATCATACTTTCACACTGGAGTACCTGAATGAGAACAGGTGCACAAAAATGTTGGACATCCTGTTGGTTAAGCAAAACAAAGTTTACTTCTCACCTACATAAGTCGCTGTCATTCTAAGTAATCTCACGGACAACTATCTTCAAGGTGGTGACCCCGTGGATCTGGTGCTTTGAACTTTCTGACCTGTTATCCCAGACATAGGCCAACTCCAAGATCAACACAGCCAGCAAAATCAGAGTGAACTGCATCAACAGCTAAATGCCTCAGCATGTAAATGACATCTTTCACTTCTGCCAACACACTGGCCAAAATTTGTCACACGACTGTCACTAAAACCCAAAAGCCAAATCTATTGCTAACGAGCTTAGTCCTATTCATAGCAATCCTATAATTTAGAACTGCACTACCCCATAGGGTTTCCAAGGCAGTACATCTTTACCAAGTCAGGTTGACCCAACTGTATCCCACTGAGTAGCTGTGAGATTTGAACCTATAATAACCTTTCAGTTAGCAGCCAAATGCTTTCACTACTACTCCACTCGATTCCCTATTTTACCTTTCCCATTTACCCAGAAGGAGAATAAAACTGGATGTGAGGATGATAGAAGTCACAGCCATAGATTCTAGGATTGACATTAATCACAGTGAACATTCTAGTAGCATGTGATAGAGTCAAATCAAACTCACTGCCATCAAGTCACTACAGACTCACAGGCCCCGTGCTGTAGGTTCTTGAGACTAAACTTGTTCACAGGAGTAGAACGCCTTCTCCTTCTCCTGCAGAACTACTGGTGGCTTCCACCTGCCGACCATGCAGATCCCAGCTTGTGGCATAGCCCCTTCACCATCAGTGCTCCTACCGAGTTATCCTTCAAAGATACTGTGGAGGTGAAGTTCTGTGGCAGGAGTCCCCACTGTGTACAGTAAAACAGAACCCCAGGGCTGGGCCGCCTTTGTGGTCACTGTGGTGCTTCCGTCAGTTGTTGGGGTCCCTGGCTAAAGTCACCTGCTCATGCCCTCTTGTTCGCTGACTGACTTTACCAAAGCTGCCATCTTTTTCAGGGGCTAGTTCCTCCTGATGTCAGGCTCACAAGCTGAGACACATTCTCATTGTTCTTGTCTCCCATGAGCGTGTTGGTCTGCATTTGACAAAGCAGCTTTCTTGTTTTCCTAGTAGTCTCTTCTTCGCTCCTCTTTATTCCTGCTCCAACTTTCAAATGCATATGATGCAAGTGAAAAGACTATGGCGCAGGTCTGCTTCAGAACCTTCAAAGTAGCATCTTTATTTTCAAACTTTTGGAGCCATCTTTTGCAGCAAATTTGCCCACTGCTTGTTTGATTTCTTAGCGGGTGCTTCCAAGCATGTTGAATGTTGTAGACACATCTGAAATGATATCCTGGATAACTTCAACATCTGCTCTGATTATCATGAGCTGTTTATTGGTTCACTGTGAGAATTTCTGTCTTATTTACAATGAGGTATAATTCATAGTAAAGGCTGTAGTCCATGATCCTCATTAGTAATTCAAGTTGTCTATTGTCTGTGAACAAGTATATATAACATACACATTGATAAATGAAATGCAGTATTTTGAATTGAGTTTTTTCAGTGTCTCTATCTATCATACATTATATGTGTATATATATAATATTTCAGAAAAGTAAATTTTATTTATTCTTTCAGTTTGAATCTAATTTTGTAAGCTGTACATTTGAATTTTGAATCATGGATCCCCTAGAGTTAACTGATGGAAACTCAAATTATAATGCCCAATAATCCCAAACTACAATGCTCAGTAATCCCACCACAGACACACGGAGAAAAGAGCTCGCTGATCCATACCCAACATCAGGGAGCTGTCTCAGTGGAGTTGTTTCTTCAGTAACTGAAGTGACAAAAACAAATAATGAAAACAAAAGAGAACCAAAGACCATGTGATGGATTGGATTGGGCTCCCCAGCTCAACCACAAACAGTTTTTAAAGTCCTACCCCTGGTACCAAGGCATGTGCTTTGTTTGGAAGTGGACTTTTTGAACATGTTATCCCTTCATATGAAGTCACACTGCAGTAACTAAAAAAAAACCATTGCTGCATGGAGTCAATTCTTAGAGTGACCCCAGACGACAGAGTAGAACTGTTCCTGTAAGTTTCAGAGAGAGCAACTCCTAACTTGAGCAGAAAGCTTCACCTTTGTCCTTAAGAATGGCTCATGAGGCTAGCAGGCTAAAATAGCTCCAAGTGGCTATGGTTTCCCAGACAATAAAGCATATAAGTAAAAATATTAAAATGATTTTATATATTTAAAGTATTCAGAAACATATATCATCCACTTATATGAAAAAATAATCTGTGGTAACTTTTTAAAAATGATTGTTTCCAATAATAATTGAAGTATAAATTTTTATAAATAATTTCTGCCAGAAATTCTGCTAATGGTATTCTTCAGAATTCTGAGCAATTACTCAGTAGACATTAGATCTAAAAGGTTCAAAACTACCTTTTTCACATACTTGGGTACCCTAAAAGTGGCATAGAAAATATTCCCCTTTAACTCATAGAAATTGAGGCCCATTTATCAAAAAGTGTAATCATCAGTGAATTTTTGCACCTGTTCTCACACTCCGTGTTGGAATATCAACAAAGTAAATATTAAAAAAAATAATGCATGAAGTAACTATGTCAAGTAGACATGGTATCCTTATGATGGAGAACAGGGGGAAACACGGGGGAAAGGCAACTGTGTGTTGACTTTATTTTTGAATATTCAGTTTCAGATTAATGTGTCTGTATTTGTGAAGGTAATTTCCTATAGCCTTCTCCTCTTGTATTTTCTGTCTCCATTTTTTTCTGTCAGTGTTGGGCAGATACGTATATGACTTGTAAAATTTACCCTCCACTGTTTTCTGAAAGGTTTTCAGTAAAATTGTTATCAACATTTCCTTCTGTCTTTAAATTCTTGGCAGTATTTATTAGGGAAAACCACCTGCGTACGAAGTTGTGTTTGTGTTTAGTATTTTTGTTTGTAGGCTTGCTTTCTTTCATGAAAGTAAAGATACCCATATGTTTGACTTCTTCACACAGGTTTCTAATTTATTTGCTACACCTATGAATGTATTCTATGTGTGTATGGTACTTTGATGAGACACTATTTTAAAAATCAGATTTCAAATATTCAGTATGTATTGAGACAATTAATCATGCAAGGTATAGCCTCCCTTTATCAAAGTATATTTTGCTTGAAAATTATGAATGTTCTTCTATTGTTGGTAGAGTATAATTAAGTCAATAGTTCCATTTGCTTGTTACATTTCTCTATACAATCTATAGCCTTACAGATTTATTTGTCTAATTCACTCAGTTAGTGAGAAAGCGATATAGTATCTGCAGCTGTGATTGTTGAGGTCTGTATCTCTCCCACTAATTCTGCTGACTATTGTTGCTTTGGGGTACCATTAATCCAGTCTACTCACAGAAACTTCATGTGACACAGAAGAACTTCCCCCATAGAATTTTTTTGGCTGTAAATTTTATAAAACCACATCTCCTACCCTTCCTGCCATGGAGTCAGTAGGCTCAAACTGATAACTTTTTGGTTAATAATCCAATGCTTACGATTGCTCTGTTATTATGTGCACAGAAGATTTATGATTTGTAAATAGTATGGTTTCCATGATGTATTGCCCCTTTCATCTTTTATAATACTTCTCTTTTGAAGCATATCTGATCATAATATACCCAAAGCAGTATTCAGATGATTTTAATTTTCATATACATTTTTTCCTCCTTTTACTTTTAGTCAACTGATGTCAGTATATAAACATATATTGATTTTATATGATGACAACACTTGCTCTTGTGCATTAGTTTTTTATTTGAAGTAATTTTAGAATCATAGGGGTTTGCAAATAAAATTAAAGAAAAATCCAATGTATTTTTCCCTGTATCCCTCAGTGTTAACATCTTATGGAAATGTAATACTACATCAGAACCAAGAAATTGGCTTTGGTAAAATCTCTAAAGCTTATTGAGTCTCTCCAGCCAAACAGACACTAATGTGTATATTTATCCAATTTTACCTCAGGCGCATCCTTGTATAACCCACCAAACAAATCCAGATACTCAACTGAACCACCATCATACGACATCCTCATATTATGCCTTATTAGCTACATCCATCCATATTAATATCTGTTATTTTAATTCTAATCTTCAAGGAGTCTGGAAAATATAGACTCAAACTGACTGCCATGAAGCCATTTCTGACTCACAGCCACTCAGTGAGTGAAAGTAGAATTGCTCTGTGAATTTCTGAAACTGAACCTTATAGGAGTTGCAAGCATTTTTGTATCTCTGTAACTTCTGTTTTGTAGGTTTTCCAGACCAGAAAGCATTTACGTAGAAATATTAAAATGATTTTATATTTATAAAGTATTCAGAAACATATATCATCAACTTGTATTAAAAATAATAATCCATGGTAACATACAAATATGATTATTTACAAGAATAATTGACTATAAATTTTTATATATACTTCCTGCCAAAAATTCTGCTAATGATATTCTTCAGAATTTTGGGAAATTATTCAATAGATGTTACATCTATAAGGTTGAAAACTACTCTTTCAGGTACTTGAGTACCCTTAAAATGGAATGGTAAAATATTCCCATCTAACTCATAGAAATTCATGTTCATTAATCAAAAAGTGTAATCATCAGTGAATTGTTGCACCTGTTCTCATACTCCATGTTGGAATAGCAACAAAGAAAATACTACATAGATTTTTTTAAACCTAATGAATTAAGTAACTGTCAAAAATCACCTTATAGAGAGATATATTTATATTTGTTGTTTCTTTCTGGGCAGGCCATTCAAAATTCTTCCTTTAACACAATTTCAATGAAACAAATCTAGTTGTATATATTTCTTTTAAAAATTGTACATGTAATTGTTCTCTTATAAATGGAATTTTTGTGCAACAAAGCAATAATTGAAAACAGCAAACCACTCAGTGTTGAATGCCAGAGAATTTCTTAGCAACCTCTGAGCATATTCAATGATTCAACTATAAATGAGGTTTGAAAGGAAAGGTTGGAATGGTTATATTGTGGTTTAGATGATAAAACATATGCTAAACTTAAGATAATTGGGAAATTTTCATGTTGGTCAGTGCTTCTATTGCTACTTAACTTTTGGTTAATAAAAACAGGTAATAAGTTGACTTTTCTTGGCCACTTAGTTCTGACTTGAAGGGTCTAGTTTTATATTTTTTCTCAGAACTTTATACTTACTAGTTAATATATAGTAAAATAGATGGAGCTGCTTCGTTTAATATGCTGGACTTTCGCAGCTGGAATGTACATCTAGGATGAAGCTTCCAGGGGTAGAAGAGCAGTAGGCTTTCAAAAGTGTTGGAGCCAGTTCTCATTTATAATAGGAACCAGTTGCAAATATGCAAAACATATATGCACTCTTCTTGAGAAAGGAGTAAAAAATATATATTGAGATAATTGTGAAATAATGGTTCAAACCATTATTCCTATTAACAGTACATCATGCATAACACGAGTCCAAAAGGAAAACATTTTATTTCATTAATAAAAGATATTTGTCCCGAATACAGTAAGTAGATAAGAGTTACATTATAATATGTGCTAGACAAACCACATGAGAAGTATGTGGTTTTGAACGTGTAGCTACACGTTAACATGAATATGATAATAACCAAATAGTATCAAAGGGAGAGATCCACACATATATTAAAATGACCTTGGTCACAGTTGATTTATTTTAGACTGTGGAACTCTAGTAGGAGGAGAGATGTTGGCATTGTGGGTTGAGCACGGGCTGCTAAGCAAGTGCAAAGTCAGGGTTGGACCCCCTACTGCTAACCCAGGGGAAAATGAAACTGTCTGTTCCCATAAAGACTTGCAGTCTATGAAAATCTACTATAGAGTCATTATGAGTCGGAATGGATTTGATGGCAGTAATGGAGAGGGGGGGGGCAGTTAATTGCCAATAGGACTGCATTGACCACACACAAAAATGGCACCATATAAAGTTCAGGGGAGAGGAAACCTTCACATGATGAGTCATCCGGAGATAAAAATCAGAAATCTCAAGTATTCTTGGAAACTGTATATTAGTAACACATTCAAGGTAGTAAAATCTATTTCAAATCTGAGAAACCCAGCAGATCCACGTTGGTGATCATTAGCATTGAACTCCCAGCTAGGATGCTGCTGCTCAGGTTCCGGGAGGTTCCTCTCTTCTCAATGGTGCTTCCAAACCACTTACCATCACATTTACACTCCTGTGCTTCCTGAATCATGAAACAAGAGAGTATTTGATTAGAGGAGATACTTAATGGCCACATTGAGAAGAAATCTACTTTACTTCCACCCTAGTCTGTTGGCCAGAATAAATCTGAATATCAGGGCAATTCAGGAACTAAATGACGTGTTTAGGTAGGAACTTAGTATTTGTCTATCATAAACAACTCCCCTTCACCATTTTTGACTCAGCGAAAAAGTTACCTACTTTTAAAAATAATAATTTAACTTTGTACTGTGATTGTGTTTTACTTTTCTCAAATGTCCATTCATCCATGCCATTGTGATGTTTACATTATTAGAGACTTTACAAAGGATTCATTTTCCTTTTCAGCTAGCGTCATAACTATGCAACTACGAGAGTGGAGCCGGGATGAAATCCATTTGTCTTGTCATGTCCAACGTCTGCTTAAAGCATTTATGGATGCCTGGGAGTGGTTGTTGGTGTTGATTCGGACTACCAGTGGCCCTATGTCCAACAGAAGGGAGCACTGACCCACCTGTGCCATCTTCAAAACTGTGGTTCTCTTTGAGTCCCCTGTTGCAGATGCTATGTCATTCCATCTCATTAAGAGTTGCCTCTCTGTTGTTCACCTTCTACTTGACCAAGCACAAGGTCCTTCTCAAAGGATTGGTCTTTCCCGGGAACATGTCCAAAGTAAGTGAGAGGCAGGAGGGCCTCAGTCTGTGAGTGGTGATCATGATCTTCCCATGTTCCAGGCTTGCCTGCTGTGCAATCAAACAGAGCTCTGGTGGCATCGTGGCTAATGTTGGGCTACTAACAAACCAGTGGAAGCTCTGACTTTGCCTGCTCCTCCAGGGGACGGTGTGACCATTTTCTTCTGTGATGATTCTGTAAGGACATGAACTAGTTACTTGCATCTACTTGTTTACACTGTGAAAATCCCCACCTTGTATTTGGCTCTGCTGAGTCCCTTACGCTTGCTGTTGGAATGCTCTGGGGGACAATGAGCTTGAGTTGGTTTGGGGTTTTGTTTACTGTGAGTTTGGAGTTTTGTTTACCAGTCAGGAGTGTGACCTTCAGCATGCTTGAGGAGACTGCTTTGCATTTCTTTCCTGTGTGTCAATGAAGTTTCCTCTGCTGACTATTACAATGATTCTTTCTTTAATGGACGCTGGGGTTTGGGCAGATCCTTTCTGCTTTCACCTCCTAGTCTCCTATTCAGGCGCATAAGATGTGCTATGGTTTAACACTTCATGATGGGTCTATTCTCGCCCCATTAAAATAGATTTATTCCCTTCTTGGCAGACTCTCTCTTTTGGGAGAGATAATGTTTGTCTCTCACTAGTTCCTCGACCCACTTTTTCCAGATAATTCCGGGTTTCTCCTCCTTTTCACCTACCCTGTCTCGGGCTTTCCCGTGGCCCTGTTGTGAAATCCTAACTTGACCCCTTTTGTGGGGCTGGAGGTATCAGAGGTTTTAATGTCACATGCTGCCTATGTGTATTGGAACTTTTCTCTCATCATCTTGAATCTTCATACATTATTCATACTGCATTAATTTCTTCAAATTCTTTCGACTTCAATTTTCTGTCCATGGAGAGATTTCAATTTTCTGGGGCTACTCTAGGTCAAATTGTAAAGTAAACCAAGATTTTTATTTTATATCCAATCATTCACTCTTACATTTCCTTTAGCTCAACCTAGAGTTTTCCTGTGCACTTGGTGCTCCTTGACTCCTTACCACACTCAGACAGCAACTTTTATACCAGTCAGGCCTTGCTCAGACAGGACAAAGCTACTTGGATCTATGTTATACTTCTCTCTACCAGGATCTTTCTTTATAGAGTATTCCGTATGTACTCTGTACTCACAAGTAGATTATAGATAAAGGAGGCATCTTATGACTCTTCAACTTATGTTCTCCCACAAAGACCTCAAATCATTTAGTAAAATCAGGCTTAACATAGTTCACCCTAAGGAAAAATTTTGCCATGGTTTCAAAGAGGCAGATGGAGACACTTTCCTTCCGTGGATGAGCAAACCTGTGACAACAGGAATGACTGGTTGTCATTTTCACATGATTTCATAAGTAAAATTATAGAGGGAGATTGGAAATAAAAAAGATTAAAAAATGGATGCTATGCATGAGGTAACTCCGTCCCCAAATTGTGGAGAGAGTTGGAGATGGGGCCAAGCTGCAGCTCCTATCATGCACCACAAGGGAAAACCAGAGAGGCACTATTTATTCCCGTTCACATAATTCCAGATGGATACAGTGTGGTGTTGATAAATGAAACTCATGTCTGCCGACAGATGTGACTGAAAATCGATTCATTTAAACAGCGTGCAGTATCAGGTAGCGATTAGTGAACTTTGCACACAAACCTGTATTCCATTACTTCCTTCCTTGTGACGTGAGGTTGCTCAAACTTTAAATTCTTTCCCCCAGTACAGCCTCCTCTGGTGGAGGGCAGATGCTGGAGAAAAACTCCATTTTTGATGATTGGTTTGAAAATGGCTAGATCTCCAGCTGTACTATAAATTTCATGAAGCCCGTCATCCTCCTTCATCCTTCGTCTCAGACCTTGAGATCGAACTTGGATAAGGTCAATTACTGTCTTCCAGAGTTAGCCATCTTTGTATCCATTCATGCTCCTAAGTTATCCTTTCAACTAGTTTCTGACATGGCCATTTCCATCTTGCCACACGGTCTTTCCACAGCTATAGTCTCCACCTAGTCCTCCTAGCCAAGCCCCATATAGTTTCCCACAATACAGACCCATTGTTACCATTAACTAAGTCTCAGAACAACTCTAGTGAGCCCTTGCCTCTCCTGGGTACATGTCTCTCCCACCCCATATTTCCTGGAATAAAAATATACAAATATCTTTAAAATTGCCAATAATACTATCTTTGAGATCCTACCCTATAGCAACACATAACCCCCATCTTATATTTCCATCTTGCTGTTACCTGGTCTCCAGTGAAATCTCCTGTGTCGCTATGTTACCATTTCCTCCCAGGGAGCTGTGCATACTGAATATTATTCACTTTCTGACCTTAGAGCATGAGTCTCAATTCTCACGCTGCACCTGACAGAGTATTCAAGACACCTACAGATGCCACATGATTTCAGGTTTCAGAGTAAGACACTTCTCTGTTGCAAGAGAGAAACTCAAAATGAGCAGAATGTCTTTGGGAAGAAGCTTCTCCATGTCAGAAACCTATGCTCAGGATAGACGGAGAAGGATGTGACAACCATATTCTGGTCCTTCATTGCAAGTGCTAAAGAATATGTATGATGCTTCAGCATCTCCCAGAAGCTCAAATTAGCCGAACTATAGATGTATGTGGTTGAAACCAAGGAGATTTAATGTCGCTAGTGATCTTAGCCTCTTACACAATAGAATACATAACTGCTGGCAAAGACAGCCGGGGTCCTGGCCATTACCAATGACATGTAACAGATGAAGAATGGATTGAGAGAATAACAAGGGGTTTTGGTCTAAGACAAGAATTGAGGCTGGAGTTCATATTAGCTGCACTTTGTCTTTTAAAGAGCTAATTAGTATCTCAGAGCTATCATTTTCCCATCTTAAAATAGGCATAAACACATCTACCACCTAAGGGTATTGTGACCTGAAGGTGCATGTGACACACCTGGATTAGAGCTGTCTCACACCATTAGTGCTCTAAACTGTTCTTTTAAAGACCCTCAGATGTGTCTTCTTCATTCTATTGTGTTTACTCCCGAGTGTGTGTTATGATTCTTCCAATCCCTCTGCAAAGTCTGTCATTCTCAGCTGCCATTAAGCGTGTCCTGGCCTCATGGAAACTCCACGCCTTACAGAGTAGAATTGTTCGACAGGCACTTCCTCAGCCATGTGTTCAGTGCCTTTTGATCTGAGGGCACTTCCCTTCTGGCACTGTCTCTGAAAGTGCTTTGTAGTGACTCAGGATGTGTTCAGTATCTGATGCCCACTGCTACCCATGTGGATTACAGTAGCCAATTCCTCTGAAGTGGGCAGTCTATTTCTTCGTTGTAGTCTATTCCCAGTCTGGAGGTTTCCCTGAAACGTGTTTATTTTGGGTGGCTCTGCGGTTATTTGAAATACCAGTGACATAGCCTCAAAGGTCACAGCAAAACATAAGCCACCAAAGGACAACCACTGACACGCTGATGGATGGGGGACATGGTTGTCCTCATAGTTACCTTTCTGAGCGCTACATTTCAGAAGAGCACTGTTTACAGTGGGAGAGTAGCCACATCAATGTGGCCTCTATTGAAGCCCTTCTTTTTGACCATTTTACCACCAGGAAGTGGGTTCTAGTGCTTTAGGGGTCAGACTGCTAGCCTCAAGGTTAAAAGTATGAAACCATCAGCTGATCCACAAGAGTAATAAGAAGCCTCCACTCCTATAAATATTTTCAGTCTCAGAAACCAATAGGGGCAGTTCCACTGTGTTCTATAGGGCCAGTAAGACTCAGAATTGAATCCTTGTGTTTTTAATTTTTATTGAACCAGCAGCATAAGTAGCTTTGGCTTCAGGCAGAGCACATTAGAAAGGAGATTACAGCCATGCTTCTAGTAGGCCCAGATGGAAGTGACATAAACCTCGTTGGGTGTGTCTTTAGTAGAAATTAGGGTGCTGGAGTCATGAGGTACATCTTGACTACCTTGGTAGGAGGGTCCTGAGCCAAGCTTGTGAACTCTTTTGTCTGACATGATGACCCCAATTATGGGTCCTTTACCTCTTCTGCAGTCCCACCTGCAGCTCTGATTTATTCATTTCTGTCAGTCATGTTTGGTGACCGTGCTGTTTTCCTTCCCATGTCTTTTTAAAATCTCAGAATCTTTTAAAACCCTTGAAAGTCTAGAAGACGTTGTGCTGATAGTCCCCATGTGCAAATGTTAGGCAGTCAGACAGGGACAGGGGGTTATCCCTACCATGCCTGCAAGGCCCCCATGGAGCAGGTTAGGAAGGAATCAGGCGAGCATCAGGCACCTCTGAAGACCTTTACTGGGCATGCTCAAATCCAGTCCCAAGCCAGGTGGGCATTACACCTGGATGGCCCAAGCTAGGCCCACGAGGGTGTAATTCCAGCAATGGGGCCAAATGATACCTTTAGCCATGCCCCCCAGCCACATGTCTGAAATATGCTGGCAGCAAGATAGCTGGTCTTTCCCTCTCTTTACCCCGCTCCTGAGCTCGCTCAGGTCATGCCGAGCTGTCTCTGGTCTCAGGTCACTACAAGGTTGCCCATGTACATTTGTGGGCCCAATCACCGGCTTGCATGCAACTTGGCACACCGCCTTGAAATAGCATGCACTCTTTGGGGACTGTAAAGCCTCAACTTCTCCCGTCTTTCATAAAGGCTCACTTGGATTACAAACTAGGCTTTGGTGTGCACTCTGTTCTGCGAAACTAAAAGCCAGGTATTACTCACTTGAGAAACCTCACACTAAAGGTTTCCATCATCCCATGGTTTGTCTTTATCTTGTCTTTTCCTATTTTAGTAAATGTACAATTTAAATGATATGTAAACTATGGCGTTTCTTTTGTATCTCAAACAAGAAAATCCTAAAATTTAGTCAGGAATTAGTGAACATTTCTTTTTCATAAAAAGCCCAAGGATCCTGTTGGAGCAGTAATAGTTGAGTGACAGTTATTTTCTTTTCTCTTGTTTTGTGTTTAATCGGGACACCCCAAAATGATTGGTCAGTCTTTTACTTCATATATTCCACAAATAATTCATTTTTCTTATTTTGTGTCTGTACATATAAAAGAAGTCAATCAGTACCAATTGTTTTAGAAATCCTAGTGGAAAATTTCCAAAGATCATCCTTGCTCTATATCTTGATTTCCTCATAATGTAGAACCAGACAGGCTACAATGTTAGAGACAGTCTATCACTTAATTCTTTTCTTCCCCAATAAAACTTTTATCCCAAATGGTTACTATTGAGTAATAGACGGCCCGTGTAAAATGATTCTTTCTGATTGAATACTGATTATTTTAAATGGTAGCTGCTGTTTCTATAAACTTTGGTGGCTTTTGCATATTGTGGCATGGCTGTGTTTTTCATCTCCAAACTTGGTGAAGTTTTTGGCTTTTAAAAAAATCTATGAATTTCAAATGCTAGCCCTAGTGATGAAGTCTCATCAAAAAGAGTTGACTAGATTGAGACATGGTGATGATGCATGAATAAATTTCAGCACGATGAATTCACCGTCCTTATGATGCCTTTGTTGAGCAGTGTAAACACTAGTCTGAATTAGGGAATCATGTCTGGATTGATCTATAACCTACCTAGACTCAATTTTTCAAGGAGCCAATAAATAAAACACATGCATTAGTTGTTAAAGGATTCTATAAACAGATTGTGAAAATTGTCACCCAAAGCGTAAGATTCTTCACTCTGAGCATATTTATGAAATTTAGGAATAGGAAGAAAAGCAAAAGCAAGTCAAAATCTACTACTGAAATGATTTTAAAAAGACGCTCACCAGCATCAACATTTGTGAGGAAGAAAACAATGTAGACATCAGGAGCTAGGTGAGGCATCCTTTCAAAGGTGGCTCTGCAAAAGTGGTTACAACGTATTAGTCAGGGAGGAGGGCAAAAAGCTTAAGGGATGTGTGGAATAAGAGGAGCCGGGGAGTGAAGAGTCCTGTGAGAGTACTGGAGATCAGCTCACATCAGATATCACGTGAGAGCGAGAACTTGCTGTGCTTGGAATTAACTTAATACCTGTACCTATTGAGTCATAGGAACACCTGTAATGATGTCCTCTACTTAATATTATCTCTGGAGAGTCCAAGATAATTTTCAAGTGGGAAATTATATGATGCAGTTCAGGATAAAATCTAATTCCAAATAATCGTTAGAGAATTAAAATGCAATTGAGCTGGAAATTCTAATCAGACATGGATCCATGTATGTTCTTGCTAAACTGTGAGGAAAATAGACAGCTTTTGCTAGCTGGTGCCATATAACACCTATAAGGGGCTCTGTGATATGTATCTTCACTCTCTCATAGGAGAAATGTTGGATATGGATATTATTATGAAAAATAGTTAGGACTTTGTCAGTGACCAACTCAGTAGATTTGGGGAGAGCATTTCCTTCTCCAGGATCCACTTCATACCTGCCATCATCCACTTTTGCCTCAATCATAAAATTGGAATGTGAATAAGTGCCCTATTGTTCTCATCTTATATCACACAATGATGGGTAAATACAGATGGGACGTGAAGAAAGCAGATAAACTCAGAAAAAGCACATGCCACCCTTTACTAAGAACACAAGAGATGGATAGATGACGGGGTAAACACCCCTCCTAATACCTTTACACCAGGAAGACAGCAGCCAACTAAGCTTTGTGGAAAAGTTGCCTATGCAAGCCCCTTAGGGATAGCATTTGTCAAGTGCTTGCGATAGAGATGTCTTCTCTGACCTTCCTTCTCTGTGTTTCATCCAGTTCATATATCTGAAACCAGGGGCATCACAACATTTCTGTAGCAGTGGTCATCTGTGCCCAAGATCAAGGTACAAGGAAGCACTGGCACCACATCATTGGCACCATTGGTTTCAGTAGTGCTTGCATTCAGTGTGAGCCTTCATCTCTCAGGGATATGATTTGATGCTATGCAAAACCACTGTACTTTATTGTGCTTCGTATAGCTTAAAACATACACCTTCCAAGAGCTTCTCAAATAGGAGGACAGAATAACACAACAAAAAGCCTATGTTTCCTCCTTTCTCAAGAGTTACCATAGCTACCAAGATTACAATGGCAACTGCTGGGAAGTCACCTAATTGGATTTAGAAAAGGGTGGGAAAATGCATCATTTCCAACCCAGGGGCCTTTGGTTTCCTTATGAAATAGTTCATTGCCATCAGTTGTTAGCATGCGCCTGAACAATGCCAGGAATTATTTGCAAACAGCTTTCCCATTTATTTTTCCTCATGATGTTTATTATAACCCACTGCTATCAGATTCAGAAGTATTTATAAAGAGGCAGGCAGGCAAGATTTTGAATATGTGGCTATATGAGAGAAATGGCAAGTTCAAGGTTAACAACTTAAAATATATAAAATATTGAGAAGAGTCACAAAGTCTAAAGCTCCTCCCCTGATTGTGGCAATGCAGCCTCTGCTTTACTGAGGTTGGTTCTTTGCACATTTGTTGTGCTCTCTCTAGAAGGAAGATGCACAAACTTTATCTCTTCCATTTTGTCTCCCTTTTCATACAGAATTATCTGATGATTCCAATGATACCAACAAGGTTGAATCTTCAATCCTCTCCCTCTTATTCTCAAAACACCAATTTTCTTCCACATTCAACCTCTCTGTAAGGGGGAATGAATCCATTATAATGGCAATGATCTCAAACCCTGTAAGCTCTTGTGTCTGATATCAAATAGGTCTGACCCCCAGAGATTAGTTCCCCCATGTCTCCTTCAGTTTGCCTTTTCTTGGTTCCTTTCAATTACACAGAGAGCTAATTTGTATCACAAATAGTTCTGCTTTTTCCTTTGGTATTTACACCTGTAGGACTTCTAGATCGTTATCTTATCTTTAAAATAAATGGTCTCCCTTCCCTGCCCAGACAAGAACACATTCACTATTAGGTCAGATCCAGAATGCAAATAATACAGAGCAGACAGACACAAAGCAAGTGATCTAGCAAGAGAAGGAAGAAAAAAGAATTGTGTTCTATCTAATTGAGTGTCCCTTTTTATTAAATATTACTTTGATGCATTTTACCTTAATATCTATTTTTGATCCCCTGCTACAGGGAGATGTGGAAGAGGATTATCACATACACTAATAACAATATTAACGTAAATTGTAAATGTAATAATGTATGACCAATTTACATAGAAGGTAAATAGACACATAAATAAAGTAACAGTGTCTACAGTTTAGAGAGCAGAGAGTTATTTCATGATTCTTTTCTTTCAAGGGTCCCTTTGCTAAATGGATTTTCTCTAGCACATGTGTTAGATGTATTCTGTCTTCTACAGTAAAGGCTTCCTGGACTCCTTCAAGTATTGGATTGAGCCAACCTTCTGCTCCACAGGTTTCTCTCACAGCATTGGATCCAGTTCAACCTTGTACCCAGAACTACCCTCATTTGGTGCCTGGCACTTTCTTTCAAACACACAACTACCTTCTTTTTCCTTTATAGCATCCTAAATTTAAATATTTCATAGAGGCCCTTCGTTAAGCCTTACATAGGACAAAGACAAGTCAAATCATTGGAGAAGTGAAAACATCAGAATGAAGCCATATGATGTCCAAAGGATCCAAGACCGGTTCAGCTGCTGATAGTAAATAAAACACAAAGGGAATTGGCAGAGTCAAACTGCTCTTGTGAGTTTCTGAGACTGAAAGTCTTTACAGGAGTAGAAAGCCTCATATTTATCCCTCTGAGAGGATGGTGGCTTCAAACTGCTTCCTGTGGTTAACAGCCCAAAGCTTAACTGGCTGTGCCACTGGCCTCTCTGGGGAAATTGTAATCCACTTTCAAATACATTCTGTCTGAGAGTAAGGCTGTCACTTTACTGATTCATAGCAGAAAGAATTCAAATGAAAGCTGAACTCAAAATGGAAGGAATAATTCCACTGTAAACTGCACCCACCCACCAATCTTGTGCTTTAGAATGTGAACTCTAAAAAACTCACTTCTCCATTCACGAAATTCTAACTGACCTAATCACTCCAGTCCCTGCCTCAGTTTCCGTCACAAAATGTGGCAAGCATAAAGAGGTTCCAGATTCTGACTCATGTTTTAGGGGTTGTTACTGACACCATGTTGATTTCAGTTCAATATTCCTTGAATCACATGTTGCTTTGCTCTCATAGCTTTAACCTAGGTCGTTCCACCTTTAATAAAATAATTTTACATTAGCTTGCTAGCATGTATTTCAGATTGCAAAAGAGCCTCAAATCTCAATAATACGTTAAGGAGAACATTGTTGTTTTTTTTGTTTTGTGTGTGTTTTTTTAAGTCAAAGAAAAGTCAAGAAAAAACAAAGAAAAAGATACCCCAGCCAGATGAGAGAGGCCATCAGAAAGAGGTCATCGTGGCATTCATGGACTTACTATTGCTATTAATGTGCTAGTTTTACTGATCTCATGTGTTATAGCAGATATTTAAATAGGACCCAAGCAACTAAACTCCCTACCACTGAGTCAATTCTGACTCAGAGATACCCTATAAAGCAGGGTAGAACTGCCCTTATGAGTTTCTGAAAATACAAATCTTTTTTCATGAGTAGAAAATGTCAACTTTCACGGAGAGGCTGGTGGTTTCAAACTATTGACCTTGTGGTTAATATCCACATATGTAACCATTAACTGTGTTTGTTACAAAAACATGATTGACAGCAAATCTATACATCATAGTTTCTGGAGGGACTAAAGAGCATGATCGGGACACATACATTATGCTAGAGACGGAAGAGCTTATAAGATTTGTCCAGGACCCTCTAACCAAGGCAGTCAGTTCAGGTCTGTACTTGCAACTATTACCTTGGTCTTTCCCTGCTGACAAAGCTTTTGTTTTTAAAGGCATCGTTAAGCCCAGTTTCTATTGAGGTTGGAACTTGCATAATTGTTTCTAAGGCTCAAAAAATGCATTTCGGATAATACAGAAGTAAACATCAAAGCAAGACATGCAAGGATAGAATTATCCCCTTGATCTCTTAGATATGTCTTTAAGAAAAAGAAAAAATATATATATAGATGACCTGTGTTACTATTCTCATGAGTTTTGGGAGACATTTCCTGAAGAAAAGCCACCTCTTGATGAAAATATCTTACCAATTATCCTTTGGGCAGAGAGAAAGTTTCTTTCCCGGTTTCCATTCAGCCAGAGCTGAACTCTGGCATACACCAGGGTTCATAAAATCATGGATATAATAATAATTCCTTACATTGAGACACTTTTCATAATTATTACCTGTATTTCAGTATATCGCATGATAATTGAACGATACTGCAGCCTTTGAGAGATGGAAAGATAAGACCCACATCTCTTTTCTAGCTTAACATGCCTCACTTTGTTCTTGCTCCTCAGTGATTTGGTTCACCATGACTTCATCATCCAAATTTTTGGTTTTGTTTCTGTTTTCTGCATAGAGCGTACATCCCATAATTAATTCAGTGCCCTACATGTAAACCAGACAGAGAGAACAATGGAAATGGAATGTCCTCTCTTTGGATTTACAAAAGAAAAGTTTACTGTCTGTCCTTAGAAGCACTTTGGTTTTCTTTGAAACCAGTCTTGGAATGCACTGGACCAGCCAAGATCTAATTCTTGCTTCCCTTCTTTGATGCTCAGTAACTTTAGGCAGATTGCCAATCATGTTTGAGCTATATTGATATTATGTATGTAATGGGACACTTTCATACGAAGCACAGAATTGTCTTCAGAGGATTAAATGGGATAATTAGACTACAGCATAGCACAAGTCTTCTTACCTAAAATACTTTTTATTCTATTTTATTTTTTAAGCACCACATCCTGGAACAATATCCCAAAAGGCTTTTTGATGGAAGAATGTGTTCCCCTAATTTCTGCAAGGGGTGTCTGTAAAACCAGTCTCCGCCGAGCAAAGCTAGCATAGAATGAGCAATTAAACTCTCGATGCATTCCGAATGCTACATGTCTCCCCATTTAAGTATCACTGTTTCTTACTTATACAATATGAGCCAATGATTTCTAGCTTATGCATAAGTACTAGATGAGCCAAGACAGTAATTTTTATACTACAATTCCTCTCATAAAAACTTTACAATGGGACATGTCAAAATGGAGACAGGTACTAAAGAACTTTCAAATTTGCCAAGGTGAATTTATTGATATTTGACCAGAATAAATGTGCCCAAGAAGCAGTGCAGAAGAAAAGTACCAAGACAAAACTGTGGATACAATCTGACTTCTGTCGACCCATGAGTGTCAGAAAGTAATGATACTCCACAAGGTTTTTCAGAAGTATATCTGTGTCATTCTTTCAAGGTTCCTCGGAGTAGCTTTGATCTTTCAACCTCTTAGTGGCTGAGTGCATTAACTGTGTGTCTGAACCAGGAACTACCAAAAGAGAATAAACTCAAGAAAATCCACTACCATCAAGTTGATTCTGACTCACAGTGACCCTCTATGCATAGGTTCTGAGACTTATTTGGCCCTCTGCCCCCTTAAAAAGAATTCTCAGCCTCCCTGACAATTAAAAACATTTATCCAGGATGCTTGTAGGTACCTGCTTTTGTAGCCACGCCCTCCCTTGCCTCCCGAGATAATTTCAGCAACCCTCAGGGGATGGTAGATATCAGATATCCTTCATAGCATATGTATTATTATATCATGCAAGTTATTAAAGGGCAATGTAGTAGAAACATCAGCTAGGGATATAAACAAGAAAGGTACTAAAAAGGAAGATTAATTAGCACAATATGTATGTCGATACTCAGTCTCACAAGTTCCACAGAAACGCAAATTAAAGCAACAGTCCAATTCCGATTTTGTGCATCACATTGGAAATCATATAAAAGTCTAATTTGCTGATTATTGACCAGGATGATGAAAACCACAGCCTTTCAGACTCTATCGGTATACCACAACACCAGCTTTTAGTCGAATTTGACAGCATACATGTTGGAAATATGCTTATCCTGTTGTTGCCATGCATCATTTAGTCGCGTTGGGATAACTCTGCTCTTGGCGGTCGTCTTTCTAGACACGGATCAGCAGGTCTTTCTGCCATGGAGTCGTGGGTGGGGCTGACCACTAGCATTGTTCTTAGAACAAAGCTCCTCAAGCTGCTGGCCCCAGGACTCCTCCTAATCTTGCATTCTGACACGACTTTCTAGAGCGATTATTCTCAAAGTGTAACCCCTATCAGTCTTCCCATCACCAATGATTTATTAGAAATTCACATTCTCAGGCTACCTTTTTTTTCCAAATGAAAATAAGGATCACTGAAAAGCTCCCTAAAATTAAACAAATTCATATAACATCATAACCTGTCTCGTGAAGTTTTATTCCCCTAAGAGCGACAGATTGTAACATGTTTCTAGATTATTCCCTTGCTCTCACACTGTCTGCTACAAAGAGGAGTGTACTCAAAGTTGATTTTCTATATTATTCTACATGGCATCCTTATTTTTAACCACTTGAAGCCCAATGAAACTCAAAATCACTGTTATTGAGTTGATACCAACTCATAGTAATCTTAAATGGCAAAAGAGATGCCCTCTGGGTTTCTGAGACTATAACCATTGGCCAGAGTAGAAAACCTCATCTAGATCTGAGGAGAGCCTGGTGCTTTCAGAGTGCTGACCTTGTGGAAAGCAGCCCACCTGGTCCCCCCCGATGCCTCCAGGCTTCCTCTGGGGACTAAAAGCGAAGGGAAAGGAAAGGCCTAATAGAATGTCTATGACATCTCTTCCAGGGTTGGTATTCACTGTTTTCTACTACTTTGACTAAGTCAATTGTAATGACCTTACTGATGGATCATTTGCTATTTCCATTAGGAAAGTTCTTTATCTGCATAGCTTGGATTTTACCTCCCAATCTTTTCTTTCCCACCCAATTCACTATTTCATGAAAGTTATGTACCTATTAAGATGTACATATTACTCTCTATATGATGCTGTACCAAAAGCTTTATTAAATACCAATTTAGTTATTTCAATTCTCTATCTCCTTATCTTTCACTGTTACCTTCTTTGGAAACTACTCTACCTATTTTCAGCAAAATTATGATCCAAATAGTCCTGATATTTACTTGACTAAATCATTGATCCAGAATATTTTTGAAAGTTAAATTATATCTCTAAATTTAGGTATTCCATTTTAATTTATTTATCAGAAATTGAATGAATTATACATTAATTTAAAATTTAGACTACATCGGGGAACTTGGAAACAGACTTTCGCCTTTCCCTCCCGCCTTTCCCTCTAAAGTTCCACTATTATTGTACCAGTTCATGGATGTATCTGAGTGAATTCTGTCTTCATTCCAAATTCCGTGGTGCAGAAACTTTGTTGTCTTTTTTATATATGAGAAAAATCACGACAAAAATAAATTTCTGATTTCCTTTATCCATTTTGTCTTAATATATATTTATATCACTTTCAACTCAAATTGCCTTAAAATGCTTTAAATTTCAGAATGAAGATGCTACATCACATGGACATAAATGAACTCAACTGAAGATATCATGTCATGAGTTTAAACATAATTGATCCTTCAAAAGTGTGCATGACTTTGTATGTGCATAGGGGGTGTGATATTGAAATGAATGTCCGCGAATAAGTCATTCTCTTTGAACCACAATTTCCTCATCAATAAGAATCTAATTCACAAATCTGCTCCCCTTAAATTGATTCCAATTTTCAGTGACCCTAACAGCAGAGAAAACCAAGTCTTAGAATTACTTGTTCAAAGTCACTCAGGCAATAAATGAGAGACATGGGATTCAAATACGGATCTGTGATGGTAAATTCTACATATTCTTGACCACATCAGTAAGGTCCTAGTTAAAGACCTGAGGCTATTTCTGGAAGTGAATTAGAACTGAAATGAAGAAAATAATGCTTTCATCTGGACGTCTATAAATGCCCTTTGCCTCCCAGCTCTTTCCTTTATTTCTCTTGATTTTCCTCCTGTCCCACTATCATGCTCAGTCCCCACTAGGGTTTCATCAATTCTTCTTGGTTATATTACCCTTGGTCATGGCCTACCAGGCCTCCCACACCCTCCTCACCATCAATTTTGATCACTTGTTGTTCCCTTGTTCCTGGATTTGCTAACACCACCACCCCCCTTACCCTTCTCCCATGTCCACCCAAAACTGTTGGTACCGTTGTTTTCTCCTCCAGATTGTTCATCCAGTCTATCTTATTTAGACAGACCTGTGGAGATATTAACATGCACAAAAACAAGACAGAGCAAACCAAGCAACAATATACAACAAAACAACAACAAGAAAGACAAGCTTGTAGTTAGTTCAAGGATCATTTGTTGGCCTTTAGGAATGTTTTCCAGTCCAGTCTGTTGGGGCACCTCACCCTGGCCTCAAAGCCACCTTTAGAATTCCCTGGGGACCTCACCACTCTATTCCCTTGCTGTTCTGTTGCACCCCCTTAGTGTTTTGTCACGGTGTGCAATTCCCACAGTGTCTCCGGTATTATCTGCTGTAGGGCTATGGGTCAGTAAAGGGCATCATGTTTCATAGTGGGGCTGGCAATGTGATCCTCTCTGTGGTCTCTCTGCTCTAATTGGGATCATCGTCCTCAAGGCCTGGTGGGCCAGGATGTGCTCCAGTCTCTCCTCCTCCCACTTCATCTGCTCCTGTGTGATCTGATCAGATATGTCCCTCTCCTAGAGCTGCAGATTCAATGCTGTCTCTTGAAATAAATTCTTCTGTGGGGAGGGGCAGGTGTTCACTTAGTAGTTGGGATTAGAGCCAACCTGCCAGACCTCTCCACTGGTTCCCTACTCCATGCCAACATGTTGCATTCACATCTTGGAGCACTGGGATGAAGTCTGGTCCCTCTTTCAGTGTGGAGATATAAACAATACCCTCCCATTAGGTGGTTAGTGCCCTCTGCCCCCGCTAACCATTTCTTTTTTTTCCTTTCCCCAACTCCTTTTTAATTGTGTATTATGTGTATGAGGATGGGGAACTAGATCTATGTGCATATATTTATAGGTTTAGTATTAAGGTACCAGAAGGACAATGGGCCTCCACTCAAGTACTCCCTCAATTCAAAAATACTTTCTTCTATTAAATTGGCATTCTATAATGCTCACCTTCCCGACACAACTGCTGAAGACAAAGCAGGTGAATAAGCAAATATGGTGAAGAAAGCTGATGGTGCCCGGCTATCAAAAGATAAAGCATCTGGGGTCTTAAAAGCTTCAAGGTAAACAAGTGGCCATCTAGCTCAGAAGCAACAAAGCCGACATAGAAGAAGTACACGAACCTGTGTGATCACCAAGTGCCGAAGGGATCAGTTATCAGTCATCAAAGATCAAAAAATCATATTATTGTGTGTTCACCTCCATGATATGATCATTGAAGACAAATGGGTGAATAAGCAAATGTAGCGAAAAAACTGATGGTGTCTGCCTATCAAACGGTATAAAATCATCAGAACAAAAATATCTTACCATAGTGAATGAGGGGGTAGTGTGGAGTGGAGACCCAAAGCCCATTTGTAGGCCGCTGGAGATCCCCTTGCAGAGGGCCCTTGGGGAGGAGATGAGCTAGTCTGGGTGTGATGTAGTAACCATGAAACATACAATTTTCCTCTAGTTCCTAAATGCTTTCTCCCCCCCCCCCCCACTATCGTGATCCCAATTATCCCTTTCAAGTCTGGCTAGACCAGAGGATGTACACTGGTATATATAGGAACTGGAAACACAGGGAATCCATGACAGATGATCCCTTCAGGACCAGTGATGTGAGTGGTGATACTGGGAGGGTAGGCTTGAAAGGGGGAATGGATTACAAGGATCTATATGTGACCACCTCTCTGGGAGACAGAAAACAAAAAGGTAGATGAAGGGAGATGTCAGACAGGGCAAGATATGACAAAAGGTTATTTATAAATTATCAAGGGTTCATGAGGGAGTGAGGAGAGGAGAGGGAGGGGAAAAATGAGGACCTGATGCCAGGGACTTAAGTGGAGAGCAAATGTTTTGAGAATGAAGAGGGCAATGAATGTGCAAATGTGCTTTCTCCAATTGATGTATGTATGGATTTTGATGAGTTGTATGAGTCCCTACTAAAATGATTAAAAAAAAGAAAAAAGAAAATAATGTCTTGAAAGGTGGCCTATGTCTTGAAAAAGTGGCCTATAATAATAAGGGGTCCCAAAATATAATAATGATTAATTTAAAGGGTTTGTGGGAGATATAATACTAAACTATAGGTGTATCATTGAATATAAATATGAATATGTTATGACAAAACCTCTAGAAATATCTTCTCAACAAATAACCCAAACTATTGATATCAATTTTATGTTTCCTCTCACTATAATCAAATGTTTGAATACTTTATAGTTTTCTAGAAAGTTTTGTTCTTCTTAGAGAATTGTGATTACACTTTTTATTTTCCAGACCAACTTTCAATAAAGTATTCATAATTTGAAAACAATTATTCTATTTTATATAAAGAAAAAAAACTTTTCAGGTTACTGCCAGAGATCTGTTACTAGTTCTGAATTTTGCACACAAAAAAGTTTTTTTTCTGAATTAATAGCTTTTAGATATAGTTTATAGATAGCATGTGGATCTTTGAAGTATGTAAGGATGAGATCCTTTAAACAAATCTATAATTTCCTAAAATTAGTCTGTAAGAACGTAAATTTGATGGCAGTGAGTTCTGTTTTATTTTTTTATATTTAAGGTGGAGCTACTGGCGGTTTTGAACTGCCAGCCATGAGAATCACAGCCCAACTCTTAACCAAACTGATGCCAAGGGCTCAAATAGAAAGAAAATGGTTTGAATATGATGATGATGGCAACAACCGCACAAATGTACTTGACACAATGGATGGATTGATTGTGATAAGAGTTGTGCAAGTCTACAATTAAATGATCTTAAAATAAAAGTAGGAACCTGTTCTGAAGTTGATGTGGTGATGACTTTACAACTCTTCTTAAGATGATTGAACTATTGAATTGCACCATATGGTAGTTATATATCCATAAAACTATTACACAAAGGAAAAACACAAAATGAAATGCAAATTTGCTAGAGTTAAAAGGAGTCCATTAAGCAAACAGGAACACTGGTAGTGAACTTGAAAAAGGTAATGACTGATCTTGGAAGCCATGTCTGATCTTCTTTGATGACAAAAGAGGAGAGGAGAACCATACTCCATGCTCGCCCAAGGCTGATTTCTATTCTGATACTACTAATCTCCCTGCCCTGGACTCCGTTTCTCTGCTGAATTCAATAGTTCGTTATAATGACCACATTGAACTCATGGACAGTCCTCCTTATTACAGGGCTTATTAGGGCACCTAATAAGTTATACCAAATCAAGATCTGAACATATTAAACCTGTAGATCTTTTGTCTGCATGTCTGCATTGATTCTTCTCAACCAGGCCTGTAGCCACATCTATTTAGATTCATCGACCTCTTAGCCACATGGTCCATTGGATTCTGGCGGTCCAGAAGAGTTTTTTTGGTGTTGTTGTTGAGGGACACTGAGTCAGGGCCAAATCATAGTGACCCTATGTACAACAGAATAAAAACACTACCCAGAAGTGCACCATGCTCACAATTGTTCTTATGGTTGAGCTCATTGGTGCAGACACTGTTTCAATGCCAGTCCATAAGTCCCTATTCAGAATCACACAGTCCCATGCAATCATATACAATGGAGGAATATCATAGGGCAGTGGGTGCAAAGTCATGTGGATCCAATGTTGATGGAAGCATTGCAGGACTCTGGCAGCTCCCAGAATCAGCAAGAAGAAAGGTCAATCAAAAACAAAGAGAAGAGAGAGAGAGAGAGAAAGAGAGAGAGAGAGAGAGAGAGAGAGAGAGAGAGAGAGAGAGAGAGAGAGAGAGACCTGATTGACAGGCTAACCTCCATCCATATCTTCTTGCAGGTACCATGTTGGTACCAAAATACCTATCACACCAAGCTTCGGCAAATGTATAAAAGTAAGAGTTGATAGTGGTTATCAAAGCGGGAGAGAGGGCATAAGAAGGAAACCTTTGTCTAGGAGCTTCTAATTATGGTGATTAAAATTTTGGCAATGGATGGTAGTGCTAGTTGCAGTGTGACTTATAATTTTAATCAACAAATATTGTATTATCTCTACTTGTACAACGGGAAAACAAAAACCAAGACAAGGCACATACACACATAAGCAGCCTCAAAACATTGAAGGATGGGAAAGAGTTTTCAAGGAAGTCCTTAAATGAATTTTTGATATTATTAATTTAAAAAATAATTCTGCTTCCTTCAATTTCAGTTAAACATCAGAGAATCTAATAAGTAACATGTTTCAGGTTTCTTACTACCCTATATGTAGAATTATATCCAACTAGTTCTCAAAAATATAAATCTATAACTACATCTCACCAGATACGTATGCTCCAATTTCTTCAGTAGGTTGTTTGAACATGATTGGCATGCTATGTACTTCCGTTTTATCTACACTTTGATTGTATAATATTAATATCCAACTTCTGCAATGAATCTTAGTGATATTTTTATTGTAATTACTCTATGACTGATAAGACTGGCTTACTTTATACCTACTATTATAGCATGTCACACATTCTGTCTGTACTTTAAATCATGAACATATGTCCATTGTTCCTAGGATCAATGGGAAGGAATTGGGGGCAGCAACTATGCTTTGTTGATCTCTTAATTTCATTGGTCACAATTCTAGGAGTATTTTGCTGCCAAATATTTTCTTTGATTTAAAACAAATTCCTTTTTTTCTTTCCAGTTCACCATTCCCTCCCGCATAGCCCGCTCTTTACACGAATTGCACTTGATCTTTTGAAAATATCCCTGAATCTTTCAAAGACAAGACTATAACCACACTTCATTTTATTGCATTTTAAGGATTTTTTAAAACAAATTGAAGGCAACCCTCCATTGAGAAAGTCTATTGGCACTGTTTTCCCATCCTTCATTTCTCTGTGTCACATTTTGCTGTCTCACAATATTTTAAACGCTTTTCATAATAATATTGCACATGTAATAGACTACATAACTTTTAAATGCATGAAAAAGTTCCATTGAATCACTTTATTGTGATTTTCACCATGTTGCGATTTTCATTTTATTGGCCTGGTCTGCAAACAAATCAACAAAATCTCCCATCTAGGCCTGTATTGAGATCAAGTTAAATAAATAATGCCAAATGATCAGAGCCGCCCTATGTTTTCTCAGAGACGCAATCTCCCATAACTCATAACACTAGCGAGTATTTCACTGGAAGCAAGCTCTGGAGGGCTGGGAGCCAAGCCAAATCAAGAAAGATCCGTGGCTCCTCCCACCTGAGATTCAAGTGCTTTGAAGAGGTGTGGGAGTGTTAAAACGAACCTGAGTATGCTCTTTTTATGTGACACCACGGAATCTTCTGGTGGACAATTCACTCAGAGGGGCGATAAAAACTGCTGACATATAAACCCACTCTAAAGGTCATGTGTCAAAGTGGGATGAGGGCAGGAAGGTCAGTCAGTGGGGCCACAAAGTACAACTCATGCAGTGTGCTTCCCCTTCCGCAGCCCCAGCTACTGGGCGGGTGACAGCCAGCGCTCCTTGACTAGACCTCTTTTGTTTGTTTGTTTGTTTGTTTGTTTGGTTGGTTGGTTGGTTGGTTGGTTTTCCTGCTTCTTCTTTCTTTTTGGTGATTGGATTCTAAGACTCACATGATTTGACACAAAATTAGGGTTTGGGGATCCTGCTAGGTTGTAAAGTGGTAGGAACTGATGACCTCCCTGCCCGGAGCAACACCGCTACTGACTGCGGGGCCACCCAGTGCCGCTGGTCCTCTCGGGGAGAGCAGTGTCAGACACTGGGCATGCGTCCCTGGGTGGCATGCTCATTGCTTTGCTGCAGGCTCATCAGTGACAGGAGTGCGTCTGGTGTTAATTCATAACATTTCGCCAGAGTCCTAGAAGCCACTGAGTACTGTCACACGGATCGTTGACTGCTGAGTGGAAGAAAATGTCCAATGTTAAGACGAATGTACTGGTGAGCGTACGGATAACACTCCTTGCAATCTCTGGAAATAAGAGAGTGTGGGATTAGGAAGGGACAAACGAATGAAGACCAGAGAATGCTGGACCGTTTGAGGGAAGAGGCCATGGACGGTGGAATTCATAGCATTAGTTGTCGTCGTCTCTGATCTGAAGACAATAGCCCCTTAGAAATTAGAAAAATTAGGTCAGAGGGAAAGTAGTGCCCTGGTAAGTGCCCTGGTAAGTCATGTCCCTAGATTCCGCACCAGAGTCATATCATGCATCAAATGAAGACATTAGGCTAATTAAGTCTCCCTATGATTTCGGTAAGTTCTAAAACACTATCATTTCTATTCTGATTAAAATTTGAAAGATTGTAAAACGACCCTTCTTGTTGATGGCCCGTGTTGGTAACTTCAGCATTTCAGGAGAACACAGGGGATAGAGCTATCCTTCTGCATGTGTGGGGTGTGTGTGTGTGTGTGTGTGTGTGTGTGTGTGTGTGTGTGAATGCATTCAGTTTCCTTTCAGCTCACTGCCTAAAGGCCTCTCTGTTGATTTGTAAACCTGTCTAGAACATATAGTGTCATTTGGTAACATTTTCATCTCTTGGAAATGATTTCAAATCGCAACAATAGCAAAAGAATAGTCTCCCATTCTCTGGGTGGAATTGCCTTGCAGGACTCTGCCCATACAGCCAAGGCTGACTTAGCCTTTTCACTTTCCCTGTGAGAGGGGAGTTGTCAATTTAAAGTACATGGCCCTCATGTTCTAAAGGTCAGGCATGATTTCTGAGAGTAGCTGAGCTTAAGATTCAGGAGAAAAGGTTCTGATTGCAGTTTCCCTTAAGCTATTTATCTCTACGATTGGACCTTCGTAAATTAAGAAATTGGAAAACATTTCCATTAGAATGTTCATGCTGTTTTTCATTACTTATACCTTGCTACCAGTTTTCCTGATTGGGAATGATTACATGTGTAATGGATGTATACTATAATATACTAGGGCATAATTGTTAAACACATTTATGAAAGATATGTTATGAGTCAAATTGTGTCTTCCTAAAAATCTGTGTGTTAATAGCATTATGTGAAAGGTCAAGTGGTTTGAAACCACCTGCTTCTCCTAAAGAGAAAGCGGAGGCTTTGCACTCGGGTGAAGAGTTACAGTCTCAGAAACTCGATCCTGTCCCACAGGGTCACCAGGAGTCAGAATCTACTAGAGGACAGTGAGTTTGGTGTAAGCTTTTGTGAATTCACTGTAGTTACAATTCCCACTTTGAAAAGGGCTGTCGTCATTATGTTAATGGGGCAGACTTCATCTTAGATGTATCTTTTACTGGCAACTTTTGAGATATTAAGAAATTAAACAAGCACATGAGCAGAGAGAAATGGAGGATGATAGATACCAAGCCACACCGAGACCTCCAAGCAACCATCAAACAGAAGATGAAGAGACAGGGAGCCACCCTTCAGAGAGGATGGAGAAAGAAAACCTTCCCCAAGTCCGAATGGTCTGTTCTAACTTCTGGCCTCCTCACCGGTGAGAAAATACATTCCTGTATTTTGCAGACATCTGATTGTGGTATTTATTTTGTAGCAGCACTAGATAAGCTAATCCAATATCACAGAAGGATATTGAGCACAGGGCGGGTTAGTAAAGTAGCTGCTGTCCCTTATGATTTGAACAGTGAAAATCCTTTCCAGAGAATCTGAGATATACTCACATTCAAAGGTTCACCCCATGGATCCTGGACTGTCAGGAAGGAAGCAGTTTTTGTGAAGGGAAGCAACGCTTAGACATATCTGGCACAATATCAGAAATCTGGCTTATGAGTTCATTCATTTCAGATATTCTTCTACAAAGTCAAGGTCTTAGTCTTCTTCCCCCATCTAATGTTCATAGTGACAGCTCCAGAGCTAGCGAATGCACAGAAAGCCAGAAAATAAAACCCTTGGACGCTGAGGCCATGCATGCTGACTCACAGCAACACTGCAGGGGAGGGTGGAGCTGCCCCTGTGAATTTCAGAGAATCTCTCTCTCTCTCTCACTCTCTCTCTCTCTCATTCTTGGTACAACAGATTTGCAAGCTATATTTTATTTACAAGCGATAACTCTTTATGGGTGTAACAAACGCTGTCCTTCTCCCTCAGAGCCGCTGGTGGTTTAGTCTTGCTGACCTTGCAGGTCGCAGCCACTGCGTGACCATGATGCCACCAGGGCTCATTTCCAATGTGCGCAGTAAATCTACAATGACCCATTTCCTCTATAGAACCAGCTCCCTAGGTTATCATTAAACAGAATTTCATGTACAAAATAACCAAGGGGAGGAATTCTTTTATTTTGTTTTTAAATTCCCAGTTATAAAATGTGGTGCACACCACATGGTCATAGGAATTCTAGGGTCAAAATGTCAAAACCATTTTGAAGAGCATGATGTTTACCTTCAGAAATGGCCATTCTTTTGAAAGGATTTTGGTTTTTTGACTTGCCTGTTTTATACTTATGTATAGAAGGTGTCTGAGTTCTCTTATCAAAATAATCTGAATCCTTTGCCCTTGATCACTTCAGTTCTGACCCTCTTAAGATACCATGCCTCCTCTTACGTATGTCAGTATATTCTCACATGGGCATTTGGAAGGGATAATGCTGAACCCTGAGGAATGAAGACCAAATGGACAGCTTTTTAATAGACAGAATAACTTTAATTTTTCATGATTATTTATGCTATAATCTCTGGATCTTTCTCACATGCAAGGAAGATGGATTTCAATCATTGGGAAGGAAGTGGTTGTGGGCACATGGAAAGGCAGGTCCTATGACAGTCGTTGAGTGACCAATCCATCCTTTGACATCTCATCACATGTGTCTATATGGGAATGACAAGGAAGCAGCAGAGAAAAGTAGGTGTGTGGGGAGAGGGTGGGATCACAATGCCAAATTCGTGTTGGTTTTAACTTGGCTTCTACCCCCACCCGAGTTTTATTGATATGCGTTGTACATGTCCTACATTTCAATAGTCCTATCGCATCAAAAAGAGTTGTACAGTCATCACCAGAGTCAGGTTTAGAACATTGTCTTCAATCTTGTACTCATCACTGTCAGCTCCTCATTTCTCACGAACCTTCCCTGCCATACCCCCAAGAGACCACAAATCCTGTTACTGTCACTATAGACTTACCAATCCTGGATTTCATCAACAGGAGAAACATTAACAACCAAACAAACAAAAAGTAACAAAAATGGCAAAGTAAAACATATTTAAAAACATCAACTGAAAGCAAGCAGAATATATTAAAAACTAGAACAAATTTAAATGGACCCTAAGGAAGATCAAATGATAAGTAGCTGAATTTTGACTTAACTGCACTGCAACAATCCACTTTCCAATGCATTCTGCATCATTGCTTCTTGTAATGGGTCTGCTCTCTCTCTCCCTTATTTTTTTCCAGGCAGTTCTTAATGAAACATATGGAAAAATATTTTAACTTTAATTGGTCTTGATAAATGGCTGCATGATGTGAAAATAGAAATTGCTATGACCCAAATTATCTTGGGTCATATGGAATCAAGTGAGCATCAAATGTTAGTCTGAAATTGGTCTTACTTCTTACAAATAGTGGAGATAATATTAGATCCTTGGTATTCTAAGGATTAGGCCTGCCTCAATGTAGCTGATGATTTTTTTAAATGTAGACATTTCTAGGAGAGGTAAAAGATTAAGCTACAAAATATTTTTTTCAAAACTAACAGCCATTTATTACAAATTTTAAGTAAAAAATCTTGGATTATCTATGTCAAATAAAGTCTGGTCTTATAATTTCCCATAGCTCCATTAGAATCCATTAGATATAATGATTAAATCATGGAAATACTGCCTTTTATTCTATTGCAGTAGTGAAAGAAACGTTTAAAAATGGAGTCCTTGCTCACATTCCATTTTAATTTTACTAATAATATGATTGAGGTATATACTGGTAAAAGGAATACATTTCTAACTCATACTGCCTACTAAATATGTCTCAAAATTAGGTTGCAATATTAACACCCACTGTTTCTGCACGTGTGTGACTATTCCTAAGCCTGACTTGGATGAATACCGGTAAGTACTCTGCCTCCCACCTATTCTTAGTGGACCACAGAATAGAGTCACGAAAGCTCTACAATTAATGCATGCTCCAAAAGATGTTTCCTTAATATTGAATATAAAATAACATTTCAGCATGCACTTGGGGGAATAAATCACTCTCTCTCCCCATCTGTCTCTTTATCACAGTCGTCAGAGGGCAAACCTATATTTATTTTTGATGTTGTCACTGCGTACTTCTTACTGTTGTACACCCGGTGCTTCCACTTTGATTGTCTGAATAAAATTATCATGCTAAAATGATAATACAGGTCATCTTCACCAAGATACAAGCAACATTTTGCTTTTGTATAATTTCTTTTACATCTTTTGGAAATGTAATAGGTGAAATTGAAATCTTTGCCTTTGCTGCTAATACCATGTTTGGTATGCAAGTATAGATATAATACCCTGGGTTTCTCATGTGTATATTAGCATGTGGGAATAAAGACTAATCTACGTCAACATAGCAATGAAACAGGTCCACCAAAGATTTGAAATGTCCGTTACCTCCATATGAACAATTAATACACAGAATTGTCTACTTAACCCCTGTTCCACCTGAACTCGCCATCACTCTTGCTATTGAATGGTTAGGCGTGGCCTTCACTCCACATTCTGACTCCCTGCTGTGATTTTCCCTTGTCCTACCTGATGTTTTCTCTCTTGAGCTTGATCTTTATTGTCATTCCCCAATTTCCTCCAAGAGCAAATAAAGACATAATCTCTGAAGAATCTCTAAATTATCAAACCAATCTTTCTTATCTCAATCATAGCATTATTGGGTGGATTAAATATTAAAATAGATATATGATATGATGTAAAATGAAACTGTACACTTCTAGAAGCAGTTTAAATACTTGCATAAAGCAAAAGAGTTTCTTTTGTTCTCATTTAGATTTTTTTTAATTCAATAAATATTTTCTAAAAACCTATCCCAAACTCAAGTCAATAATCATACTTGAGATTTATTCCAGGATCTGTCCCCCTGAAATGCTCCATGTGTCAACGTTTGAGCGGAGCCCTGCGCTGCCCTTCTCTTGATCCAGCTAGCCCTGGAGAGAGAAGGGTCATGTTTGCTCACTGCACACAGTCCACTTTACTCTGTGCCATTTGGACATCTCACTACAGGGAAATCATTATGAATCCTTATGTAAACAAACTAGGCTAAGACAATTCAGTTTACTGCCATGTGGTTTTGGGTCCACTTGTCGACTAAAAGGAGCCCTCACGATCGAGTGGTTTATGTATTGGGGCGCTAACCACAATATCAGCAGTTCAAAACCACCAGTGCTCTGCAGGAGAAAGAGGAGGCTTTCTAGTCCTATGACGAGTCACAGTCTCGAAACCCAAAGGAGCAGTTCTCTCGTAGTGAGGTAGGGTCACTGTGATACGGAATCAGCTCCATGCCAGTGAGGGGTATTTTTTGTTTTGTTTTGTCCTCTAACTGTATCCACTCTGCTTTCTACACTTTGTTGTTGTCGTTATGTGTTGTTAAGTAGGTTCTAACTTTTAGATGCTCTATGCACACAGAAGGAAACACTGTCCAGTTTTGCATCATCCGTGTAATTACTAGCTTTGTACCCATTGCTGTAGCCACTGTGCCAATTCATCTAGTTTAGCATCTTCCTCTTGTTTACTACCCTTCTACTTTAAGAAGCATGATGTCTTTTTCTAGAAATTTGTCCCTTTTGATCACATGTCCCCAGTACAGAAGACAGTTTCAATTCTAAGGTACATTTTGACTGCACTTCTTCTGAGGCAGATATGTGTGTTTTTCTGGTCAAAGCCAAAATCTCCCAACCATCTTGGTGATTCTGATTCATCTTACAGACAAATTGTGGATGCATAGTCAACCCTAGTAGATAGCAAACATAAAGCCATGCATGTTCTAATTCTCACATAAAAAGGAATAGTAGAACAAGAAATTAATTGTTCCAAAATATATAAAATATATTATAGCATTTTGATAATTTTCATAATTTATAAGGTGCCCTATCAGGTGAAGTATGTTTTATTCTCCACCCCCCCAAAAAATTTGGAATTGGATTGATACTGCTGTTATGAATTTTAAAGATAATATTGATATGATTGTATTGTTCTTCATAAGATATCAACAAAAGTCAAGAAACATAAATTAAAAGCCATGAGCACACACGTTTGATTTGAAAAGTTACCACAGATGGTCAAAAGAGATGGCAACCATGAGGTTGTAGGGTATGCATGAAATGTAGCCCAATAAAATGTTAAAATTTAACTAAGCAAAAGATTATAAAAATACGGAACTACTGGAATCCCTAAAAAGATGGACTGTGAAAGGTCATGCATATAGCAAATACCTAAGGAGTATATAGATGTGTGTGTGTGTGTTGTGGTTTGGTGACATCAAATTGATTCAAACGCATAGCAACCCCACACAGCAGAAGAAATGCAGCACTGTCAGACCACGGCAGGTGAGGAAGGAGGGATTGGCACTCCACTGCTGAGCATTCAGTCATGGAAAACCTTATGGATAGCAGCAAAATAGTGTCTGTTAGCATGGCATAAGGTGAGCCCCTAAGAGTATATTTAAAAATCACTCAAGACCTGATGCAAAGGGCTTAAGTGGAGAGCAAATGCTTTGAAAATGATGAGGGCAAAGAATGTACAGATGTGCTTTACACAATTGTATGTATGGATTGTAATAAGAGTTGTATGAGTCCCTAATAAAAAATTTTTTTAATCACTCAAAATTCGAGAGAAGAGCTTCCTCGTTTAAGTAGAATCTGTCTTTACGATGTTCATGGAGCCCTCATTTTCTGCTGTGGTGTGATTCCAAATGAAGGGAATAGCTGCCCAGACCCTCTAGTAATCCGAATGTGGAGTGCATGACGTATCAACCTAGGAAAAAATAGAAGTCATCAAAAATAAAATGAAACACGTAAAAATCAATATTATGAGTTGAAGTGTACTGGCATTGACCACTGTGAACCAGAGAAAATATGGTTTACTATAGCAGGCATAACAAATTGAAGAGTCATGGTGTCTCCTTTATCTTCAAAAGGAACATATCAAGATTTATTTTGAAGTGCATTCCTATTTGAGTTTGAAGAATATCTATATGCCTACAAAGAAAACCAGCTATTTTTCAAATTTACATACAAAGCACCACACACAATGATGAACTAAATGAAGAAACTTCTTCACTCAGAACTAGACGATGCGTTCACCCAAGATTATTGCTAATAACTGGATTACAAACGTTGCAAATAAGGAGGAAGAGGCAGTAGTTGGAATATATGGCTTTAGCGATAAAAATATCACTAGAAATCACGTGATAAAATTTTACAACATCAATTACTTCTTCATTGGAATTATTTTTTCAACAACAAATGACTACATATGTGCAACTCATCACAAGAATAAACAGGAATTAAATTAACTGTGCGTGCAGGAAGAAGCCATGGGGAAGCTCGCTACTGTTTTGTAATACAAGGCCACAGGTCAGCTGGGAACCAGGCCATAGATTGTTCATATGTGTGATACAGTTACAGGAGAAGAGAATTTTAAAGTCCGCAAGAACAACAATATGAGTTTGAGCATATGCTTTTTTAATTTAGAGGCCATTTTGAGAACAGATTTTCTGTGTTGAACACTAATGACCCAAGAGAAGATGAGTTGTGCGATGACATCAAGAATTTCAAACATGTTGATAGTGAAAGTCATTTTAAAGAGAGTATAGTTGGAAATATAAAGTGTTTGTCCAGAGGGACTCCAAAACTTGCCCTTGAACCTAGAGCAACTACAGCTCATTGAATAGATGATAACATGCAAGAGATAAACAGAAAATTCCAAAGGATATTTCTAAAAGACTGGATGAGGTATTACAATAAAATGCACAAATATATGGACTTGGAGGTGGGGTGGGGAGTAGGGGATAAACATGCCCAGAATTTCTCAAACTGAAAAAAAACTAAACAAAAAATGTCAACCTTGAGTTGTAACATTAGAGAATTTTATGGGGAAAATATTGAGTGATGCAGGAAGCACCAAATAAAGATGGAAAGAAAGCACAGAATCACTAGACCCAAAAGAACCGATCACCAACCAACCATTTCAAGAAGTAGTATACAGTGAAGTACTTTGCCAAAGGCACTCATAACAAGATAAGCCTTCAGACCAACAGCAATGGTTCAAGAAATTCATACAGGTTGGGAGCACTTCTTTATCATTATCAAGAACTTTGGAAGACAGAAATCTGAGCAAGAGACGAAAATAGATTCATATTTGTCCACACTGCAAAAAACAAAAAGGTGACCAAATATAATATGGACATTAGTGAACAATATCATTAATACATGATCAAATTTTGACAGATATAATTTTATAATGGTTGTAGCTGTTCATCAACACGGAGCTGTCAGAAATTTGAGCTGTATTCGGAAGGGGACATCGAATGTGGACTACCATTGCTGATGTTAGACAGATCAGAGGCTATCAGAAAAATGCTTTACTTGTGTTTTATTGACCATGAAAAGAACTTGACGGTGTCGATTATAATGAATTATGAATAATATTGAAAAGAATGGGAATTCCAGAGCACATAGTGTTCATACAGAATCTGTACATACACCAAGAAGTGGCAATTGTTCAGACAGAACACAGGATAAAAAAATAGTTTGAAATCAGGAAAGGTGAGTATCAGGGTTTTATCCATTCAGCAAGTTTATTCTATCTGTCTGCTGCAGGTAATCTAAGAAGTGAGGCTGTATGGAAGATGGTATGATGCAGCCCTGCTTGCTAAATATCAAGAGGACGTAAAGAACATATTGATACCATCAAATAATTCAGCCCTCAATAAGTATTACAATATATTGATAAGGAAAACAAAAGCCTTATATTGATATATTTTATTTATTATACATTTTATATATATATTATTTTATTGTATATTTAGGTATTTATTATAAATATTTACATCTATAGTATATTTTATATCTATATTGATATGTATTTCTATTTCCTTATATCGATAAGGAAAACAAAATTCCTCACAATCGTGTAACAATTTCCTGATAAATGGAGAAAAGATTGAAGTTCTCAAGGATTTTATTTTCCTGGGATCAATGCTCATGGACAAGCAGCCATCAAGAAATGGAAAGACATATTGATTTGGGAAAATCTGCCACAAACAACTACCTGAAAGGGTTAAAGAGATGAGATGTCACCTAGGAGACCAAGGTGCACCTGGTTAAAGCCGTGGTCTTTTTAGTCACATCACATGCAACGAAGCCTGGACAATGACAAGGGGAAAACTGAAGAAGAATGGATGTGCAGCACTGGTCAGGAAAATGGACAAGTCCAAGGACAGCCAGAAGTTCCAGCAAATCTTTCTCAGAGCAAATGCACCCAGAATGCTCCTCAGCTACTTGGGACATATTTTCAGGAAAGACGAATCTCTGGAAAAGGATATCAAGCTTGATACAATAGATGGTCTGCCAAAAAAGAGGAAGACCGCCCATGAGGGTTTGGCTCGAGGGCTACAACAGTGGGCTCACACAGATCACTTGTGGGGCTAAGTAGAACCCAAACCAGAACAGTTAGACAGAACTGACTCAACGGCACCCCCCAAAACAATAGAGGGTGTCTAGACTGGAAGTTCTCTGGGAGCTGCTCACCAGGTCTTTTTCTTACGGAGACACTGAGCAGGTTTAAACCACCATCAATCCCAGGTAACAGCCAAGCACTTCCCTGCTGCACTACTAGAGATTCAAGTGCTTGGTGGGAATCACAAGCAGATGCCATGCCTGCAGCTCCATTACGCACACACCTTAGACCTAGAAGACACAAGCACCTTGAAAACCTTGTTTCACCCTCTGCGGCATTCATAGACCCTGCACTCCAAGAAAGAGCCGTAATAGAAAGCAAGACCGTAGAGCAGGAAATGGATCTAGTTCTCTCACAAGCAGTTCCCCCGACTCAGGTGACAATAAGATCATGAAGACGAATGAAGGTAGAAGTGGGGCTGCTCTATTCCCTCTAGCATGATCCCAACGCTTGAGACCCCTTGGTTGTACGTATGTACTTTGAAATCCACGGCAGGAAGAGCTCGGGTAAGGAAGAACCTGCCATAGAAGGGCAAACCAAATATTTCCCACTAAAACGGGCACAAAGCATCCTCAGACTTGCGCTTTGTCAAATGTGGTGAACTTGGGAAACCCAGAGAATGAGTCACGTAGAGCTCTGTCTTGTGGCCTGATATGGCCTTAGTCAGTGCGGCTTATGACTGTGCCCCCAGCATCTGACTCACAGTAGCGAGTACTCAAAAACATTTACTGGAATGAAATAGATAACTTAATAATAAGTTATTTCATTTTCTAGTTTATGTCATGTCATTTACTCTGCAGCGTGCCCCAAGATGAGGGGATTATTCCGCTAGTTCTACTGATGGTCACACTGAGGCTCCGACTGTTACCTATCTTGAAACCCCACTGCAGCAGAAGGACTGTGCTGTGGTACCTTTGCAGTGTACAGTGTCATACTAACCTGCTTCTGGGCTGGCATGACACCCTATGTTTTGCTCCTTGCACCCTTCGTTCCTATGATAATATCATGCATATAGGAAATGGCAAAACTATTACAAAATACTGGTTGAATTAATTCCCTCATTTTAAAAATGGTTTTTTGGGGTTGCAAAAAATACATAACAGGCAAGTGGTAGAACAAGGAATTAACATGTGTTCTTTCCACTAAAAATGTTAAGAAGTAATATTTGCTTCTCTGAAAATTCATGTTTCTGTATGTATCATCTTGAATATGAGTGGTTAAATCACAGAGAAGTTCATAGTGGGATGAATTATGAGGGTGCACCATGGCTTAACACCTCCCCACACAACCTCCTCCATCCTGAGCTGAACAGGATTTACCTTTCATCCCACAGATTAGGTTGCATGTTTGAGTGTTTTCTATAGAGAGAATATATGACAATATGCTAGGAGACAGGCTGTGGTAGAGCATGCATCTGGTTTCATTCACTGAGTAATTAGGTTGAGAGTCCCATGTTTTTACCTGTATACATACTCCATTCTTTTTTCCCCAATAGTATTCTATTGTGTAGATGGAACACAATATGTTAATCTGTTTACCTATTGATGAACATTTGGGTTTTTGTTATTATAAATATTCTATCTGCAATTTGTTACAAATGTAACTGCTGTCAGTGTTCCCATACAAGTTTTTACTTAAACATTTGCTTTTTTTTATTTGGTAAATCCCTCGATGTACAAGCCTTCCAAGGTCATATGCTGTGTTTAATTTTTTAAATACTAACAAAGCAGTTGTACATTTAATATTCCCACTGCCAGTAGGAGAGTTTCCAACCCCAAAACATCCACACCAACAATTGGAACCATGTTAGTTATTCTGACTACCCACCACCTACTGCCATCAATGTCAAGTTTGATTCACAGAGCGCCTATAAGGTTTCAGAGTCTGTCAATCTGTGTGATAACAGATAACTTCAACTCTTTACCATAGAGCACCTGGTGGGTTTGAGCACCCATACTCTGTGTCACCTTGCACTGTGTTCATGATAGGCCCCTTTGAGTCAGCTTCGACAAAGCCATCAAGAAGAATAGAAAGATAATGGAATTGTTCCACTTTTTCAAGACTATGAGTTGGCATCAACAGAATGACAAAGGGGGAGGGGAGGTCACTGCCATTGAGTCGAGTCCAATTCATAGCAACCATACAGGACAGAATAGAACTGCCCCTGTGGGTTTTAGAGACTGTAATTACTTACAAGAGCAGATAGCCTGTTTTTCTCCCATAGGGTGACTTAGAACTGCTGTCCTTTCCATTAGCAGCTCCCTGTGATTATCAGCTCACTGTGTCACGTCATATACCACAGGACTTGACCCATGGCAAGGTGTGCAGCCAGGTTTAATTTTGATCTTAAAGAGTGTATTCTTTTTTACTAATGCGCATGATCTCTGATTGTTTTTTAAGAGGTACCAAAAAAAATTAAAAATAGCCAGTCACGTTAATGCTGACGCTGACTCGTGGGCCCCTGTGTGCCAACATGGAACTGTGCTCCCCGGGTTTTCAGCAGTGGATTGCCAGACCTTTCTTCTGAAGGGCTTCTGAGTGGGCATGAACCTTCTCATTTTCTTTTAGCAGCTGAACATTTCATACTTTGTGACACCCAGAAACTCTCCTTCAACCCTTAAACTCTTCAATGTCATGACCAGCTATTTGCCATACAGAAAAGCCTGGGTGCATCCCCTGCACGAGGGTTCCAACTTTGGTGGAGTAGGGATCTCTCCACACCACCTGCTGCTGTGGAAAAGAAGGCTGGTTCTCCAGCTGCTGAGAACTGGGGTTTGCCTGACTTTAGCTGTTCTTGGATGGGAGCATGGCCGATGTCTGCTTTGCTTTTTTTGCCATCAAGTCAATGCTAAATCTTAGAGAGCTGCTGTAAGCTTCAGAGACTGTGACTGTTTATGGGAATAGAAAGCCCAGTCTTTCTCCAGAGGAGCTGCTGGTGCTTGGTGGTCTCAAACTGCTGACAATGGGAACAGAGCTCAATACTTAACTACTGCACCAACAGAGATCATAGATATGGGAACACTTTAGTGTGTTTGTGTGTATGTATGTATGTATGTATGTATATTCTACATATACTATATATGCACTATATACACACACACATGAAAGGGACTAATGTAAAAAAAAGAAAAAAATGAAATTGATTAAAAATGAGAAATAAGAAATCCTGGTAATATAGGGGTTACTTAATGGGCTGCTAACCACAAAAATGATAAATTAAATCATAAAAGACAAAAAAGTAAAAGATTAAATGAAGAATGCTTAATAAATTAGTGAACAAAAATAATAGAGACATTGATCAAATATAGTCCGTAGAAACCAAAAAAAAGGTAGAGTTACAACTCTTTAGGAAACCTAGTATAGACAAAAATAAGTGAATATAATGTGCCCTGGTGGTTAGTGCCGTTCAAAACCACCAACAAGGGATGTACTCTCATCAAGAGTTACCATCTCAGAAGCCCAAAGGGCCACTTCTGCCTGTCCTCCAGGCTTGTGGTAAGTCCCCATGGACTCCATGGCAGCGTGAAATGATCTGTTCAATAGCAGTGGGTTTGGTTTGAAAGACAAAATATGAAGACCTGTAGAAAAGAGTGGTGAATGCCATGAAACCCTTTACATTACTCCTCATCTGTACTTGGATCAATGACTTACGCTCCTTGAGCCTCTGGTTTTGTGTCTCTACAATGAGAATAAATGAACTGTAGTGACCTTGGTGATGTCGTGGTTAAGGGCTTGGCTATTAACCAAAAATCCAGTGGTTGGAACTCCACCGACCTCACTACAGGAGAACGATGTGATGTGGTAGTGCTCTTCCATAAAGATGTACAGACTTGGAAACTATGTGGCAATTCTCCATCTTATCAAGTATCTATGATTTGGGATTAAGTCAAATAGAGCAAGCTCCTCTGTTTTACTCTACTTCTATTCTATGGACAATAATATCTTTCCCAGAAACTTATTGTGAGCAGTAAGCACAATATCATAAAGTACACGGGAGAAATAGGTGCTCAATCACTTGTGTTCCTGGATCTAGTTCAGTGACAACATCTGAGATACTTGAGAGGTCAGATAGCAAGCCTCAGTAAAGAGTCCATTGGCAGAAAATTTGAATTGAAGTGGCATGGGCAAAAGCAGCAATTTATTCATTTCTTACAAATGTGGTCTTACAAACATCATACAGAGCTGGCACAAAAGAACACACACCGTCTTGTACACCACGCTTCCTTCCAAATCACTTCTATTGAGTTACAACATCAGAACAAGTCAGTTACTGAGTTACACACTTCTTTAAACATGGATACCTCCCCATTCCGGAGGTCAGATTGGCTAATCAGACAACAATTAATTTACACGTTTCATACAGCGCAAGATTTGTAACAGAATTCAAGATATTCACATTAAGATTGCGATACATTAGAAAACATTACAATTCTCAGAAGATGATGGGATTTCACCTGTCCCTGCTTGTTTCAATTCCTTCCTGTTTTTTTTCTCCTTCTGTTTCTTGAAACCAGCTGCCATTGGTTTCACTCAATTTTACATTCAAGAACACTTCAAAATTCATGAACTTAAAAAAACTATTTACAAATAACCCACTGCATTTTTAACATACCTGTAGTTATTTGTGTTGTTCCACTTAAATAAATAAATCCCTTCTCCCACAATGATTTTCAACTAGTAATGCCATTAACTTCTGGCTGCTGGGCAAGATACTTAGGATTGGACTCCTCGCCTGACCATCTCACTGAACTTCAAAATAAGTCATATAGGTCACAGCCCCTGATAAACAACATACAGGACCCCAGAGGACATTCAACTTCCCCACATCCCAAACTGACAATTCGTTCCCTGTTGCTTTCCCAGAAATGCTGAGTGGGCCAAGATGGTCTGCGATGGTTTTGTGGTGAGATGAGGACAATGATTGCAGAATATTCTTTTCTTGTCCCAAAGTCAGTTTAAATCACAAAAAAATGAAGAGATTGGTTTTCATACACACAGAATGTAACACATTAACTTTACATTAGGCATAGTCATAAAAAGCATGTATAGAAGTTGTTTCGAAAATGCATCTTCATAGAGTTTTACAAACACCGTGATATCAAACACATGGTCAAAAATTGCTAAAGTACGGACACAAAACCCGAAAGACTCAAAATGTAAATTTTTAGCAGACTTTATTTCTAACTTGCATATTTAATAATTCAACTGCACCCGAGTTTCACTCGTACATCTCTAAAAACTCAAATATAATGAAGATTCCCTCAAGTTCATTATCTCCAAGGAATCACAATGGCACTGCTTTACTCCAAAAGCTCTTCATGAGTTTCAGAGCCAGGGCGGGGAGGCTGCACGACACCCAAATCTATGCATGGCTCTGCAGACAACAGCTCGCCTCAAGACAAGTTAGCCCAGAGAAGATAGTGAGATACATAATCGATTGTGCTAATCTGACAGCCTAAATATATTTGTGTGGACATAAGTAAACCTTACTCAGCTGGCCGTTTGACTGTGTTTTAGTCATATGACTTAGCCTGTTGGTTTTAAGTAGGGCTTTCTACTTGAGTGGATGAAACGCCCCAAGGTCTTTTGTCTGCTGCTTTCTTCTCTTCTTTTCCAATAACTTACTGGTTTGTGGGGAGGGAGACCAACTAAAGTGGAGACTTAGTTAGCAATGCCATCTCTGGGTACAAAAGATGACTGTGAAAGAACACTGTACATATTTCCTACAGGAAAAGTGGAATGGATCTCTTGATCCATAAGCTAAGTTGACAACTTCACAAAGGTACGTGGGGGTTTCTTAGGTCACACTGAGGCTTGGGATAGGCAGTGAATAATTGAAGGTTGTGGTTCTTATGTGAGATCATAATTTACAACATTTTAGCTCACATATAACCTTAAGGAGGGGGGGAGAAAAACCATATTTCAGCCACAGTGTTTACAACTCAGCCCTTTGACATGATGATTTCTCGGCCTTGTTCACTGTCTTTTGAAAACGAACCTAAGTTACTACTTTTATGACCAAATTGAACCAAAGAGATGACCACACTCTTCTGTGCAGGACAGTCATTTGTACACGACAGAATTAATAAAAAAAAAAAAAACTACAGCACAGTTCTTCAATATCTTTGGATTTAAAGAAAAAATTAATTTCCCCAAGCTGAAGAAAAAGGATGAACCTTCACGAGAACAGGCGTGTGTTTCATATTTAAATCAGTTATCCCATTGTTGCCATCCAGTGGGGTGTGCCACTGGGGTCTCCATCATCTAAACCACTACCCTAACTTGGAATCTCAGTTCCATGTTTATCAAACACGTGATGACTCTTATGCGTATCATCAATCACCATCTGGCAAAACCAAATATCTTATGGAAAGTATCCAATTTCTCTAAATCAAAGGGGAAATTATCATGATACACATTTACAGGTACTCTCTGGTCTGCTAAGTCAATCCATTTCTAACCAAAAAGAAAGGTCGCTTGCTGTCACAAGCTTGCGATTATATATCATAAAGAAAGGGAATTACTCCTTGCCTATTAAAAATCGCAAAGTTCCAACTCGTGGCTAGGCTGCTAACCATCACAAAGCATGTGCCACTTGGCAATCTGTCTCCTCGGGAAGTCACAAATCTCTTTCCAGTGCTCACCACCACTGCCTTCTGCAGCTGCTCCCAGGACCAATCGCCCAATCACCTCATTCCGGGATCCTCTCTCAGAATCCAAAACCAGAAATTCCACACTGATCTCTTCAAGGCCCTCACAAGGAATATCAAAGACAAACAGTTCATTGAAGACTGCGTTGGGAGTGCATTTCTTCACATGAGTCTTCTTTTTGGAGATCCTCTTTTTGGCATGGAACAAGTTGACTTTGACATAGGGATCTGCAATGGCAAATAACAGGCATTAGGCGGGCAGGCAGGGCCTGGCTGCAGAGCCCAGATCCCTGCCAATGAGGTGGCAGTGAGAAAGGGACAGGGCCCCGGGCAAATTGATTCCCTTTCATTGGCAATGTGCAAATGAGTACGCTAGTGAAATGGGACATGAGAAGGTAGGAACAAACTACCATTGCAGGAAGCAAAAAACAAATCAAAACAAAGCCCAAGCCCAGCTGTCAGGAAGTCTATTAGGACCTAAGGACTGCACTGGGCCTAGGAGAGCAGCTCCCTGGGGTCTCCCAGATGCAGCTGCAAACCCCATCTCCATCCCCCGGAGTGTCTGGTGGATTGAAAGCACCACACCTGCAGTTAAACCACCAGCCACTTAACCCAATGAGCCACCAAGATTTCTTAAGGTGGGAAAAATGATAACATAAAAGGGCATGCACCTTTTTTGACTTTTGTAATGGACCGAACCTGGTTCTAATGAGGACATCTGTGAAAACAGAGTGTGTGCTTCGGGGGAAATCTTTCCCCATACTTGGTGTCCAGCTGCCTTTTCTGCAGAAGGAGAATTAGGGAGCATGCCAGGACCATGCTCTTTTGGACTTTGGTGTTTCTGTGGCCCTAGGTTTGCTTCCTGTTTCTCTGTGACCTTTTCTCCGTGTCACCCTGCTAACAGCTTGGAGTGCCTTTGTGGATCACAGTACTTGTTTGTCATTGTCATTTTAAAACATGATTGTTGTTTGGGTGAGGCTTAACAGAGCAGATCATCAGTTTAATATTCAACAATTCATTCACATTTGGTTTCAAGTCATCCTCTGCCTCTGTCATTCCCTCAACATTTGACCCTACCTCTGACCCCTCTTCCTCCCATGTCTCTGGTTTCCATGCCTCCTTCTCTCCTCACCTGAATTTTACTGTTGAATAAATGCTGCCCCTTTGCTCATAATTGGCTGATTTTTCTACTGCAGGGGTGAAAATTGTTCCAGATTCAAAGTGTGGCTAAGGGACGTCGTCTCAGGGATTGCCACCTACTTCTGAGATCACAGTACTTGATCACACATTTGATTATGCTATTCTGGCAGCTCTCCTTAGTTGTGAAAGATGAATTATATATGAATTAATTTTAAACTAATCTAAACCTTCAAAATCAGGTTTTCAGCTTTCATCACCCAAAAATGATACTGACCAAGGTAAAGAGTCTATTCCAACTCTTGGCAATCCAAAGTTCTGGAGAGAAGTCTGCTGCATAAGCTTTTCATGGTTGAAAGTAAATTGCCAGACATCGCTTCTCCTGTGCTTCTGGGGGCATCCACGCCTCCACTGCTCACCACGGATTGACCAGGTTGCAGCACATGGGGTTTGCTCAGAAATCCCTGCATACTAGTTAATGAATCGTTTTCTGATCCTCATAATGTCCAGCAAGGTAAGCTTCAAAGTTACTTAACTAATTAGAGATGGAAGGCTCAGTATTTATTCAGGTCATTTTTACTCACCAGTCATTCTTTCTCTCATCATGCTATATAATAAGAATATTCTTCATATAACCAGTCACAAAAGTAGTAGCTTGTTTAAATTCTAATTTAAGCAGATGCATACAGGACAAAAAATAATATTTAAAAATCAAAAGGTGAGTAAAAGTAGGTAGCCTGATGTAACCTATTAAAATTTCTCCTAAGCTTTCATTTTACTTTTGTTACTGTCCTTTGGGCACTGGTCTCTGACCTTTGCACCCCCCATTGCTCAGTCTGGTCTATCCCTTTCAATGACCTTCTGCTGGTGTCTAGCGTAGGATTATGTGTGCGAATAATATGGATTTTTCCTCTTCTTCTTGCTATTGCCATGTTATAGATGAGCCATTCATAAGCAATAAACAAAACAATGATTTCACTTTTTATTGTGAAGGAAAAGCCAGTCAATAGCAGGCCAATCTTCATTGGTTTGAGTGGCTATTTGTCTCAAACATTGCCCGCTTAGACACTATGCCTGAATGTTTGTAAAATGTATCCTTACCTGAAAGTCCAGACACATCGGATTTCGGCAGGTGTCGCGCTTTTAAAACCACCACAGTGAGCGTATTTGTGGTGGACTGGTAGCAGAGAGAGATCAAGAGCTCACCACGTCCTGAAGACTTCTAAACCATCCAAGAGAGATACTCTATAAATGTTGGTATTATCTTTTATTCATACAATTGATAACTCTTAAGCATGATCTAAAGCAATATTATAACATTATCAGATAGTTAAATAGAGTTTTTTTTCTACATATTTTTATTTTAAAAGGTTGAAGAACCTGAGAGTAAGCACAAGTTTTTGTGTAGTATTATCACTGCCAAAGAAAAGCTGTCTGCCATCTTGTGGTCACGTTAGGTACTACATAATATTAAAATATGCAGTGTTAGCCACACCCATTACTAGGAAGATTTAAAGGGGGTATTTAAAGCCTAGCCTGGGGTGTTTGTGGCTGTTGTATTTTAGCTACAGATCCACATTTTACCATTTTAAAATAACAGTGAAAATTATTTAATCATTTGAATATGTCTGTGTAGAAAGCATTCACTTGTCCTTGATTAAGTTTTGATTTTAAAAGCTTTAGCTTTGACAATATTGGAATTGAGGTTCAAATCAACTGAGCTTTATCTTGATCTTACAACTACCCCAGCTCACATGGCTGGTGGGGTTGACTTTTCCTATCCACCTTCCTGAGTTGATTCTGACTTAGGGGGGCCCGTGAGAACAGTAGCATTGCTCCAGGGGTCCTCAAAGCTGTCATCTGAATGGAAGCAGATGAATGCCACAACCTTCTCCCACACAGCAGCTGGTGGGTACAGACTACAGACTTGGCAGTGACAGTCACGCACCAACCAGCGGTGCCACCCCCACTTAATCTAAGGACTGAGGTCAGTAACAGGGAGAGTTGCCTCCGAAGTTTTGACTGTTTGTGTTTGGACAATGTCACAGTTTCTTCTTTTCATGCTACAGAGATTTCTCCCCCTTTTATATACTTTTCTGGTACTATGAAAGGTAACCATGTACCCAAAATGTACGTTTAAAGTGGACGTAACAAAATAAACAGTTTGAGGATGAGGTGGGAAGAATGATGGTTGACTCAGGGCTCCTAGAATGCGATCAACAACCATACGGAAGTTGGCATGAATAAGCTCTCCAAGGAGAAAGAGAAGGCCAAGGGGGAATCTTTTCATCCTCATTGTACCATTATCTACCCAGGCATCTCAAAGAAGCTATATGGGTATAAAGATGGCTCTTGGTTTGGACTTTTACTAATTTCAACAAAGAGACAAACAGCAAGAAGTTGGTTGAACATCAACCCTAAATTATTATGATTTTAAAATTAGCCTTTAAATATATTCTGTACAGTTATGCTGCTAGAGACACACATTTATTTAAATATCAATATTGGAACCAAATGGGTCCTGTGTTTAAAATAAAACTACATTTAAATTTACTTAATTGATGTCTCATTATTTTCCAACAGCCCTGGCACTATCAATGTGAGTAATGAAAAGGCATACTAATTCACTTCTTTTTATATGGCCCAGAAGTAGGCTTGTATTGTTCTGTGATTTGATGTTTCCACTTATAAAAGCAATTCTATGAAAAGTCAATAAAAGTTCTAAATCCTCTGAAACAATTGATTAAATTCTAAATTCCAGTTTCAAATATATTTGCTGACTTCAAGGGATTTATGCTAATTGCTTACAAATAAGAAATTGTTACCAGTATTTTATTTTTAAGTTGTAGTATTGACCAAAATACCTCTGATATAAATCAATATAAAATATGTAAACTATGCTTAAATATTTATTTTATGTCATTAAAGTACTTTAGGCATTTCCATGGTGAACTGAATTATCTTTCATTTTTTTCTATTCCCTTGCCTACCACTTAAAATTCACAGTAATTAGACATGGCATACATGATATAATGCCACAAATTTATCTTTTAAGGAAAATACCTGAGATACAGAAAAGCTACATAACAATTATTGATGCACATTTCAATGACTAAGAATGAATTACCCTAACATTTCTCTTGACGATCTCTCTGGTCATTAACATTTTTCCATCAGATAATTCAATTCCGGAGAGAGGAATTAGGACTTCTCCAATGATATCATCTCTTGAAAACCTGTCAAAACTCAAGATTGTGAAGTGCAGGGTCAGCTCTTGGATTTGGGTGTAGGGGATCCCATAGAATGTAAAGGTCTCATCAAAAGCAGGATCCAAGGTCTTTCTCAGAACTCTGGTTTTCACTTTGTGCTTCTTCTCTGGGAGGATTGTCATTTTGATGTAGGGATCTGAGGTCATTGACTGCTCATCCATGGCTGGCAAGCCACGGGCTTCCTTGATATTGACCACAAATGCCTTCTTCTCAAAGTTGTACTCTAAAGAGAAGAAGAGAGTTCCCAATTTCTCTTGCTTTTCTTCTGAAGACACAGAAGTGCTGGACTTTAAGCTATTGGGAGATACTGCCTCTTTCTCCCCTTCTGGAAAGAGCTTTGGGGTCACCTTCTCTCCATCCAAAGGGCTGCCGGCTTTGAGGTTTGTTTTGGGGAAATTTCCATTGAGATCTCTCTTCTCGAGGTTGAGATGCAAGGAGCTCTTTGGTACAGCTGGTTTATTCTTTACTTCATGTTTTTCATCTACTCCAAACTTCTTTTTGTTACTGAGGTTTTCAGGGTAAATATCAACTCCCTTAAGCACATGCACAAACTTGTATGGAGGAGTCTTATTAGACTTAGATGATTTTCTCTGACAGCAGATCCACGCAAATAGTGAGACTGTGAAGACCAGGCCAAACGCACTGAAGATCCCCACCACAGTGGGAATTTCATCTGAAAAAATCAAATGACCAAGAGTGTACATTAAAATAGCACAGGAGGAGATATGAGCCTACTTGGAAAATGTCACGGAGCTTGCAATTACTGGCGGTCGGACAGATTGAATTATTTGCTAACTGTTTAGAGTATGAGTTACATGTCCATCTCACGCCACTTTCAGGTCTAAACAGATCCCCCATGAGACATGCAGGGGAAAGTAGGCTATGTTATACATTCATTCATTTCAGCAGTTTTTTTTAATAAGAAACAAAGGTGAAGACTGGAGCTGGGTCATAGGTGAGTGTGGGAACTTACGGACGCCACCCTAGTAGTCCCTGAGACTACTCCTGCGTGATCGGGAAGTACTAATTTAATTATTATAGTGACAGTTTATTACTGTCCAGAAGCACCAAATCTTACTGACTCTGAAACTCTCAATGCATACTCTCCACTGCCAAGTGATTCTGTAGTCTTCCCTGTTATGTAACCAGGATTCAAGCAACAAGACTTTATAGACTCAATGGTTCATGCAAATTCAGAAGTGAAAGAATAATATCTGCCTTGATCACAAATTCCTCAATCATATTCTTCCCAATTATGAAGCAGGTATTAGAGAAATGAAAATATAATGTGCCAGGGGAGAGCCAGGGGAAAAATACACCCAACAGGATACTCAGAATATGTGACTTATTATTACATTCAGAGTCTATTATATTCTGATCTAAAAGTCTTTACTCAAACAAGCACTGACTAATCTAAAGCACAAATTAATTACACCTAAGATATAAAAGAACAATGGTTATAAGTGAGTCATCATTCCTTAACATGAAATGAGAAGAGTAAGTGAGCATAGATAATTGAGAGTTGAATTTTTAACCGATATTTTCCCTAACACATTCCCACATGGCAAATGGTAGTCACATTGAAACTGGCATCGTTCCTTGAATGAGAGCACATTAAATTACTAACATTAGGTAACACGGATTATGCATGAAGCTTATCATGTTCCATATATAAGCATATTTCCCCAAGAAATTATGTGTGGAGCTGTGTAGGTAGAAGTAGTAGTGCTATTTCTGGACATAGTGCATCAATCAAAGTGACTATTACTAATGTAATATTACTGGAATTTAGTTCGATTCCCATTGCTCATTTCAAATAGTGACTAATGAAGTTTAAATTCTAAGCCTGGAAAGGGGGAAGGCTTGTTTAAATCACCCCCAAAGACCAATCTTTTGTTGCCCCCATTCCCCATCCTCCAAAACCTTCTACCTACTTCATCATCACACAGTTGAACTCAGAGAATATAAAAGCAAGAAATGGCAAATAATAGAAGTATAAGGGAAGATTTTAAAAAAACAAGCAAAATATAACCCCAATAAAAACCTGTGGCATAATGATATCAATTTCAATCATTTAGAGATTAATAAAAAATGACCTTTGGATTATTCCATAAAGACAAAAAACAGTAGATGCTACAAAGGAACACGGAGGCAAGAGCTAAAGATAATCATCTAAACTTAGTATTAGATTTTCAGTTGTTGCTTCTTTTCAAATCTTTGGGAAAAACACCAACCACAAGTCCACTCCCACGCCTGGGCTCTCAAATAACCCAAGGCCAGAGAGCAAACGCAAACTCAAGAACGGAGGCAATTACTCAACCAAGGAGAAAAAGAACAATAAAAGCGGTAGAAAATGGTCTTTCTAAAAAAACTGACGAGCTGAGGTATTTAACTAGTACAGCCCCTGGAAATGCCACAGCATCAGAAGATGGCCCATATTTAAACCAGAACTTTAGAATATATACAACAACAAAATAAGCCCAATCACTCAAAAAATAAATGAATCTCATGCCTGAATAGGATACCACAGATTGAATCTACCTAATAATCTTGTCAAGTGGCAAAGCGGTCAGTGTAACACAGAAAGGTCCTGCTCCTCTCTATGTGCTCCCTCTGATGAGCATTGTAGAGCCATGATCTCAATAATTTCACAGTCTGAAAGCAATATTTCTTCTTGTGTAGCTGCTACTCCTTGGCAAACTTCTGGAAATTGCTTGCATTTGAATATATTGGGGAAGTAAGTATAATTATGCTTTGAGGCTTTTTAATTCCTCATGGACTCTTTCACAACAAGTTTTGAAAACATACGATCCTAAAAAGTGTATCCGATATTATTTACTGATACAGAAATAGAGCTACGATGCCAAGAATCTGATCTAGGAGAAGAGACGGTGAACTAGAGGAGAGGAAAGCAAACTCTCCTGTTTCCAGTCAATTTTAGATAGCTGCGTGACTTGAAATGCTCATCCTTACCTGCCTGGGCTTCAGTTCCCTGACCAGTGAAATGACATGGGCTGGGCTAGACCATTTCTAAAGTCCCTTTAACTCTAGTGTCATCGGATTCCAGCAGCATATCTTGAGGACACAAGAAGGTAGGGCAGATAAAACCATCTCCATGATACGTTCTTTAATGAAATACACAGTCCAGATCTCAAATAGGCAAGTAATTGTCTTTAGAGATCAAACCCTTACGTAACCACAGACACCATTCCGCTTCTTCAGCCAAGTTAAATATAGATTTGCCTGCGAATCCAAATCACCTACAAAATAAGTAAAACCAACATGCAAACAACAGACCCTGTCTTCCTGATTTCAGCCGAGCTACCATTTACAGAGCTACCTGGACCTCCATACGTAGGAACTTCTTGGAGGTGAAATCCCCCTCCCAGGAAGGCAATTTTTACCAAGGAAAATACAAGGAAGGGGGAAACCTCAGAAAGAAGCCAAGGTTGCCAGTTTACTCTTCTGATTCTCCTTTCGGATGAACTCCCTACGATCTGTGTATTTAACACTCAGCGCGGGGTTGGGGGAGGAGAAACCTACCCTGGAGCACCCGAAAAAGAACCGCAGTTGTAAGTTGAGTTTGGGGACTCGCTTACCAAATTCTTCCCGGCTTGTAGCAATAGGAGCCATATTTTTGCTGCGTGCTCTGTCCGAGGTGCTGAACGGAAAACTCCGTAGCTTGGTTCACTTTCCCAGATCTGGTTTTCCAGAGTGCTGAAAACAACAGCGCAGAGCCCTGGGGAGCTACGCCCGGAACTGGGAGGAGGCAGAGAGGAGGTCCACTCGCCCTCGCACACAGTGATTTGTCACCCCTGTTCGTGTTTTGGCTCTTCTGAGAAGCTCGTCTCCCAGACTCCAGACGTGGCTGAAACCCGAATTGACGCAATCCTGACGCTACAGGGCTGAAATCAGCACCTGCCCCCATTCCCTCCTCCCGTCAAACCTCTCCTCTCCCCCTCCCTCTTGCTTCCTCCCTTCTCTCCAGAGGATTCAGCACACGCTCATCAATTATTTTAACTGTTGGACGACTGGAGATTAGCTTGCCTATTCTTTCGGGGCTCAGAGGCATACGGAAATGCAGCCCCAAACTGATCCCTGTCAGTTCCTAAGCCAAGATCACTTGATCTTCTAGATAAGGATATGCATGTCTCTCGGTTATCAGAAATAATATGACTTACAGAGAGGGTTAAAGGAGGAGTCAGAAAAGGAAAGCACGACCTGGTAACGCAGAGGTTAAACGCTCGCAGATCATTGAAAGGTGGGCAGTTCGATCCCTGTAGAAAGATGGGGCATTTTGCGTCTACATAAATTACAGCCCTAGAAATACTTATCGGGGAAATTCTATCACGCCATAAGGGTTGATATGTGGCCGAGTTGATTCGGCGCCAGCCAGGTTGTTTGTTTGTTTTAGGAAGAAGAAAAACTTCTGTGCCAAAGGACCCATTTCATCATTCCAGAGCAAAACCATGTTCTTGCTTTCTGAATGTCAAAAAATTCACTACATATTGATTCACTTTAAATAAAATGACAATCACACACACACTTTGCTGATGTTACCACTCCATCAGAGCTGTCAGTTCTCTTCCCTTCAGTATCTGATATTTGACCACTGAAAGTACTTTAGGAACAGATGAAAATTATCCTTTCTGCTTTCAGTCTCTTGGCTGTGATTTTTTTTTTTTTTTTGTACACCAAAAGAGCTTCGGGAACCTCATGTCTGGCTAAAGTCTTGACTTCTGGGGGATCTGCGTAAAACAGTTGCACGGCTCAGATCAAATTATAAGATGGCATTGCCATTGATCTTATTTCTCTTCTGAACTGAGGATAACTGTGTGGGTGAGGGGCTGGGGGAAAACAGTGTCATATTCCAATTAATCTGAATCTGAAGAGTAAGTCTTTTTAAAACAAATGTTTAGCAAATTTCCAAAGGAGAAAACTCAGGCTGTGACTCCAACTCTCAATTATTGCTCCTCAAAGAAATCCTTTGCACTGGAGCTCAGCAAACAAATGGAATTCTACGTGTGATGAGACAGGGGAGGAGGGCCAAGGGGAGAGACTCAGAAGGCTACTACTGTACAAATGACAAATCCCTGCACATTGGAGAGAAGCCACCCTCCTAGCTGTGTCTGAGAAGACCTTGGCTTCAGTGTTTTGCATCATGGAAAATTTTATAAACCAAAGGCTCTCCCCTCCCTTCCCACCTGCCCCCACATATTTGGCAGTCTATTTACCTTCATGCTATGAAAACATATTAACTGATCTAGTCTATCATCCCCCACGACCACCACCACCTCACAGTAGTCAAGGGATTGTTGTGAATGTTCTTATCTTTCCATTCCACTTAGATTAGCTGCACTGACAGTGGTGCATGCCCTGGTGGAATTGTCCCACCGTTCATTGGTTGAAATTGAGGGTGGCATTTACGTGGGGCACATGTCACAGGTCTTCACAATGTGTACTGTGAGACTCACTCTGTGTGTGTTCTAGCTAAGTTTTTGTTATACCATTATACTTATGGTACAACTGTATGACATATGGTTATACTTATGTGTTGTAAACTTAAGTGTCTTGTGTGTATATTTCATATAAATTAGTACCTCATTAATTTTACCTTCAGGTGGTAACATGCTGTCATCTAAATCCTGCCTCGGTTGTAGAAACTCTCTAGCGGGGAACCCCACCCATTCCTGAGCTGTCTCCTTCCTTCAGGACACACTGTGACAAGATTATCTCAGGCCCAGAGCTAATGCTAATGTCATTGTGTATGTAGTAACTGTAACTGTTTCATTGCTTGCATTAGAAGGAAACAAAATAAATGCTATTAATGAAAACAACTGAACTTGCCCTCATTTCCATTCACCCGAAGAGAGCATTATTCATTGCCCAATCGCATTATATAGGCTTCTTGCAGCAGTGAAGAGAGGGTAGAGGACCCCCCCCACACACAAAAATCAGTAAGTTTTTTGTTTGTTTGTTTGGGTTTGGTTTTGAAGGGTTTCGATTCATGCCCTACCACAAGATTGCATTGCTCTCTTTGGACTAGCAAACAAGTAATCAATTCGCTGACATGCACAATGTGGCAGTTGCCACAGAGATTCAGGAGGAGGGAGTGTTGCTAGGTAACTATCCTTTCACCACCCAAAACACACAGCCTCTCCACAAGTTTCTGCCCAGGAAAACCCAGACCATTTGGTACAGGATTCCGTGTTTACCTTAGGGTGATTCTTTGCGGTGGAAGTGGCTCGGTGTTCCCTGGATTTATGTCTGATTTTAAATGGCTACAGACATACTTTGAGAAAAAATACCCAGAACACTTGACAGCAAATGACTTTTTAGAAATCCAGTTGAATTGAAACACTGTTGATAAATCAATATACGGTCGCTTTTACTCTATTTTTAGCTTGTTTATATCTTTTAATTACTATATACCTTTATGAATGAAGTATGTAGTGCATAGATTCCCTTTACTCTCTGAAAGTAAAGTCTGCTTATGAAACCTTGCATCAATCAAAATGGCATGAAATATAGAAAAAATAATACATATAGAAAAAAAGACTTAAATAGTTCTGAGAGCCCAAAAGGAAAAAAAAAGAGAAAAATCTAGCGAATCATACCACATATAATATAAAATAACACTAACATCGTGTTACATAAATAAGGTTCACACACTCAGTTTAAACCTGTGATGGTTTGAGGCTGAGATGCTGACTGCAATTCTCAGGAAAGAAATTTGGAGTCACCTCTCCCTCTCCTGGTGGGGTCTCCTTAATGGCTCTGCAAAACAAAAGCTGGCCACTAGTTTCACTTTCCCACCCAACACCCCACCCCCCTTCAGTCCTCACCTCCTTGGCCCACATCAAAAAGCGAAAATATTGTTTGGATTCTTTCAGTTAATCAGGTCCTCCATAAATGCAAAGCAGTATAAATCGATCTTTCAGCAAGCAGGCATACCTGTGTTCTCCATTCTCATCTTTAGAAACATTCATACATGTCATCTGAATCTTCTGTTAAGCAAAATAAATGCTTAGGCTTTGAAAACGTTGCAACAATCTTTATGAATACCCAGATTGTGAGTACAAAGGCATTTTAATGGTGTGTGGGTGGAGTGCAATTGAGTATCTGATAATGGATAATTGTTTTAATGTTCCATATCATTCTGTGAAGGTGGTTGTGCTATTACTAATGCAATAGATTTAAATGGGAAGCTTATCCATGTCAAAATCCTGCAAGACAAAGGCTTTCCCAAGGGGCCCTCACAATCACATGTCCTGTGCCCTGTTCCTCCTCTTACACATCCAACATCTGCCTTCCTTGGTCCGAATGTATCGTGAATCATAAATTCATCAGTTTTCCTTTTCTTTCTTCTTTTCCTGCTCAGCACCTACTTACTAAACATCGACTGCCTCCTAGGTGTAAGTGGGGGGTTTCATTGGTCAAGATGGTAGAGCTGATCCTTGCCTTCGTTGAATTTACAAACTATGAGGCACATCTACATTTGCCTCTTGCATTATTTCCTATCCATCAACTTCTAGTCCACCCTCTTGTCTCAATGACCATTTTCTCCTTTGACGGTTTCCTGTGAGTCTTGCACACAGCTTGCCTTCTTCCTTGCCCTTTTCTGTCCACCTCATCACTTTTCTTTAAGAATGAGTTTATTTATATTACAGATTATTTAATTGCCAGTACTCGTGAATTTCTCACGATTAAAATTCTTATAGCCCCATCTCAAAGGAGAAGAAGGCCCTCAATGAGGAGGATGGACACCATCTCGTCAACAATGGGATCAGGCATAAGAACAACTGCACAGATGGTGCAGGACTGCGCAGTGTTTGGGTCTGTTGCGCACAGGGCAACTATGGGTTGTAGCCGAGAAAACAGCACCTATATCTGGAGACCCTGGGTGCCACGGACTTTAAGCATTTAGTTGATAACAAAAAGGTTAGAGGTTTTAGTATACTCAGCTTACCTCAGAAGAGTGGTAATGTTTTTTTTTTTTAACCACCTATTGCAAACGTATGAAAAACAGTTTAACTCTGACATACTTAGAGTAGTAGATGTCAGAATTGGCTCAATGCCAATTGGTCTGGTGCATAGCATTCTTTGTAATGATGTCTATTAGTTATGTTGATAAACACTTAAACTGCATGCCAACAAGTCCCCAAAAGATAAACCAAAGGGCTCCATTAATGCTCACCCCAAATATCCTATAAGGACCTCATCTGTAGTTAATTACTTTGCTCCAAGCTTTTCTGAAACCATGATTAC